>NW_017731799.1:1343578-1344833 GCF_001890085.2 Hipposideros armiger
TACAGTGATTAAACGCTTCCAAGCTGCCGCTGTTATTCAGAAGCCCTGGGTCACTCCAAAATGTATTTTGGGAGGTGAAAGCAAAAAGGAAAGGGAGCAACCCCGAATCCTCAGGACAACTATTTTTTCCTGGTGTTTGCCACAGTGGGTTGTTGGAAGGCAGAATGGTTGTTCCTTATTTCAGATCTGGTCTCGGAAAACTCACATTCTGAGTATAAAAGTTTTTGCTGTTGACCAATAAGTCAGGAAGCTTGATCTAGTGCTTCTGTGTGAATCCTCTCCAGAGGCTTTTATTACTTGTTGTGCTGAATCAAAACACCTTATAAGGTACTAAGGGCCTCTCTCAGGTTGCCCAGCCTATCTCATGTCTTATCTCATTCATTCATTAAACATTAATTGAGCACCTGCTGTGCTGCTGGCCCCTTCTCTCAGGTAACCAAATGTTATCCTCATCTTAAAGGAAAGGAAGGAACTCATCTCAGAACCTAACAGGTGGTATAACCTCAGTGGTAGCTATTAATTATTCAAGGTCTACAACTCTTCATTCATTTACTACTCGTTCCTCTCTGCCAACACATTATTCAGTCTCGCTCTTTGGTTTCTTTATAGGAGAAGAGAGCAAATGTTGGTTTTGGCCTTGAACCGTTGGAAAACTTCATTCATTTCTCCGAAGCTCAGGGTTCTCAACAGTAAAACTGAGACCACAATATCTGCCCTGCCTGCCTCCCCTCCCTACCCAGCACTGCTGTGAAGAACAGCAGAGATAATGTTCATAAAAGCGTTTGAATGACCCTGTATGTGTGTAATGTCAGCTCTGTCACTGCCTGCCAATGACTTCTGTCCTTACCCTTTTTCCTTAGTCCCAATTATCTCTGTCCCAGGAGCCTTTGTTTCTGAAGAAGTAGGAAGGATGTCAGAGCAGACTGCTCCAGGGAAGGATACTACCACAGCCTTTCACCAAAGCCAACTATGGGTAAAACTGTAAATAGTCAAAGTCCTGACCCCCAGAGCTGTATACAGACATGTGCCCTCTCACATCTTTCTTTGGGTCTTATGGATACACCTCACCATACTGTGTTGCTGAAATAGACCCATCTTGTATCAACTCCTGCTCCCCATTCCTTTAATTCCAGTTTACTTATCTATTGGTTTGTCGAAAAAGTCATGACATCTTTTGTCTATGTTTTTCAAAGGTCATTTATTTATGTAAAGAACAAAGATCAATCAATGACATATTGCCCATTTTGTTCGATAA
>NW_017731799.1:1350538-1352285 GCF_001890085.2 Hipposideros armiger
AGGAAGTGAGCTTTAAGGTAATGGAGAAGTTAGGCAGAGGAGTGACATCAAAATCTGAATTTTTATCCATTGTTAAAAATTACTGTGTTTATTTTCCTCAGGCTTTGAAGATGAAGTCTAATAGAATTAAACATGTAAATAATTGACAAATTGTCTCTTAGAAATCCTTACATTTGCACCCACCTTCCCTTCCAAACACTAAAAGTTGAAATTCATTGTTATTTTTCCCCCATCAAACTAAACAAATTATTTTCATCTTTCTTCAGAATCTGACCACCAATTGCAGATGCAAGGAAGACAATGTCCAAACACTGCATCTCTTTATTTTGGGGTCTAATTCAGATGGATTTGTAATACAAAGCTCTAATTAGCTTCATTGTACTAGATTAGGGCAAGTATATACTCATGAAAACAAGATTCCACTTGGGTTGATATCACTGTTCTTGTCATGACTAAAAGACATCTTGATTTATCACAGAGAGATAGCCCAAAGCAGGGGTAAGATTGCAGGATTATGATAGATTAAGGCTAAGCAACACTTCCATTTCTAGGTGCTTTGAGAATAATACAATCCTCCTCTCCCTTTTCGAGCTCTGATTTAGTCCATAATGGTCTTTCTCAGATTGTAGTTGTTTTTAACTAGCTTCAAGTATACACTTTTTAAAACTCCCATCTAGCTGTGAAAATGTTTGCTTGAGAAACAGCAAGTTTAAGATAGTACTTGAATACAAGGTATAAAATGGGATAAGATAGGCAAAAATAGAAAAAAAAGTGATATTCGAATGTACAGTGTAAAATCATATTATTCCTTTAAGTTGCTCACCTACATTATATATGCCGTTGTCACCCATTTGATGCCCTGCTGTGCAAATCAGCTCTCTTAGTGGACAATTCCTTGCTGGTGGATGGCTGATGGCATTTGCTGCTGCTGGTGATATTCATGGAGTAAGACCAGTTAGATCATTCCTTCTTATAAATATAAAATTGTGTTTTGCCATTAGAATTTTAGTGTATGTCAAAAAGGAAAACTCATATTATCAGTAATTAAAACTATCCTAAGTATTTACAGTGGTGTCTTGCAATACATAGCTAATGTTAATAAGACCAGTTGTGCGGAAGGTTGGTGATCTTCACTGACCACGTTTTCATTTTGTCTGTGTGGATGTTGCAAATACAAACAGACCTAATTTCCTTTTCTGTATTGCTGGATTTGATTTTATAATATCATGTAAAAGATTTTTGCATCTATATTCATGAGGGATATTGGTCTGTAGTTCTCTTTTCTTGTGATATCTTTGGTTTTGGTTTCAGAGTAATGCTGGCCTGATGGAATGAGTTAGGAAGTGTTTTCTCTTGTGTTTTCTGGAAGAGTTTCTGTATAATTGGTGTTAATTCTTCCCTAACTGTTTGGTAGAATTCACTAGTGAAGCACTAATTTCTTTTCTAACCAAGGCGAAAATCCCAAGTCTTGCTACCATTTCATTGCAGCCAGCCTGCTCCTAGAGAGGGGTGAACACAGGGGACTTACTTCGTTTCAAGAATAGGGCTACTCCAGGGCAGAGCCAATCTCTCTAGAGACCAGGGATCTTAGTGGCCCTCTTCCTAATGGTGAGCAATTAAACCACCATCTTTCCATCTCACTCTTGTTCTTGTCCCTTGAATTCTGCATTGGAGTTTGGAGAAAACTGAATTTTGAATAAGTACAATTTTGTATTATTAAAATTATTCCAGTTAAACTGAAAAAAAA
>NW_017731799.1:1354868-1368446 GCF_001890085.2 Hipposideros armiger
ACAAGTCACTTTAGTTGTAATCATTAGGTATATATAACTATCTTTTACTTTTCTAATTATAATATTTAAAAATATTTTGATAGTGTACCATAGCCTATATTGCATACATTCTAAAATGCATCTACGTATAACAGTGGAATACTGAAAATTAGGTTCAGCACCCTAATTTAATTTTCTGATTTAGCTTATTTAAATTTGTCATCTTAGTGAATATACATCCTCAAACTTTTAAACATTTTGTCTAAAGCACTTCATTTTCCCCAATAGCCAATATCCTCAGTTTTGCAGGCAATCAAGTAGGATATTTGAAAGTCGCCCCATAGTTGTTTTTCTTTCTTAAATAATTTCAGAAATGCAGAAAGTTGCAAGAATAGCAGAAAGAGCTCCTCATACAGGAATTATTCTTCACCCAAATTCCCCAGTTGTCAACATTTTACCACATTTGCTTTATTATTCTCTCTGTGGGTAATTTTTTTCTATACTATTTAACAGTAAATTGCAGACATGATTCCCCCCCTTATCCTTAACACACCAGTGTGTATTTTTTTTAAGAACAAGGGCATCCTCTGAAACAACCTCAGTATAATTTATTAAAATCAGGAATGAACACTGGTTATCTAATCAACAGACCTCATTCAGACTTTGCCAATTGTCGCAATCATGTGCTTTGTAGCAAAAATAAGATAAAATAGAGGAAGAGAAGGATCCGGTTAGGGTCCACTCTGGGATCACATATTGCCAAAACTCTTTAGTCTCCTTCAACCTGAAATAGTTCCTCAGTCTGTCTTTGTCTTTTATGACCTTGATATTTTTGACAAGTACAGGCTAGTTAATTTTTTGAAGGTCTCTCAATTGCCTGTGTCTGATGTTTTCTCAGATTAGATTGAGATTATGCATTTAGGGCAGGAATACCACTAAAATGATGTTGTGTCCTCGATGTATTATGTCTGGGGACAGGATGTCAGTTTGTCCCATTGTGCTAGCACTGGTCACTTGGTGAAGGTGGCATCTACCTAGCTTCCCTCTACTATTTCCCCCTTTGTGATCAATAAATTATTTGTGGAGAAATATTATGAGATTATGCAGATATTCTATTCTTCACCAAACTCTCAACTAGTAGTTTTTAGCATACCTCGATGGTTTTTGCATGAATCAATCAAACTATGATGTTTGTCAAATGGTAATTTTTCTCATTCCATCTTCCACATGTATTTGTTGGTGTCTTAATATAGGGAAGAGCTTTCCTTTTTCATTTATTCATTTGTTTATTTTTTCATTTATTTACTTACAACACAGACTGGTAGATTTCTATTTGATTTAATGGTTCATAATTTGTTACTATCATTACTTAGTTTGATTTTTAAATTGTGCCAGATTTGGCCAGTGTGAACTCTTCAAGCTGTTCCCCATGTCTTCTTGACATGGCACCATCCTCCTTTGAACAAACACTTCTTTCTGATGTAAGATGTTTCAGGCTCATCTTTTATTTTTTCTTTTCCAACCCTGAAATCAGCCACTTCTCCAAGGAGCCCTTGTTCCTTTTAGTGGAGAATAATGTCTAGAAATTAATATGTAGGTAGTAGGTGTGCTCTTTGATACTGGTGTGTCATGCTTCTAGGCCCTTTCAGCAAACAGAGCTACGACATTTATGTGTGTTTTGCAGATTTGGATTCCCTGAGAATCATACCCTGAGACAGACATTAGTGAGCAGAAAGTTTATTAGGAAGCTCTCTAGGGTCGTACTCCTGTGGAATGCAAGGGAAGGAAGCAGGATTGGGCAAAGGGAGAAAATGGGCTGTAATGGGGGGGGGGGGTTCTACAAAGGCCTCAGCTGACCCCACTGGAGTTCTGATGTTGCATGGGCCTTCAGGGTAGTTCTGAGTTGGGGTGAGAAGTTCAGGCCTTTATAACCTTGCATTGATCATTCATTGAACATGAGATGCCTGGAGAAGAGGTCATGAAGTTGGGCAAGGTGGTTCTCTGCAGCTGAGGCAATTAATAAGTCCTCCAGTTTTAAAATGAGCCTGGGCAGCATAGAGTGTTTATGAGAAATCCACACACATACTTATCTCTGTCTATAGATCTGTCTACCATCCATCCATCCATCCATCCATCCATCCATCCATCCATCCATCCATTTATCCATCCATGTATTTCTCTGTCTACCTATCTGAAAAACCAGGAGTTTGTTGTGATACTTCCCATTCTAATTCAACACCACAGGTTCATTCTATAGTTTCTCCTTTCCATATTTTTAACTCCCATTTCTGATAGTGAGAAACCTGGCACCTACTCTCAGTCTAGACTCAATCCTAGAATTTGCTGGAAGTAGTTTCAGAATTGTTCAGCCATTACACTACAAAAATAAACCTACTAACTAGAATTCAACATGTGTTTACAGTTCCTTTTGTCTTTTGTCTGATACTATTATATATAATTGAAATACTATGTTCAAGAGCCGGCCGAGTGGCTCAGTTGGTTAAGAGCTTGCTCAAGAGTGCGAGCTCTGAGCAACAGTGGTTCGAGTCCTGGCCTGAAATGAGCTGCCGCTGAGCTGCCAACAGGTGGCAGGATGGTTCAGCTAAAAAAAAAAAAAAGAAAAAAGAAATACTTTGTTCAAAAGTTACTTGGGTGGGGGCGGGGGCCGGCCAAGTGGCGCATTGGTTAAGAGCTGGATGCCAGAGGGCCCCGGTTCGGATCCCACATGTGAGGGCCAGTGACACTGCCCTCCACAGCNCCCCCCCTACACTGTGTCTGAGCATGCCTTTCTGTAAAGGAAAGTGGGGACAACGTGAGGTATGTGTGGATGGGTGTGACACAGAACTTGCTGGGGTGGCCATTTCCCAAATCAGTGGGACATTAGGGAGGACCAACTTTCCAGAGAAAAAGTGAGCAACTGTTAGAAATGCTATAGGAATACCAAAAAGTACATGAAATCAGCTACATATGTTGGACAAACCACAAGCTTTGAATAAACAAGATAGAACAAGATAAAACTATGAGTGCTTTGGAATGAGGCAACTTCTCACTAAACTTCAATTACATCATCTCTACCCAGCTCATTTATTGTTGCTGACATTTGTAGAGTTTATGTCACTTGATATGAAAATCTGACCCCTCTTTCAGTTATTCAGTATTTTGCCTTGCTGTATTCTTGGAGATGGTGATTATTTGAAAATGACTTGACAGCAAAGGTCTACTTTCTCCCTGGCAATCACTCAGTGGCTATAAGTACCCAGCGCTCTATCAGTTGCTTTCTCCCCCCACTTCTCTCCCCCGGTTCAGAATTTCTGGGAGACGTCAGTCCTGCCGCTCAGGGTGAGGGGAGGCAGCCTTGTCTCCTCCTACTTGATGCGATAGAGCTGGACCTTGGCCCCAGCCCTCTGTTTCCCTTCATGTCCAAAATATCCAATACAGACATTTCAGCTCCCACAGCCCAGGAAGACAGCAGTGATCAGGTGGGGTCTGTGGGCTTTCCCAGAATGACACAAGCAAGAGACCTTGCCCTTCTTTGGGTCCAGACTTCCAGGAGAAGAGGAGTCTGAACATGAGTTCCTCAGTGGTTGGTGTGAATCTGGTGTTTACCAGGAGTTAGGTCCACATGGGCACAGTGAAGCCCAGAGAGCAAACTAGGTCTTGCTTGCACTGACCGACCCAGTTTTTGTGCAGTTGCCCTTGGTTACCCCTTAATCATTTGCAAACCCTTGCCCAAACAGCCTAGGCTTATCTTAGCTTTGTAAAGATTATGGTGGGAATGGTCTCAGGATCTCATTTGGGTCTGAAATTTAAAGTAAATAGCCACTACCACCCCACTGTGACCCCGAGATCTGGGACCAGTGTGGAGACAATAATAGTAATTACTATACAAGGAGTAATTCTAGAGAAAGGTGAGAAGTCCAGCTGCTTACACTACCTGGAATATTTACTCCTTATTTCTCATGTTGGAGGATCTGGTTTTTAATTTTGTGCAGTGTCTTAGCCCACTCAAGCTATGATAACAAAATGCCAGAGATTGGATGGCTTAAGTGACCGAAATGTATTCTCTCACAGCTCTGAAGGCTGGCAAACCTAGGTACAGTGACAGCATGGTCAGTTTCTGACGCGGTCTCTCTTCCTAGTTTGCAGATGGCCGCTTCCTCCCTGTGTCTTCACATGGTAAGAGAGAGACAAGAAGCAAGCTCTCTGGTGTCTCTTCTCATAAGGGCACTAATCCCATCATGAGGGCCCCACCCTCATGACCTAATTTAAACCTAATTGCCTCCAAAGGCCCCACCTAAATACCATCACATTGAGGGTTATGGCTTCAACATATGAATTTGAGGGAAGACAATTCAGTCCACAGCATTCAGGAAGCAGTTTCATATACTCCCATACACATTTCACATCTTAATATATTTTCTATTATATATAATGGATAAGATCAAATATAATATATATCTATTATTATTGACCTGGAAGAGGAACTATTAATAACTCATCAATTGAGATTTAGTTCATACTTTCCCTGAGCAACCTAGTGACTTGTTAGCCAGAGTCAAGCTCTTTGTAGCATATGCTTACAGGATATGCAAGTACATATTGACTCAGCTGAGGGTCTGCTTTGGAATTCAGTATTGTGAATTTTTTTCCTCTCTTTTTTTTGTTAGAGTTCACATATAAGCAAAACCATTTGGTATTTGTCTTTCTCCTTCTGACTTATTTCACTTAGTATTTATACACTCAAAGATCATCCATGTTGTCACAAATGGCAGGATTTCATTCTTTTTTGTGGCTGAGTAATATTCTATTCTGTGTGTATATATATATATATATATATTCTATTGTGTGTATATATATATATTCTATTGTGTGTGTATATATATATATGTATATATATATATATACACACACACACACACACATATACCACATCTTCTATATCTATTCATCCATCAGTGGACACCTAAGTTGCTTCCATATCTCGGCTATTGTAAATAATGCTGTAATGAACATAGGGACACCTTTGTTCTTTTTGGATTAGTATTTTCACATTCTTGGGATAAGCACCCAGAAGTAGAATAGCTGGATAATATGGTAGTTCTATTCTTAATTTTTTGAGGAATCTTCATACCGGTAGTCATTATTGTGAAATTTGAACATAGTCNATAAGACTGAAGAGGAGAAGGATTTCTTAAAATAAAACAAAGCAGGAAAGCCAAAAACAGGGAAAACATGGCATTTGGGGAGAGGGAAGAAATCCTGATAATGGAGGAAAAAAGAATACTGGTTTCTATTAGCATTTACAGGAAATATGAGACCAATCTCTCTCTCCCTCTCTCTGTCTACTCTCCCTCTTTATCCCTCTCCCTCATCTCCTTCTTGTCTCATTTCCTCCTTAGGTAGAGCTAGGGGGAGGTGTGTTAGTTAAGGAGTGAGAAGGCTTGAGTTTCCTGGTGACTGGGTAAGGAAACACAGTATGCTCAAAGACCTGGTTAGGGACTAGAAAGCCCACAGTAGAATTACTTCCTAGAGGAACCCACCATCTGGTCATGCTACTAAACGTCTGGAGCCAGTTTCAAAAGCCTCAGCTGGGCCTAACTCCAAAATAAGAGACTCTGACACTCTAGCCTGGGGGTGGTAACTGTATTAGATCAAGCTGTGACTCAAGCAGTTGTGAATTAGCCAGGGAGGTGCTACATTTTATCTGCCTGCTTTCCTTTGCTCTCAATTAGCTATCACCTTTTAAAGGCAACATTAAAATAAACCAGCGAAGTACAAGAATCAGCTGCATAAAGGGAGATTTTTAAAAAATAGAAATCATAATTAAGTGGTGGAGTTGGCTAAGCCAGTGGGGTCCTGGCACCCAAGCACCACAGTTTTTCTGTTTCATAGACTTGGGCTAAAGACTGAGCATTAGGTACCATTGGTACAACGTGATGTGATGGTTGTCTGGCTGAGAAATTTATCTTCCTGTTGAGCACTAGGCCTGTCTGATCTGGCTGGCTGGATACCTATCCTTGTTCATTCCTCTCTCAACACTGCGCACACCACAGCAGAAAGCCTGTGCTGGGTCAAAGGAAAGGCCCTTCTCTTTACCTCTCTGTTCATTTGTAGGAGCACAGAGGGAAGAACACTTAGTGACTGCCTAAAACACTGTCCGTGTGCTTTCACACATTNCTCCAGCGCTGTTCCCATCCCCCAATTCCCCAATAAAAATCTTTAAAAAAAACAAAAAAGTTATTTGGGTGGGCTCTCCCCTTCCCTCCCTTTCCAGTGTGATTTGTTATTAATTTCAAATGCAATTCAATTAGATTAATTTCTTTCTGTGTGCTTTCCTTTTTAGGGCTTTTCCCCCTTTGTGTTGATTTTATTATTATTATTTGGGGGGTATATAACACATTTATATGGCTCAAATATTAAAACTACATAAAAAGATACACTCAGAAAAGTGGCACTACACTCTCATCCTTTTCATCCCATTCCAGTAGTAACCAATATTATTTATTTATGGTATATCTTTCCTATACCAGATAATTATATTATTTTGTAAAAATAAAAAAAAATAGATTCTTAAATGTATTTTTTAATTTTCTTTCTTTACTACATAAAAAGTACCAATCTATAGAACATTATTTACACTTTGCTATTTTTGCTAAACAATATATCCTAGAAATCATTCTTTATCAGTTCATAAATATCTTCTTTATTCTTTTTTACAGCTACATAGTTCTCCATTATATGGATATACCATAGTTTATTTCACCACTCTTTGGGCATTTGGATGTCTCCCATATTTTGTAATTACAAACAATATTGTAATAAATAATCTTGTGAATATGTACTATCATAGTGTGGGAGCCTTCTGAGATTTTGAAATAATTTTTTTTTCCTTCTGTTCTCTTCAATGTGCTATTAGGTTATTGCTCATTAATCCTAGGCTGGACAAAAGTGTCAAGTGACAATCTGTTGTCCTAGAACTTCTGTTCCCAATAGGGAATTCTCTGGGGAAAATTGGATTTTGGTGGATTACTGGGCCGCCAACCATATGCAGATAAACTGCAGCATATTAATGACATAATATTTGTTTTTATTATATTTCTTTTTTTTTTTAGCTGAGCCATCCTGCCACCTGTTGGCAGCTCAGTGGGGCAGCTCAGCTCGGGCCACGAATCAAACCGGCGACCCTGTTGCTCAGAGCTCACACTCTTGAGTGAGCTCTTAATAACCAACTGAGCCACTCGGCCGGCCCTTATTATATTTCTTATATACGAATATTATTTTTTTAATTGTATATATTTGTGATTAAAATGTGTTTATTATTGCACCAAAGGAGAGTCATTTTAGTTTTGATGATTGCAAGTATTACCTTGTGTAAGTCACTTAACCCCTTCGTGCCTCAGTTTCTTCATCTACAAAATGGAAATAATAATTTTACATCTTTATTAGATGATTAGGCATCTCAAACTTAACATATCCAAAAACAAAATTCCTGATTCCCATCTACTCTCACTCCCCTGTCAAACCTGCTCTTTCTGGTTTCCCACCTTAGCAAATGGCAACTTCATCAATTGCTCAGGCTAAGAGCCCTGGAATCACCACTGACTCCTGTCTTTATCACACAGCATACATCTAATCCACCCACAAATCCTGGGCTCTTGCAATCATCTCCTCACTGTCCTTCCTGCTTCTGCTTTGGTTGCTCTACAGTGTATCCTCCATAAACAGCCACAGTCATGCTTTTAAAAACAAGTCTTTCAGCATCACTCCTACGCTCAACCCTCTAATGGCTTCCAGTCTCACTTAGAATAAAAGCCAGGCGGCTGGCAGTGGCTTACCTGGTCTGGCCCTGGGCATTCTCCAGTCCATCTCCTACCCAACTTGTTCGTGGCTTTCTGCCCTGCAGCCATGCTGGCCTCCCCGCTGTTCCTGAACTGAACACTCTTTTGCCTCAGGGTCTTTTCACCTTATTTGCTGCTTATTTCCATGACTTACTTCCTTACTTCCTAACTCAAAGCCTTCCATGACTCCCCTGTTTTAAATGTCCAGCCCCCAACCCAATATTCCATACTCGCTTTTCTGCTTTATTGTTTTCCATAATATTTCTCACCATCAGGCACATTGTACAATTTGCTTGTTTATTTTTTATTGCCTGACGCCTTCCCCATCTTTCCCACCACCCCCTCCAAATCAAACACAAGTTCTGTGGGGCAGGTATTTTATTTTTCTCACTGTTGTATCCTCAGCTGCTAGAAAAGTGCTTGCCACCCAGAAGGTACTCAATACTTCCGTGTGTGTTGGGGCCCACAAAACCACTCCCAGGTTTGGTGATTGTTTAGGCGGACTCGCAGAACTCAGCACGTAGTCATCCCCACAGGTAAGATTGCTCACAGTAAAAGGACCCCTCGCTTAACCAGCAATGGGAAAAGGCACATGGGGCGAAGTCCAGGGAAACCAGGCACAAGCTTCCAGGGTCCACTCCCTGGATAGTCGCATAGGACACCCTTAATACATCGAACAGTGAGTTGTGACAGTCCAGGAGCAATATTCTCTGCCAGGAAATTTCATCAGTGACTCAGTGCCCAGGGTTTTTATTGCAGGTTAGTCACATAGGCACCTCTGCCTGGCAGGTACCAAAATTTCAGACTCCCCAAAGGAAAGCAAGTATTGAGCATACATCGTATTTGCATTAACAGTTTAGGCACATGATTCATTCTTATCAGTCTGGGAATGGTAGGAACCCTCCCCAAATCCCAACTCCCTGATGCCAGCCATGGGCCAATGGGACAAGCAGGCCTTTCTAAAGAGAGCAGTTCAAAGCCTGCTACCCTAACTCTTTTCTGCACAGTATGCTTGAATAGTCAGTCACTTTTTCATGACAAAATGAAGCACAAGAGCAAGATAAGATGAATTAACGAAAAGAAAATGTGGTTTTTTTGCATATTGGAATCCCACTGCATAAATTTTGAACTTATTTCCACACATCAGCACCGTTTGCATATTTTTAAAGTAGTCTGACATGGAAAGAAGATACTGTTAGAACCTCAACCATTGCTTGGATTCTATACATTTTATGATCTGTTTCTGAAGGGAATGCAAAGAAACAAAATCTAGGTGAAGTGTCTGTGAGAGAGTGCCTTTAGTATAATGTCTTTATTTTTTGGTTTTTGCTTTTTGAGTACTCAGTACCCAGGAAAGTGCCTGGCATACACAAAGAGTGACATAAATGTTTGTAAAGTGCATAAATGATAGTACTGTAAGTGTTAAGAATGGTTTTATCTTATAAGCATATCAATAAAATTTCACTCATTAAAAATGAATGTGAATTGTAGCCGATGCTGAATACAACTTGAAGACTGCTATTATTGCTACTGTGCTGAAACAGATTAAAACATTTTTATTGAGTCTCATTTAGGTAATTAGGAATTGTAAATAAATAGTTGGCATGTACTGCATTTGTTTGCTTAAGCCAAAAGGAAACACACATGAGCACACACCTAAACCCTTCTGGAGTTGTGTAGGGCTGGGGGAAGAGAAATCTAGTTCTCAAAATCTAAACTTGCTTAGAGCAGCCTTCTTAAATGTGAGACTTTTGTAATAATACTGAGACCATGGGGAGACTTCTCAGGACAGAATCTTCGGGAAATTTAAGTCAAGTCATTTTCCAGTTATAGGATTGATAAAAGTGAAGCTGGTTTACTAGGATCTGAAATGAGATAGGGAGAGATTTAAGAAAATTGTTTTAAAGTTTTGATTTGAATGATATCTTGTGGTTTTAGAACTTTTATTCACTAAAGCTTCTTTCTTATAAGCATCATGCTTTGACTGATAGATATTTCTAAAGCATTATTTAGGTGGAGTACGGTAATTTGCTTATAATTTCTGATGAAAATTAATATGGCTTTTATATATACATACACTTGTATGTATATGTACATACATAAATACATGTGTGTGTGTCTGTGTGTTTTAGCTTCCCATGACTGATTAAAATGTTTACTTACTACTACGTTGTTGTAAAATCTAAAATTTATGACAGGAGAGAGTAAAACACTCTATAAGGGTAACATTAACCCTTTCTTATGCAAGCAAACTCAACCCTGGCTTACATTATGGCCTCATGGCTAAGGTAATTGTTAACAATATTTTAATGTTGAAGACTAAAAGGAAGAAGAAACAGTCTCGTCCAAAACACAATATGAACACACAAAAAAGTAATGTGATGAAACATGAGTTCTACATTTCTGCAAGAGTGACTATCCCTGTAAAATATCATTGTGGAGGTTCTGTGCAAATATTGATTCAGCAAGTAAAGGAAACTTGGAAAGTAAATCTTTAAATATAAGACCTGAAAACGAATGCTGAACAGTTTTTCTAAGTTGTAGCACAATCAGATATTCCTAGAGTTTTAGCACTGAATCTGATCTTAAGAGACCCAGACATAATTTTTCATTGTGTAGACTAGGCAAATAGGCCCAGAGATTTAAAGATGTTTGCTTAAGATCGCACAATTAATTTTGAACCAGTGGAAGAACCCATGGCTCCCACTCCTAAAATTATCCCCAGGATATCCTACTACTTCCTTCAGTCTCTATGAGAAGGAATTCAGGCCTTAGTTACCTCTTACTTACACAACAGTATAGGAGGATCTGAATTAACACCGCTTTAATCAGAAAGTGATCTTATGCCTCTTAAACTGAAGTGGGTCAGGCTTCCTCTGTGATGCTATTTTTAGGTTATACTCAAGAGTACACAGCTAGGGAAAGTATATCTCCCTTGGACTTGCCATGGAAACTAGTACTTTCCAAATGTCCATCAAAAGTGAAAACTTTGATGTTAACTCTGTTTTGGCAGAAGAATCCTGGGACTTTTGGGGTTTGTATTTTTCTCAAACAAAGCCCACTTTGTAACAGACTTCCTTCCTTTGGCTGGCAGACTATCCTGAGTTAGCTGAAGCTGGTGAGCCTAATTTATACAGCTGGCTCATGCCATTTGAATTTAGGGCAGCGGTTTGAATATAGCTGCAAATTCTATATTAAAACCTGAAGAGTGTTTTTGGTGTGTAGCAATACAGTGTTTAAAAACTGGTGAATTGCCTGTGCCTGGGGATTCTCTATGAAAGATGACTCCATAAGTAGAACCTGGTGGCCCTCTCTCTCTGGGGCAGACCGATGTGACAGAGCAATGGCCCACTATGAGCCACTGTGAGGTACCTGCCCCGACCTGCTGCAGGAGTGCCGCATGGCCCCTGAGATGAGCCTGCAGACTTTGCGGCTATTTCCCTCTCTTGCCCCCTTGCATGTTCAGCACCCCCTATGGAACAGTGAGAAACAGAATCTCTATTCCATTCCTTGCTAGCAATCTGATGGGAGGTAGCTTTCAACTTTGCTTATGTTTCACTTTACCTGATGAGTTCAAGCCCCCTCTCTGAGCATAACTTTAGCAGCTTAGCAGGTGAACCTACTTCTGGATCTACCTCCCAAAATGAGAAAATTAGTCTTTAATTACACAGGCACAGTCTGTTTCATAAAGAAACCTCTGATTTCATGTTAGGATCACTCCCACCCTTCCTGCTACCCCCTGTCAAATCAGACTGGCACCTTTCCAACAAGTAATTGTCATAACATAATACTTCATTAACTTGATGTTCATCCAGTGCAGCAGTAAGATTGAAATTAGTATGAAGAGTCTTGCTTCTTCAGGCAGAGTGAAAATGTATCAACTTTCAAGCCACAGTAAGAGTGTGCTCTTACTGAATGAATTTCTTACCACGGTCCAAAGGATTCAACAGAGTTCTTTCTATCGTCATTGCTGCCGCCCATAACCAATGATTCCCAGTTAAGGAAAGTAATGTTTATAGATGCTGGAATAAACAGTGGCTGGAATAAAGGGAAAGCTTCTTTTGAGCTATTATTGGGTCAATCACTCTTTCAATTTGCCAGTCATAAAATTCAGTCCTCCCTGGGGAAGGTTGGCATGACAATTCACAAAACCTCTAGCTGGGACACTCCCAGCATCCTTTGGTTGAAACAGGACCACACCATGATCAGATCCTTTGACCCATGCTCTAGAGTCCCACGGTCAAAAGCAAAGGGAAACACTGAATATCCGAAAGATGCCACCCCTTAGGTAGCAAATTTACCACGTGCTTCCTCAGATGTCTGGCTGAGTATCTGTGCAGGTGGAGGCCAGAGAGATGACCATCTAGTCTGTTATTTTTCATATACAGTGCAGAAAATACAAATACAAATGACCACACAGTATGTTTCTGTGCTCTGTACACTTGTACCACAACAAATTTTGACTGATGATACTATTTGGCATTTTTTTTGCCTTTCAAAGAAAGATATTCTTCGATCTCGCCCAGCACTATAATCCAATAGAAAGCCTTCTCATGGTGAATCAAACTAATGGAAAAAATTCATCTGTATACATCACATGTTAGTTTGAAGTCCATGATGAATTAAAAGATTATCTAAAACTCACCTTTACATGCTTCCTCCTCATTGACTACCATGTAACACCTCACTATAGCAAAATACCTGCTTTGTGAGCTTCTCAGTACCTAGATTTTAAATTCTCATTGAAAAAATCCTTCTACTTTGTCTACATGCTAAATTTTAGTTAGTTCTGCCTTAGGATAAAGCCATAAACTTCAGGAATATGTTAGACTAAAAGAGGAAGCAATTCAGCTTTAAAACAACAGTTCCAGTTTCCTAATTTGGAACAATATTTTTAAAGGGGGTGGTAGTCTGTGCACTTAGATGTTTTATTATTGTTCCCATGAAAGCCATGTTTTCATTTTTGGGGTAAGTTTAGCACACAAAAACAACAGCCTGGCTTCCAGTATCACTCTAGTATAGCATAGATTTGATCATCTTCCTTTGGATAGTTCATTTTGGCATAACTTATAAACAATATATCTATGGTCTCAGAAAAGCTAAAATTATTATATTTTCGATTAATATAAAAATCACCTTGCTTGATCTAATCCATATTGGTACCTACCTTTATGTGTCAGCCTAATTTTGATCTTATCTTAAAGATCTCAGAGTGTTAGAGGAAACTAAGTTTGGAAACTTCTTGGAATACACACAGGACATGTTATGAACTGAAGGTTTGTGTCCCTGAAAATTCATATTTTGAAATCTTACCCCCAATGTGATGGCGTTAGGAGATGGGGCCTTTGAGAGGTGTTGAGGCCATGAAGGTGGAGCCCTCGTGAATGAGATTAGTGCCCTTGTGAAAGAGATCCCAGTGAGTTCCCTTGTTTTTTCCACCATGTCAGGATGCAGGGGAAAAAGTCTATGAATCAGGATATGGGCCCTCCTCACCAGACACTGAATCTGCCAACACCTTGATCTTGGACTTTCCAGCATCCAGAGTTATGAAAAATAAATTTCTGTTATTGATAGGCCACCCAGTCTAGGGTATTTTTATTATAGCAGCCTGAAGGGACTAAGATAGTACAGCAACATCAAAACTCAACTCTTAGCTCTTATTGTCATCGTTAACAAGTCTCCACCAAAGCTTTGGCTCTGACTTTTTTTCATACTGTATCTACTGCAACCTACCAGATTTCACATGGCTGTTGGTCTTTTG
>NW_017731799.1:1371656-1377772 GCF_001890085.2 Hipposideros armiger
CATGAACCAAGACCACCCATCTCACTCAGTTAAGTGGACAGTGAATGGAAACATACTTCTAACGTGTTAAGCCACTGAGATTTGGGGACTATTTAAAATTTATTTTTATCATAATCCAGCCACTCAAAATGTCGTCCACAAACTAATGTTGATTCATGAGCAATTTATTACTAGTCAACAAGAAGAAAAGTGTAGAAATTTGAGGGTAAACATTATGAAAGTTTTATAACAATTTGACACTGCCATTACGTCTAAATGTGTGATGAGTGTATTAGTTCCATTGAACAGAATGGAACCAGTTTGAGTACTAACAAAATCGCATGGTGAGTTGCATATGATGCAAGCAACATATTAGTCATGTGCAGTAAGTGGGGTCACAAATTGTTTTTCACATATTGGAAATAAAAAAAGAAAAACTCATTCTTCACTACAACTGTGTGAGAAACACTAGTCTAGCATACCTTAATGAGTACAAGCCAATGACTGAAACTCTGGCAGGCCACCTTGACTTTCTGCCTTGTTAACCGTATTAGCCATCTATTGTTAGAAAGTCTGCAGCTGATCCTACCTCCCAAGTATTTATTGTATATATATTCTCCCCATACCTCCCGTCCCAGCCTTAGCTTAGGCCTCATCCTCTTGCATAGACTATTACTGTTAGCCTCTGGACTTCTTCCCGTTTTAACTCACCCCCTAGACTGATCTCTCTAATTGAAAATTGGACAGGAGTCTTCCCTACTTGAAAACCTTCCATAGATTCATCTGCTTCTAAAATAGCTTTGACTTAAGATCGGATGTTAATTAAAATTTTAGCTTTATCTACTGCTGCTCTCTCTTCTGCAAACTTTGCTTGAGTGGTAGTTGACACTTCATAAATGTGCCATGCTGAATTACGTCTCTGCAATTGAGCATGTGCTTGTTTCCGCCTAGAATCTCTTCCTTCCTTCCCTTTAAAACCCAATGGGGGAAAAAATAAACAAAACATCTGCATTCTTTAGAACCAGGTGAAATACCCAGAGATCTTCTCTGGGTCATTTATCCCAAATAGAATTGTGCACTCTTTTCTCTTTCTACTCTTATACCTTGTATATCTTTCCATTATTTTGTTTGTTATTTAGTACTTAATTGTAATTATTATTATATTTTTTATCTCACCCTACTAAGCTTTATAACTATGGTGCTGAGCATGGAGTCTGGCACATAGAAGGCTATCTATAAATATTGAACAAATGAGTGAGTGAATAAATGCTGCAATACATAACCTGACTTATTAAGTAATTGCCATTTATCTTCTTGCACTTAAAAACCTTTCAGCCTGACATAAACTGTCCTCCAATTTGCAATGTAAATGCAGCAACACAGATTAGTATTGTTAGCAAAAGAGATGAAAAGATACCAGTAGCTGGAATCAGCTCTCCAGGCTACTTTTATTCGCTTTCATGTTTTGTCTTCATGAACACATTAAGTAAGCTTTTAAGGTCTTTTAAAGATCTACAGTTTACTAGGATACAGTCCATTGAGGCCAAGGTGGTGTTTTCCCAGAATCTCTGTAGCCAATCTCCTGGGCAGTGTGGCTATGTTGGTGAGTGTCAAGTGTTGTCCTGGCAGCCCACGCTTCTGCATGGAAAGAACTCGAATAGAAGTGATCATTGATGATAGCAGCAAGTGCCCTCCAGATGTTAGAAGACAACAGCTGAAAGACAACTGAAACCTCTTGGGCTGAGCTCCAAAGTCTTTTAAAATGAAGCCCACTGTTTATCCTCACACCTGGAAAGACCTCAGGCCACTTGGGTCCCCTTCTGTTGCAACTGACATATCTACTAATAGAGTTAGGTGGGAAGCTGCCTGAATTCTCCTTTGTGACTCTAAGGCGGGGTGCTTATTTACAGTTGTTTTGTCAATGTTTCTTAAGTTCAAGAGGGGAGCATCACCTGCCTTGCACCTGGATTCAACTTCAATGCATTACCTGTTCTGTCTGCTGCTAGGAGCCTACAGCTCTTACTCAGGTCAGTAAGTCCCATAGGCACATAAACCTTGTTCTCTTTGTAAGACTACAATTTTGAATTTGATGGGATCCTAAGAAGTGCCATTATAAGACCTTGGAACTTGCAATGTTTTCTATTTTTAGGACCATACCACACTTATAGATACATAAAATTATATTCGATTGAACACTGAATTATATTCTATGGCCTTGTCCTACTTGAGGTAACATTTTATAGGGTCATTCTGCAGATAATTCCTTGGAGTCAGAAACCCCATCCAACTGATGTGTTTACATTTACTAGTTTCTGTTTCTTTCACTGCTACAATAGATAAATCAACAATTTCAATTTGATCAAATAACACCACTCAATAGGAATGTTAGTTGGAGTAAACAAATTTTCAGGGTCACAGACAGTTAAATAATGACAATTTACCATGGGTCAATCAAATACATTTATTCTACAAAGTGAAGTATTTTGAATAGTATGGCTAAGGTCTGTCTGTTTTTTTCAGCCTTAGAATTCAAATGAGAGAGCCCACCTTTTCCCCAAAGCATATTAAATGCAACCATTCCCACCCTGATCCTTTAGACCCCATGCTGAATTGTGAAATGGACAAGAATGATCTTTCCTGCTGGCTAGGCTCCCTCTGGAGTCCTACACTATTCTGACCTCATGTTCCGCACCTCAGCCCAGCTCCCCTGGATCTACAGATCTTTGGCCGACCTTGAGTTGACTCTTTGTGTTATCAACATCTGCTAGGCAGTGCTGTTGGTAGTTTTCCATTCACAGCAGCCACTCCTTATATCTGTCTTGTTGAGCTACTTTGCGGTTTTGATGAAATCGATTGAAACACTCATTTAGACAATCGTGGAAGAAATAACTTATTTCTGTAGAACTAAGTCCTGGGCTCAGGTTTTATCATAAGTGAATCATTATAATGCTAAGCTGTACAGTTGCTTCAGTTTGCCCAAAATATCTGGCCAGAGTTTGTCTGGTGTCTGTAAGTTGCCTAGCAGTGAAAGCCTGTGCTCAAGCAGGTAGGCATAGAAGTCAGTTGCAATGGCTGCAGAACGCTGTGCTAAATCCACACAGGCCTCGATGTGCTAAGTCCTTGGTGACTCTCCTGGTTCCCACCTAAGCTTCACACCTTGGCTGTGGCCTCCCAGAAGGCTCTGGTAATCTCTTGGTGCCTGTCTTGCCAGATCCGTCATNGATTTTCCCTTCATGGGGTCAATCTGTTTTGATGTGAATGTGGCCCCTTTTGAGGGTTCTGAGCAATTTAAAAGAACCCAATAAGCTGTGTGTGGAAAATAGAAGTGCATTGTTGTTTCCAAAAAATTCTGTGCTGTATACCTTTTACTCTTCCCTTATCAGTACAAAGAATGGCTGAACAATTATATTCAATAAGTCAGTGATGTGGACACTGTGGTCTACTTTCCTTTGATTATCTGTAAGATAAATCATTTTCACAACAATTAAAATAGTGCCCAGGGTGAATCTGGGGAGATGAGCCCCCTTATTTTCATATATCTTAAGATACGTCAGCAAAGGTTACTTCCACAGGCTTTTGGGTCATTGTTGACCTTGATAAAATTTAAACAACTCCTACAGGCACCTGGTCTTCATCCCAACATCTCACAAGGTTCTCACAATTCAGAATTAAAAATTTTTCTCAAAACAGTTCTGTTATTTTAAATGATTTTTAAAAATTTTAAATAGTTTGGTATTTTGATATTTTAAAAGAATGTCTTTCTTTTCAAATGTTATTTTTCATAGAAAAATTTAACAGGACCAGAAGAAAAGAAAATAATTGAGGTGTGGCAGTGTATATCAACCTTTGGGTGTTGATAAGCATAACTGAGAAGTCTTATCCATTCTGATCTAAAGCTAAGGTGTTAACTCAGATAGTTGAGCAGGTTTTAATGAAGACACCATTTAATGAACCTCTTGAACTTCTCCCTACTTGAATGGGACAGAATTGGAAGAACATAGCATATATTATATGGAAATAATTTTCTACGAAATAGAAATTTCCTTAGTCAAGACAGAGGGTCAAGGGAAAAAGATGTAGAAATAGCCTGTGGACAGCATTAGGTTCTCTTCTTCAAAACCTGTCAAGGAAAAAGAGGAAAATAAGCTGTTATCCAAGATCCTGCCAGCACTGCTCTGCTTTTAGAGGAACTGGCCCAAGGGATGCTTAGTGTGAGTTAATTGACCCCAGGTTCTCCATGGGAAATTTTCTGTCTTCCCTGCTATGCCTTTGATAAGGCAAAGGGCAGAAGGCATTTCAGGGCACTGAAGGAAATTGAAAACTAAATAGAAACAATGACTGTTTCTTTGCTATCTTATGTTATGGTTTGAATGGTGTCCCCAAAAAGATACATTGAAGTTCTAATCTCCAGAACCTGTGAATGTGGCCTTATTTGGGGAAAGGGTCTCTGCAGATGTAACCTGGCTGAGTTCACACTGGACTGAGGTAGGCCCTAGTCCAAATGACTGGTGTCCTTCAAAGAAGAGTAAACCAAGACACAGACACACACAGAGGAGAATGCCATGTGAAAATGAAGACAAAGATTGGAGAGATGTGCCTATAAACCAAGGGACACCAAGGATTGCCAGCAACCATCAAAACGTAGGAGAGAAGCATGAAACTGGTTTTCTCTGAGTCTCAAGTAGGAACCAACCCTACCCACACCTTGATTTCAGACTTGTAGCTTCCAGAGCTGTAAGAAAATGCATTTCTGTTGTTTTAAGCGATTCAGTTAGTGGTTATAGCAGGCAAAAGAAATGAATACGCCCTGCCATACAGCAACAGAGTAATCATGTTTAGCTTTCTCCCTTCTCGTCCACAGAACAGTAGCCAGAAGAAAGGGAAGAATGGTGTCTCTTTCCTACTTAAAATTGCAGAGTGGGGCTTGGCCTCTAAAGTCTGTGTGGGCATAAATACCCACCACAATAATGGAGCCTCCTTTTACTGAGCCTTTGGTACCTGCCTGGCTCTGTCTGAAGGGCTTTACATGTTAAGATAACAATCCTGTGAGGCTGTCCAGATCGCACAGAAGAAGGAACTGGGGCTCAGATTCAGTAACTTGTCCATGTTACAGAACTCGCAGTTGGAGAATCTGGGATAGGAACTCTAACTCTGCACCTCCAAAGAAGACAACCATCTTCTTAGCAATTGTACTGGAATATTTAATGGCTTCTCACATATAGGCACAAGGAGGTAGGTAGCTCCTGAGAGCAGCAGGTAGCAGCATTTTTCTTGCATGTCTGGAATTTAACCCAGTGACCCTTAGAAACATTTGCCTTGACTCCATTCTTTAAGGAAATTGCAGAGAAAATGGAAAGGTAATAAAGGAAACTAGTTAAGTTGGAAGAAGAATAAAAAGGAGACACGGAGCAGTGGTAACATTTTTACATCCTTTATTCTGGTGACATTTTAAATGACACATAAAATTTTCTGTGAAACATGAACGATTTAGCTGTAGCACTTAGAACTAATGAGCCAAGCGACCATCTAGTCGGTGTAGGACAAATAAGTCTAAAATCACATTGAACATTTTGGAGGCTTTGCTTTTGCTGTAGTAAAATAGTCTTGTTCCTCTCATGAACCCCCTAGTTCTTCCTGAAAGACCAGTCAATGTGACCCACACTAAAAGGTATGCTTTTGACTCATAGGATGGCCAAATGAAGCCAAGAAGTAAAAGCCATATATATAGATTTGAAAATTGTACATCTATGGCCTTGAAAAGCTCCAGCCCTGCACAGTGAGAACCAGTAGATTTTACCTCTGAGTTGCCATGCATATGCATGTGGTGCTCCGTGCAAATTTAACTGAGCATGCACTTAGGTCTTATGCACAAGTCATAGATGTACCTTCACTTATATCTGAACTGTCCGTAATGCAAACAAAGCTGTAAGATATGTTATAGCTCAGAACTTGGGGAAGCCTTAAGCTCCTTTGAATAGGTCTTTGGCCTCACCATGATCCCATGCCGCACACATTCTGTGGAAGGAATTAAGTGGTTTGTCAGCAGTCATTTTGAGTATCATCTGAAGTAGTCATATGGCAGAAGCTTTCGGCTGTTCCCCTCAAATCCACTTCCTCCTCTTCTTGGGTTTGCTGTT
>NW_017731799.1:1383142-1385566 GCF_001890085.2 Hipposideros armiger
CCCCTGCTATAGTACTTTTTAAATAGTATAACTTGGGTGCTAATGACTGACAAGACAAAGGGACAAAGAATAAAGTAGTGTCAGGGGCCATATCTCCTGGTGGTCTTGTGATAGATGACTGCTTATAGTAGATACTATCATCAGTTTGATATTTAGTATCTCGGTTGTCATGCCATTCCAGCTGTTGCTAGCAAAAATATTTATGGCTACATTTTAAGGAATACAGATAATCATCAGCTAGAAATATTTGATATGCTTGCTAAGGACAGTGAAACTGATCAAAGTTCACAGCATGAAACTTAAAAATGAAATGAAATCCAGGACACAGAGATGGAGTTGGTTTTGTTCAATCTATATCTATGCAAGGAGTTTTCTGAGTGCCTCAAGGCAATGAAAATAAGGAATGAGTTCTTCAAACAAAATGAATATCTCAGATAAAGCTCACTGGGGCTTTTCCCCATTCCTTAAGTAGAAGAGAGGGCTCTGGTAGAAAAAATTACATATATAGATAGATAGTAGTATTTGCAGTCAAGTCATTTAAATAGCTGAATTACCTTAGAAAAGTCATTAAAAATGCTATGTTTCTTTTTCCTCACGGACTTAACAGGAGGTTTCTATATATTTGAAGTGTGTTGCAGTTGACAAGAAGGGCTTGGGGATCTTTCACATAAAAAGTACTTGATATAATTTGAAGCATGCATGAATGCAAAATTCATTTATACTCATATTTGAAAGAGAAACAGCCTTCTGGTGGGTTCTACATCCATTTTATTTCATTTCATTTTAATGTACGCTTATGAAACAACTATAACTTGTAAGATGGTGTCCATACAAAGATGAGCAAGACAAAAATCTGTGCCCTTAAGGAATCCAAATCCAAGGAAAAGCTAAAACCTGCACTACATGAACTCACGTATGCCAACCATCGGCGAAGTGTAGGACTGATAGAGAAAGGGTTCCTGTCAAACACAAGGCCCACTGCTATTAATTCTCCTCACAGCAAGGTGTGGAGGGCTGCTTGGGACTGAAGGAACAGGCCACCAACAAGCCCCATTAAGCAAGTGCTTACTGTGTACATTAGGAAATACCCTCATTTGACCCACCACACCAACTCTTGTGATCACTGTGTGTATTACCACCTACATTTTATAGTGGAGAAATCGGCATTTCATAAAGGGCAAGCCTGTTGGCCCTGGTCATGGAGTTAGCAATGGGCAGAACCAGTTTCCACTCATTTCTGCTGTACCCCAGAGCCCTTGGTGTCCTCCCCACTGCCCCCCACTGTCACATTAATGCAGGGTATAATCCCTCCTAGCCATGCCACGTCACCTGGACAGCCTACATCCAATATGTCTGAGCTAAATAATAATACTATGACTTGACCAATAATTCAGAACTGTATAGGATGGGAGGAAAAGAGGATGATCAAAGGCTTGTACTGACCATTGTATCCCCATGAATACTATTCTTACTCAATGGTTATCTTAAACACATATGAGCAAATAGGTAAAACCCAGCCATCCAATTTTAATAGCATAAAACTCTTGGTAAAATATAGTTAGGATGTTTGAATTGTGCAAATGTCAAGGTGATGCCTTTGTATTTTTGTTTACTTTAACATTATGTTTGCATTAAATACAATACTTACATTTTTCTAAAATAGGAAGAGAAGNACTTGTGCTCAGTTTGAGAATATCACCATACTATGTTGAAAACACGGATATATATCAAAAAACGATACTGTCACTAAAAATTCCTTATCTCATAAGAGGAGGGCTATGGGTTACAACCATGAAGGTATTGCTCTCTCCCTTTGCTATTTAATAATGGCTTTGCATTTTGCAAGTACGTACTGAGGACCTTCTACAGACTGTTGCTGTAACTTGGGCTATGCCTGAATGCAGAGTTGATGCTAGTTATGATGGCAGTACGGCTGAAATGTGGACTCCCTCTAGGTTTACAAGTTAACAGAGCCCTGGTAGCGTTCAAAGGACTTCTCCACTAGCATACGCTGGCCCTGTCTGCATATCGATGAAGCTCTAAATGTAGCTGATCCACTGTGTTCATTGTGCCTTATGGCCATAGTGTGTGGTGGTTGTAGGCACTGATTCTGATAGGCTGCCTGGGTTCCAAGTCCAGCTTCACTGCTTACAAGATATGAGGCTTTGAGCAAGTTACTTAACCTTAGTTTTCTAGTTATCTCATCTGCAAACTGGGGATAATAACGCCTACCTCAGAGGATGAATGTCAGCTGTTAAATGGAAAGTGTTTAGAATCACGAACAGTACATAGTAAGCACTGTGTAATTGTTAGCCATATTATTGTTATTGTTATTATTACTACTACTATTTATCATTTGGGACAAAAGGCAGCTTCACTAGCAAATGAGTTACTCTCTCAGGGGACCCAATGCAAAGACAGTGT
>NW_017731799.1:1389217-1391950 GCF_001890085.2 Hipposideros armiger
CCAGCCTCCAGAACTGAGAGAAAATAAATGTGTGTGATTTAAGCCATGCAGTCAATGGCATTTTGTTATGGTAGCCCTAACAGACTAATACAATTATACTAGGAGGTCCCTGAGGCAGGACATGGATGAAAGAACTTTCTTTGAAGGTAACAAGAGAAGAGAGGGTTATTTCTCCAAAGTGGAGAGGTGATAGAAGAGCTGGGAATGGATGCTCCTCAGGGAAGGTCCCAGGAAGGTGGGGGGCCTCAGAGATATGTGGCTGCATGGTGGGCCCAGAGAGGCTGGGCCATTGGGTGCCCAGCCTAGGCAAAGATGCCTGTTTCCTACTCTTCAAGTGAAAGAAGCAAGGATTCACGTGACCACTCAGGCTTTGACACTGAAGACCTCAGTGTTGACTCTGGCTGAGTAGAGCGTAGAGGTGCCTGCTGCATTTTCTTAGGACCCCACAAGCACCCTACACTCCCGTGTAATTCTAGGGAAAGGGAGAGCAACCAGTCATGGCCAAGATGAGATTTTCCACCAGCTCTGAGGCAGAGAGACTCAGAATTTGAGTTAAGTTGATTTCAGCAGAGTAAAAAAGTATGATATTTTGCACACCTCAGTATAGGAATGCAGATTTCTACCTGCTTCAACAGTCCATCCCACTCTACACCCCACATGCTGTATGTACCCCCAACCTACCCCAGAACTCACCAAACTGGATATAACCACATTTTTAATCTCTTGCCCAGACCCCATACATTTTTTAAGACTCGGCTAGAATCTCACGTCCTCTAAGAACCCTTCCGAGACACTGCCAGTCAGAATTAGTCTCCCTTCTCTGTGCACTCAACATTTGCTATCTCTATTTTTTCACTCACCACTACTTGCCCAGAGGGATGTTAATGGCCAGTGTGTCCTTCCGTGGATTGTGAATTCCCGCTGACTGTGCGGGTACACTGTTGGATCTGCCTCTTAGCCCTCTCTCCATCTGGGGTCCCAGTGCCTCACTCCCTACCCCAGTGCCCAGGAAGTTGTCTCTTTCCTGGAGGGTTTTCAGTAACTGTTGAATTTAATCTAGCCAGAAGAAGCAGAGAAATAACTGAGATGGCGTAATTACAGCAAGCTTTTGGGAGGAGGCAAACCTTATTTTGGGATCCCCAAGGGGAGGTGAGTTTGCTTTTTCTAACCCCCCTGGATAACACTTTGCAAACAGGGTAGTAAGCTAAATGCCTGAAAAAGGAAGAGGACTCCCCAATAAGCTTCTTTACTCACAAGGAGTGATTCACCCTGGGAAAAAAAAATCCGACTGAACAAGTTCTCTTCATATATGAAAAAAGAAAACACCTCATTAATTTTAGCTTCAGTAATCCAGATTTTAAAACAGTAATAATACCCAACATTTGCATAGTGCTATTCTGTTTAAAGAGCAATTACACATACTTAAAACCTATGTTATCCTGTCTTTTGGGATATGCATCAATCCCAAACCAAGGAAGAAATAAAATCAGAGAGGGCAAATAATGTTTCTCCAGCCCAGGTCATTTTTTTCCTCCACTAAACCACACTTGACTGAAGGGCATCATCAAATCAAGGTTAAATCATTTAGCTGCAGCACCATCTTACNTTGATCTACCTCTGGGTTCTCTACTGTACGTATATTATTGATGTCTTGATTATCTGAGCTCAATTGGGCAAGGAGTAAACAAATCTAGGTAATATTATTTTCATTTTAGTCAATCAATGAAATTTCTCATCAATCTTTTACCAGAGTTGGTAATTGTTTTTTTGTTTGTTTGTTTCTTTAAAGATTTTATTGGGGAATTGGCAGAAGGGGAACAGACAAGTTGGTGTCCTTTTGTTCTTCAGTCTAGTTATGGAGGACATCGCTTCACTGGTTCATGTTGGTATTTTCATTGTGCTCTTCCCAGGTGAGGCAGTTGCTTGCCGGCTATTGGATGGCAGCTCATGGCAGCTCACAAAAGCGCACGCCAGCTGCTGGGCCAGCCCCACTGCAGCCTACGCCATCACGGGCATCTCATGGCAGACCAGCTCCAGGTCGAGCTGTTGTTCACCGTCTTAGCTGTAGAGGGTGCAGCATCATGGGCCCGCATGTGGGATCCGAACCAGGGCCCTGCTGCTCAGAGCTGGCGTCCCAAGCCAACTCTTAACCAATGCACCACTTGGCCGGAGTTGGTAATTATTAAATTGACTTAATTGAGTTTCATTTCCCAACTTCTAGGGTAATACGGCCAAGAAAGAAAAAATGCCTGAGAAAAATGAGAAATAAAAGCAAAAGCCTAAATAGTCTACACACTGGATAGTTGTCCCATTAATAATTATAGTAGGAGACCCTGGGGTTGGTCATAAGAACATCTCGATGATAAGCTGAAAAGAGGCCTCTGCCATATAGTCATGTCCTACTCTGTGGAACATGTGAATATTACCTTATATGACAAAAAAAAGGGGGCTTTGCAAATGTGATTAAGTTAAGGACCGTGAGATGGGGAGGTCATCCTGGATTATCCAAGGAGGTCCTAAATGTAGTTACATGGATCCTTAGGACAGGGAGGCAGAAGGAGATTTGACACACACAGAGGAGAAGGCAATTCAAAGACAGAGCAGGGAGAGATTTAAAGATGTTGACCTTGAGGACAGAAATGATGCAACCACAGCCAAGGAATGCTGTATCCACCCAAAGCTGAAAGAAGCAAGGAACGGAGCCTAGAGCCTCTGGACAGAGTGGGCCCTGCT
>NW_017731799.1:1396349-1417802 GCF_001890085.2 Hipposideros armiger
CAGCATTCCAGAGCAAAATTAAAGTCCAATTTTCTTGGAAGACTTCATTTTTATAGTTAGCATTAAGTTTTGCACACTTTGCACGCTGGGATAACTTTTTTACTTTTTTGAAAAGAGGCAGTGTACTCAACTTGCTTTGGGAAATGGTGAAGCCAGGTCTTAGCTGTTGCCACTATTGTACAAGGAAATACTTCTACGCCCCTTGTATATAAGAGATGAGCGAGAAAATCTATAAATCTCCTTAGCTGTTACCTGGAGTTTAACCTGCAGTTTGCAAAGGTTTTTCCAATCATGGTGATAAACTTGGCATGAGCAGAGGTGCAGACCTGAGTAGTCTTGAATAATTGACCTGCCAACCCTGCCCCAGCAAAAATATGTCAAGAGTCATCTCCCATGGAGTGCTTTATCAGTCTAGACAGTGTAGAAGTTTCCTGGACACAGAGGCAGATGCTAATATATGAAACTTTAGTCTGGGCTGTTAGGCTGTTTAGTTTCTATCACTGACCCCCTGGAAAAGCATCCTGCTATCCCCTAATCTCTAGGTATCTCCACACATTATGCCTCCATCACCCTGCCCCTCTGTCTCCCATTTCTTGATCTCTGATAGCCCGAGTGCCTCCGACAGGGTGCCATCCTTTATCCTTCAGAGTGCTTTTACATCTCCTGGGGAACGTGCTAAAATTCAGATTTTGATCTTCCAGGTCTGGTGTGGGGCCTGAAATTCATTTCTAACAAGGTCTCAGGTGATAGTGATGCTGTTCGTCCAGCAAGCTTGAGTAGCAAGCTTCTAGACATGCTGACCTTTCTTGTCCACTTCCTCCTTTTGCCAATGTTAAGACTTTGCCCTGAATTTAGATAATTTGTTTTCCTTATTCAGAGCCTAGCCACACAAGAGTGTGTTCTGTGGGATCTATAGATCTGGGTTAGTCCTGGATCTCAGTCTTATCATCTGTAAAATGGGCATCAATAGTCTGTGCACACAGAATAAGGGGGAGGAAAATGAGAAAGTGTTTGTGAGCATAAACTGTCAAGGGCCTTGTAAATATTTGTTAATTTTAATACCTCCCAGAAATACTGAGAAGGGAAACTCCTAATGCCATGATCTCAGTTGCCCATTCCATAGTGGAGAAAAAATTGTTATTATTGGTTGTGTTTGGTTCATTTATTGGACTGTATTTTACCAGCGGGTGGGGTTATTTAGTCCCAAAGGCAGGTATCCAAACATCTTCTTCTAATGCTTGATTTTCTTGTGTCAGAGTTGTTCATTCCAATTATTTTCTATCCCCTACTTGTGTGGAGCTGCACGTAAGTTTCTCTGCAGAACTGACTTGCTGTTGAGCTTGCGCTCTGATCTTTTCATCCCAGTATGCTTTGCCCAAGATTTAAAATCTGGCGGGAGATGGGTAAATAGAAGCAGGAGATCCCCTTTTTCCAGGAGGCTTGCCTTGGGTTTTGAGCTCTTCTGTATTTATTAACAAAGAGGAACTTAATTTCTGGGTCCCCAGCCATAATGACAATAGTAACAAAGCTTTAAAACCTGGACTCATTCATTTGCTGTGTGGTATTGCCAGGAGACAGCATAAATATGTGATGTAGATTTGTTTGTATTTGTAAAAAAGACTAGCACTGACTGGAAAAATGTGACGACTGTCATTTTATTTAGAAGTTAATGATGCATCTTAATCTCTACCAGCACCTGAACCCTTATGGGGGACACGGGTGGATGCCTCAACTCCATCCCAGCACTCAGAAGGGTAGTGAGGTTTGGAGGGTTGATCTTTGCTTCAGAGTAGAGCCTGATGAGTTTAAATCAATCATGGTAGTCCCACGCCCCTGGCTAGTTACTGATTCAGGAACCCAGGCCCCAGTTGTCAGGTAATAATGGAGGGATGGGCACATGACTGATTAGGCCCAATAAAGCTAAAAGGAAGGACCCTTGGCGCTCAAGTGCTCTGGCTCTAGCTCTCGCTCTCTCACTCTCTCCAAACTCGAACAGAGAAACACGCACCCTCATTTTCTTGAAGAAGCCACTCTGCAACCTTGAAAAGAACCAGGATGAAGCCAACACAGTGAGAGAGCAGAGTGAGAGATGAAAGGCCCCGAAGCCTTGATGCTATCCTGGAACCCCTGGGGCAATCAACTCGGTAGGTACTTTGAGTTGCATTTTTGTTAGCTGTAGCTGAAAGCACCATAAGGGATAGATTTCCCACATCTGCAGAGTTCTAGCCTTTCCATTATGGGAATCTATTCATTCATATATTCAACACAGATTTTCAGAGCATCTACTGTGGACCCGGCTCAGTTCTAAGTATTAAGGATACAACAACAAATTATGCACAATTCCTGAACTCAGGGAATTCCTGGGCTCATAGTCTAGCAGACCAAAGTGTAAATGGATAATTACAATCCATTGCAACAAATGTAAGTAGAGGATACAAGAAGAGCATGTCGGCTATGGTTGAACTATTGTTATTGAGCAGCTGGACCTTAAATTGAGAATTGCTGGCTATATAGGGCTTCAGAAGTATCAAATGAGGAACTATTGAGTCTCTTCACAATGGTGCCTAGGGAAGGTTTACCCATTATAGCATCAATCAATCCCATTTCCTTCCAGTTATTGCAATGAGGGGAGAAGGCAGAGGCCTCTGGAAAATCCACTGGAATGCCAATATACATAGACAGCTCCTCAGCCCCTGGTGTCCCGTCACCCTCCTGTGAATCACATTTTGGTCCTAAATTCAGCAATAGAATCCAAGTACCTATTAGTTCTCCTTGTCACATGAGCACATTGATTATTATTTCACATTTAAGTTCTTAAATTCCTAATAAGAAAACATCTTAAGTGCGAAATGTGTGTGTGTGTGTATGTGTGTGTATATACATATATATTTTTTAAAGGGGCCATGTGCAGATAGAAAAAAACATGCTTTGAACTTCTAAAATGCTTCATAAACATAAAGAATGTTTCTTCTCACCAGCACTTGTTAATAATTCTTGATCATGCTCCATGTGAGAGATATTCAAAATCATAACCACTGAAAAGACAGGCTCAGGTACATGGATACATAAACAGTTATTAAAATGAGAATATTAAATATTAACATTGAACACTTAAAAAACACTTTATCGGGATGGCTCAGCTAAAAAAAAAAACACTTTATGCATTGTAGCAAGGAGCAAATTATTTCTCCAACATCATGAGAACATAGAAAATAATCTCCATCTCTGGTAACAGTGAGGTGAACCCTTCATGAACCCAGAGGATGTCATTAACTTTGTTAGTTGCTATCAATATGTGAATTCCTGAGCCAACAAGAGCTTTATTAGCAGATTGCCTCTTACCCTACTCTTCATAACTTCCCACAGCTTTTCAGCAAGAAGTGAGGATAATAAAGCTTCCCGCAACAAATATTTTTGGTTCTGAAAATACTTATTTCAGAATTGCTGTTCTTCCTGCGTTGAATTTTGACTCCCAAGAGATTTCATATACATGTGAACTTTATATGTTTCAAAATATTTTCATATTGCATCAGGATACTCAGGATTCATGGAATATGAAAAGAAAATTAAAACATACATTTTTTCAGCCATACTGTATTGTTCAGCTTAAAACATTCGGCTCGTATAGGCACAACTGGGATTAACCAACATCATTCTTTGCCTCAAGTAAACCAGACTATATATAAGAACACAAATGATAAAAATATCTTTGACTCACAGCTGAATTCACATTATTATTGATTAAAGCCTGACAGTCTAAGATGGCTGTGAAAGGAATAAGAATCTGTAATGCCAAGTAGTTAGTTTTAATGTGACCACAGAGCTTTATCTCCCTGCTAATCTTTATTAATACATCCACACTTTATGTCATGCTTTTCACGTAAAATATAGCATCAGGGACACTTAATGTCAGAATGGAGCTTTTGACTGTGGTTTTGTTTTCTAGAACTGAGGTTTTATCTTTTGAAACTATGTTTAATTTTTTTTTATTTATTTTTCAGTTCACTGCTCATAAGAACAGAAGATTCTGGGAAGTAATGCCTTTTGTTTTCCTCATACATACATGGGTGTGTAAGCTGAAAAGAAAAGAAGAGAGAACATGTTCTTTCCTCTGACCATTGAATGCAGTTTCTTCTCCATCTTGAGCCCTTGGAAGCACTTTGAGCTACATATGAAGAGTGTCTGTTTAGATCAAAGGTACCAGATGTTCGCTTGGGAAACACAGGGCATGGTGACATGGAGGCTGGTGTGTGACAACATTGGATTTGGTGGTGATGAGTGTGAAACTGTCTGGCTCCTGTGCTTCCTTGGTCAAGTAACACACGCTTTCTGTGTCTTGGTACAACTTCCTTGCTTTTAAGTTTAAAGGCACCTTGATGTTGTAAGACAAAAGAGATGGGTAAGGGTTTATCAACAGGAGAAAAGATTTTGTTTGCTTTCCACCCTCAGCTACATAAAGAAAGAGGAAGGTGAGAGTTGAAGAAGAAATCAAGACAGCTTAGAAATGAGTCTCTGCATCCTGCCAGGAGGAAGTGTGAGAGGGCAGGAAAAGTTTCCAGAAGATGGACCCACATGAAGTTTGAGGGTCTGAGAGAAAAGAAGTCCCCTTTCCCACAGGTATCAAGAAACCCAAGAGTCCTTTCGTTGAAGGATGGTGAAGGACGGGATTCATGATAACCAACACCCCTGAGACAATGGCATCTTGCAAATGAGGGGGTGGGCACATCTCAAAGTTTCCAGGGACCCCAAATGGGAGGAAAACATTACATGAGAGTAAGAGAAAACAGTTATGAGGGACCACTGTGTCTGCAGGGTTCTTAGAGTGGGAGCAAGGATGAGTTAGGGCACGGCTGCCATCTGAGCAGATCTCAGCACCAGAGAGCCAATGGGAACAGTCAGCAGCAGCAGAGTACCTGGGTGTATGAGGGTTCTCCAGAGAAACAAAATCAATAGGAGATTTATATTTGTATCTAGAAAGAGATTTATTATAAAGTATTGGCTCACATGATTATGGAGGCTCAGAAGACCTTTGCTCTGTCATCTGTAAGTTGGAGAGCCAAGGAGGCTGGTGGTGTAGTCTGAAGGCCTGAGAACCAGGAGCGCTGAGGGCAGAAGACTGATGTTTCAACTCAGCGGTCAGGGAGAGATAGAGAGAAAGAGAGAGACAAAGTGAGCAACTTCCTCCACCTTTTTATTCTATTCAGGCCCCCAATGGATTGGATGATATCCGTCCACCTTGGGGAAGGCAATGCAATTTATGTGATCTAACCATTCAAATGCTAATCTCTTCCAGAAACACCCCCAACAGACATACCTAGAAATAATGTTTAGCCAGGTACCTGGGCATCCTGTGATCCATTCAAATTGACACATAAAATTAACAGTCACACTAGTTCACTATTTAGGGTAGAGCATCTCAATCTTGAGAGCTTCTAAACTTCCCTATGCCTGGACCACACACAACCCAGTCCAGTTAATCAGGATCTCTGACTGGTATACAGACATTACTGTGTTTTAAAGCTACCTACATATCACATATGTACACCGTGCTTATTGACACAGCCTATTTGAGCCAAGCTCTGGGTTAATTGCCTACTTGTCCTCGGAAGCATGTGTAAGTGTGTGTATGTGTGCTTGTAAGTTTGTGTGACTGTAAGTTTGTGCTTTATTTGTAGAAATTCTTTGAGGATTGATAGGTAATTCCTTTGGCTTACTTAACAAGTATTTGCATTGGCTTCTTCTAAGCTATGGTGGGCATTACCAACTCATGACATTTACAAGAACTTACTAGCTTGAAGTTTGTAAGACAACGCTGGTAGGGTGAATTTGAGCAGAAAATCTTCAAAAGAGTCAACTTTTGGCAATAAATGTTTAGAATTTTTTCTCCCTTCCACCCAGAGCCAAGCTGGAAGCAGCATTTTTCATTTTGGTCTCCATCTGTGAGGTAGGTTTATTTCTGGTAGACCTTTACAATAAGAGTATCCCAGCTTTAGGCAGGGTCTCTTATTAGATTCTCACCTAGGGTGGGCTCCTGTCATTTCTTCCTGCACCCAATGCAAGTGTCAAAGTAGAAGGTTCTTCAAGTCTCCAGGTTGCACGCCAGCTAAGTGTTTGCTTATATTCTACATTCCTGCTTTCACTTTATCTTTGGCCTCTGTGTAGATACCTTTCTTTATTGCCAGCTCAGTAATACATTTTCAACGATTTTTAAAAACCTTATCCAGCATTTCAGTTGTTTCAGAGGGAAGGTTGTCTGGACTTACATATCCACAATAGTGCCAGAAACAGAACAGCTCTTAGTAATTTCTGTTCTAGCAGGTTTTATGCAAACTTTCAAGGCACAGGAGAGAAGCTACAAAATGAAGATATCTTTTAGAATAGTGAACCTTGTTCAGCGAACCAACATTTAAACTTAAATGTTCACCATTTGTCACCATTATTCAAAGTGTTGTTTTACAGGAATGAAATAGATAAAACAAGTGTTGTGACATTGTTTTGCTTTTTGAAGTGTTGGTCATCTAAATTTGTGCAAAAACAGCAAAAAAATCTCCCTGAGCTAGAGGGCCAAATGAAAATGGAAGCAATAATCCTACCTTGATGCTGATTTAGATGTTGACAGAAAACTGAGTGTGAAATTCTGTTTCACACCACAGGAAGAAAAATCACATAGCTTTGCTGAGACTTCTAATGAAAATTTTAAAAACCACCTGATAGAAGACAGTAATAGCACTCACCAAAAATAATAGCTTCAATAGGGATCATCCTATTAGATTACTGACATGCCCATATATTTTTTAAGTCCCTTAGTTTCTTGGGTCCAAACATGACAATTTAAAGACTTTCCATCTCCATTACTCACATAGCCATAGACAGGTGCATGGCAATGTTTGAAATACTCCATGTTTCTGTGTCAAGAGATTAGAAACTTCAGGTTCTTCAAACATGGTAAGACATGTTCTATACCTGTGTTAAGCAACACACTATAGTTGTCTGCATAAAATGAATGTCATCCTACTTGAAAACGTTCTTTTTCTGACTAATGCCACTGTGGAGATTTTCAGTGACTGGAGTTGTTGACAAGAGTTGTTAATCGAGTTGTTTAATTTTTTTCCATAGTTTTTTAAAATTATTAAATAGTTATATATGTTATATAATTATATTATTTTTAGAAAATAAAGATAAAAGGTAAATTTAGTTTAAATCTGATTTGACAAATACCAACTGGACTGGCCTTTCTGAAGCTGACAAAAGGTAGTTACAAAGAAGACAGGGCTCACTGGTTAAAAACAACACCCATCCCAGGGGTCTTTGCCTAAGTCTGGATGGTGGCCCATGTACACATTGATCGTGTCATGTCTCCATTTTCCTTGCCTGCTGTAGCATCCATGATGGCGTGTTCCATGTTGGCGCATCCTCCCATGTGGTACCTCTGGCAGTGGCTCTACCCTACAGTAGCCTTGACATATAAAGAATGGGCCCACCCCCTCCCCATATTCCATTGCTGCTCTGTGCTCCTTCGGGGAACACAGTGGGTTCTGCCAATAAAACAAAAAAGTTTATCTAGATTAGCCATGAAATTACATAATTTCCTTGATGTTCTGAATTCCTAAACACTCTTATCTGATTTTATGATAAGATTTGATGCCACAAATAAATTATTTGAGATAGTTTTCAGCCAGTAAAAATGAAAGACAAATTAAGTTTTCACTGTACGGAAGAGGCAAAAGCCATTTTCAGTGCAATTTTACCCTTTCAAAAGGAATGAATCTTACTAAAGCCCTCTCTGCCCCTTTTGCTTCCATTTGCTTTTTATGGTCTTTTTTTTTGCGGTAAAATATAAATAACATAAAATTTATTATTTTAACCATTTTTAAGTGTACAATTTAGCAGCATTAAGTTCATCAACATGATTGTGCAACCATCATGGCTATCCATCCCCTTTCATCTTCCTAAACTGAAACTCTGTACCTATTAAACAGTACCTTCCCAATACCCCCTTCCCCAAGTCCCTGGTAACCACCATTCTACCTTCTGTCTCCATGAGTTTCACTACTCTAGGTACCTCATATAAAAAGGAATCAGATCATATTTGTCCTTTCGTGTCTTGCTTGTTTCTCTTAACATAATGTCTTCAAGGTTCATCAATGTTGTAGCACGTGTCAGGTGTTTTCCTTTTTAGGGCTGAATAATATTCTGTTGTATGTATATATCACATTTTGTTTATCCATTCGTTTGTTGGTAGACACTTGGTTGTTGCTACCTCTTGTCCATTGTGACAAGCTGCCATTTATAAATATGGGTGTGCAAATATCTGTTTGAGTCTCTGCTTTCAGTTTTTTCCAAATATATGCCCAGAAGTGGAATAATGGATCATATGGTCATTCTATGTTTAATATTTTGAGGAACTGCCACACTGTTTTCCATAGTGGTTGCACCATTTCACATTCCAACCAGCAAAGCACAAGGGTTCCAATTTCTGCATATCCTCACCAATACTTGCTATTTTCTGTTGTTGTTGTTTTTTCTTCTAATAATAGCCATCTTAATGAGTATGAAGTGATATCTCATTGTAGTTTTGATTTGCGTTGTCCTGATGATTAATGATGGCGCTGTGGCTTTTTATGTTTGTTTATAATGTGTTTCTTTGCATCCATTTGTCTTGAGAAGAGACTTGGAAAGCAGATAAAGCTTGATACTCAATGCTTTCCCATTACTTTCCAGGAGGATTTAATGCACCTCAATTATCTTTGGCAGGTTTGAGGAGGCAACTAATCTTGTGGACACATCATCCCATTCTTTTAAGTCCCAAAGAAAATGGTGTACCAGCCATTTCCTTCCCTTTGTTCTTTAATCACTGCCATGAAGGTGGGCCTCCATCTACTGCAGTCGGCGTGAAAGACTAGTGAGAAAGACTAGTGATCAGCTCCTGAGGACAGGTAGGCAATTAACCCCGGGCTCGGTGCAAATAGGCCATGTCATTGAGCCTGGCGCACACATGGATCACCGTACAGGGAAGAAGCTTTAATGTGTCCCAGGCAATATCGTGCTGAGGAGACCAAACTACCCAGCAGATTTATGACAAGAACAAATGCCTGCATTTGGACTGTGCTCAGGAAAACGGATGCGCTGCAGTACCACGGCGGAGCTGGAGAAATCATCTATTAGTGAAAGATGCGCAAAGCTGGCTAAACAGAGGTTCTGATGTCCAGGGAAGCAGAATTCAGGTGGGAGCTTGCCACTTGCCACATATCAGCTGTTCAGAAGCTGTTTTCAAAGATGTATTGGAGAACAGAGACTTCTTTCTTGTGGCAAGTTAACTTGAGGAGAAATTACTAAACAAAACTATCTATGATTTACATTAACCCAAGGACAACCCTTGCTAAAGAATTAGATTCTCTTTCAGATGGGCCTTAGCCAGAACTAGAATCTGCCTTCAATGAAAGAAAGTTCACTATTTTAAAATAAAGTATGATCTAAATTACTGGATACTGTGTTTTAAAATGAGTGCAGTTTAAGACAGTTATACACCCTAACATGATTTCTAATTAGTGTTGTAATTAATATATTAGAGGCAAACAGTGCTGCTAACTGCTTTCTTGATAAGTAGCCCCTCTAAATCCTTATTCATATTTAATTTGCTACGCAATCTGTTTCCCAATACATTGTACCAAGGTAAAGTTTAGCTCAATTCTTGTGTGCATTAGTGGGATTTAAATTACTGAGATTCAAAATCGACTTCATTGTATTTTGAGTGAAGTTATATTTTAAATAGTCCTTAGGTTGACAATTTGCCCATGGGGCATCTCTTTTACGTTAAAGTTAGAGGTTTCCCTGAGGCCACACAAAAGCCTCCCTCAAATGGTGTAAATAGTAATTAAACCTTGTATGTGGCCCACCTTTCTCTCCCTTTCTTCCCCCCCCCCTTCCTCTCTCTCTCTCCTTCTTTTTTGTCATTTGGCACTCTCACAGTTGAGATCCGTTCTATAAAGGTTGTTGCTTGCTTATTCTGCCCATTCTAGATACCAGAATCTTGGTAGTAATTGCCAGTGTAGGTCATCTATTTCAGATCTTGATTACACCTTGAGCAGAGCAGATTCTCACTCTAGAACTACATAGAATTTTCTGAATTGTTTACAATGCAAAACCCAGCACATAACACAAAACAAGGATACAAAATGGTCCTGGAGCATACTAACTAACCATCTTCCACCATTAAAAAGGGGAGATCCTTTTCCAGTGCTTCTGTCCTGGTTCTGGTCTTGGCCTTCTCTCGTGTGCTCTTTCATGATCCATCTTAACCCAGTTCTTCATATTGGTCAGTTCCCAAGAAACTGTTCTCTTGGTTCTCTGAAATAATATTTGTAAGAGTTTTCTGTCTCTGTCTTTGTTCCTCAAAGTGAAACTTTATGAAAATGAGAGATTTCACTGAGTGTTAGATAAATTCATGCAAATGCTTAACTTGCAACCTCCAACTCTCTAAAATGTTTTAGTAATTGCTAGTTACAGAATATTTTCGCTCTGCTGTGGAGAAGGGAGTGCTGGTGGATTGTTCTAGCCTTCTCTGACTTTTGTTGGAAAGAACATGACTTTAGTGGAGGCTCTGCCTTTAAGCGTCGCCCCCTTACTCAGGAACCCTCTCCTAGAATAATTTTCCCCTACCCCAGATATCTATGTAGTACATTCTTTTATCTCCTTCAAGTCTTTGTTTGAATTTTCTTTTCTCGGAAGCTCCCCATTTAATGCTGCATCCTGCCCTTCTGCTCTCCCCTATCCTGTTTATGTTGCCTTGCTTTTTTTTTATCCATAGTTCTTACCTCCTTCTACCCTACTACGCATATAACATTCACTTATACTCATTGTCAGACTCCTCCTCCACCTCCTGGAAAAGCTATATGATGGCAAGAATTTTTGTCTATTATATGCACAGTGAATTCCCGGCACATAGTAGGTGCTCAGCAAACATTTTGCCAAATACATTTAATCAATGAAACATAGTAAATCATAATTGCTAACATTTAACATGTATTGCATACTTCCTTGTACTTCAAGTGCTGCACTAAGTATTTTTTAATACATTAGTTCATTTGGTTCTTCCAACAATCCTATGATGTTGTTATAATCATCATCACCATCATCATCATTTTACATGTGGTAAAACTGAGGTTTAGAGAGGTTAAACCATTTGTGAAAATTACTCAGCTAGTCAACAGGGATTGGGACCAGACAAGCTTACTCTGCATCTGGGTTCTTAATCACCCTTCCGTAATGGCCTATAGTAGGACCTGCTACGTAATTTGCCGGGCTCAATGCAAAAGAAAAATTCAGTCCCTTTTGCAAGAACTGTTAGAATTTCAAGGTGGTGGCCACAGAGCAGTGAACCAAGTACAAGGCCCCGGAGACTGTATAGGCTACATGTGCGTGAAGCCAGCCCTGGCTGACAAATGTACATGCCCAGCGTGGCCGCCATGGGGTGGGCACTGCTTTTCAGTCCTTTTGTCCCCATTTCAGAATAGGTGACATTCACTCCAGTTTTAAATTTAGAAAAGGGAAGGGGCATCAGAGATGAGTCATTTCACTCATTTGACAGAGGAGGAAACTGAGCCTCAGAAAGGTGCTACCTATTATAAAGGAAAACCTTACCTTATAGATGACGTTAGAGCTAGGGCATGTCCCAGATGCAGCCCCCTTGGTATTGAAAGTAGGCTTTTTTTTTTTTTACTATAATCGAGTCAGAGTCATTGGTAATATTTCAAATACTGATATTTGTCAGGGACTTATTAAAAAAACTAAAGAGAACGAATGGTATCTTCAAGATGACATCACTCATTTACATTCACATATACTCTTAAGAAAAATGGTGGAGGGCATTACATTTGTCTAGTGTATTTGGTAAGGGAGGGAGGAATGGGACCTATAGATTTAGATGATTGCCCCAGGCTGAAATATCTTCCCCTTTACTCCTCCCGACCTGAGTCCTTCTCAGATTTCAGGGTCTAATTGAAATTATACCTCCTCTATCAGGCCTTCATTTCTATTTAACTTAAATCGACATACGTACCTTATTATGTGGGTTATATTGATGTTTATTTTAGGGGAAAATTAAGACTCAAAACACTTTAAAACACAGCACTAGACAAGCACACATTTCCTCAGCTATTAGAGAAATGATAGCATTAGCTGTTATGTAACCCCTGGGAAATGCTACTGTACACTCAGGAGAGGAGAGTGAAAGAGGCAAATGCTACCTTAGGATTATTATAAAATATCATTTTTACATTTTTATTCTGTAAATACATATAACAAAAATCACCATTTTAACCATTTTTAAGTACACAATGTAGTGCTGTTAATTACATTCACAGTATTGTACAACCATCAACACTGTATATTGCCAAAACTTTTTCATAACCACAAACAGAGACTCTGTAATCATCAAGCAATAACTACCATTCTCCATCCCCCCAGCCCCTGGTAACCAACCCATAATCTACTTTCTGACTATATAAATTTGCCTTTTCCAGATATTTCATACAAGTGGAATCATCCAGTTTTTGTTCTCTCATGTCTGGCTTACTTCATTTTAGCATAATGTTTTCGAGGTGCTTCCATGTATCAGAATTTCATTACTTTTTGTGGCAGTAGGATATCCCATTGGATGGATAGACCACATTTAGTTTATCCATTCATCTATTAATGGACACTTGGGTTGTTTTCACATTTTAGCTATTGTGAATAATGCTGCTATGAATATTGGTATACAAATATCTATTTGAGTTCCTGTTTTCAGTTCCCTGGGGTCTACACTTAGGAGTGCAATTGCTAGGTCATATGGTGGTTGTGATGCAGGATATTTTGTGTGAGGCTGGGATTCGTGGTCTTGAAGCACTGAAGAATGGAGACATAGACCAGAGATGCAAAGTTTGCAGTAAAGGACAGTTTATTAGAGTAAAGAGATACAGCTCTCTAAAACAGAGGGCCCAAAACTGGAGTGCCCGCTGACTAGCGGGGAGGCTTCTGTGTATATGTTTTTTCTAGCCTATCTGGGGAGAAAACTGGTGCCTGCTTGAACAGGTTAGATTTATTTCATTGGCCGTTTCAGTCTGGAGGAAGCTTTTTAGGGTAGTTTTAGTTGCCTCAGGGTGTAATTGATGTCTCTGGTCTGGTAGGAGTAAACTGTCTCAAGGCTGTGGTTTTTGGGGTCAGGGCCCTCTGAGGGCAGAGGCCTAAGAGATATGTTTATCTTTTGCTCATCCTACCTGGGAATTGCTAACTGCCTAATCGTTACACTAACTAACCTGTCTTAGTTGTATGTTTAACCTTTTGAGAAACAACCAAATTGTTTCTACAGCAGTTGCACCACCTGCATTCTCACTATCAACGCACAAAGGTCCCTATTTCTGCATATCCTCACCAACACTTGTTATTTTTTATTTTTTGGATAATGGCCACCCTAGTGGGTATGACGTGGTATCTCATTGTGGCTTTTGACTTATATTTCCCGAGTAACAATGATGTTGAACATCCTTCCATGTGGAAAATATTTTTGATCTTGCAGATTCCTACTGTAGACGGTGCCAAGTCTACAGTATCTCTGCCCTTTATGAAACTCCCTTAGTGTTTATGACATAAGGAACACAAATATCTTACACTTTTCCATCTCATATAATACCGTGTACCATTACCTGCATGTGATAAGTGCACCCAAATTATTCTTGATTATTAATTGCTTACCCAAATCCATTCCATCTTTTTTAGAAAGAGAAATGCAAATTTGTTCAAGATGATGATGTGCACAATTAAAAATACCTCCTTAGGCTCTCTTGGGGTTTGGAGTGGCCATCTGACCCAGATTTGGTGGCATAATTGAAGTCTACAGGGAGGAGCCTTTAGGAATGCTATTATTTATCTGATAAAAAGTGCTAGTCTCAGCTAGCTTACGCTCTTTCTCTTCTTCTCTTCTGCCTTCTCCCTGCTTGGAATATAGACACGATTTCTGTACATGGAGTGCCCATTCTGCAACCCCTGGGGCAAAAGCACACAGTAAGAACAACAGAGCAAGAAACTAGAAGGAGTCTGGGCCCTTGATAACTTCCTCAAGTCTCTGCCCTGTGTGCTGACATTTAGACTTTTTATTTAGCTTGCAAAACCCAATTTGGTTAAGCCTCTGTGGTTTGCTTTTCTTTACGTGTGACCCAAAGGGATCCTAACTGACATATTGTGGAAGCCACAAAAAGCCCTGACAGATGAGAATCTAGAAGCAACTGACCCTAAGGAGAGAAAAGGAGGTAGAAAAGAGAAAGTGGATGTGTCACAGAGTCATCTGCATAGCAAAACATCTCTATAGGTAAAATGCAGGGCAGAGGCCGCCTGTCTCATCTCATCTCATTTTACCATCTGCTTGTGTTCATGCAGCCTCCTCTGTATTGATAGGCACCTCCAAGCCTCTTCTCATTTCTCATAGGGGCTTGGGGCATCTTGTTTGGATAGTCAAGATTCTTTGAAGAATAGTTTAAAACATCATGAATTTGAAGCTAGTTGACAAATAAACATAATCCCTGAATTATTAGCCCAAGTGTCTATCCATGCAAAGTGGAGCTGTGTTCTAGCAATGAGACATGACCGTGACTGTCCTTGAAGGGTAAGGAAGAAAATTAGAAAAACAAAAAACGTTTTTGATTTTTTTTTGAGCAGTGAAGTTTTTAGAATACCTAACTCCTTTAAATGTCTTGATTTATTGTAGAATAAAATAAATAGGAAACAACAGGACTTTACTTTCATGAAAAATCTATTCTTATAAATACTTAGACCCTTATAGCAAACTTCAGCTGTTTTGCTCATTAATTCAGTGTTGTGTATGAGTGTTGCCACATACTTGCTTTTTCAGGTCATTTAAGATTATTGATTCCTCTTCCCCTAGTGTGGAACTCAATTCTCTGAGGACTGGTTAGCAAAACATTTCCCAGCTCACACAGTGCCATTTAAAAATGATTATGCTCAGAGTCTCCAGCTTAAAGTTTCCCTTCTTGGCTTCCATATGCTAACAGTTTGCATACCTCTCTTTTATGCTTTCTTCTTTAGGACCAGTTCCAGGATGTCCGGCTCCTTTGGTAACATTCCCCCTGAGTGCCTTCTCCTGGTGGCTAAAACAACAACAGACGCAATGGCTATAACAGACAAGCAGAAGAGATTTTTTTTTTAATAACCAAAAGCTTCTGGGAGAAATAAAATCATCGTAAGTATTTACGTGTAGCCTTTTGGCTCAAAAGTGAAATGCTAAGTTACGCCTCAGTTGTTGCATAAATTTGCATATTGATATATAGAATCCCAACGACTTTAATAGCATCACAGATTAGCAGAGGCAGATGCACGCAGACACTCACAGGCTGACATTCAGAGACTCCCAACCAAAGGCAAACTGAGCCGAGAAAGGGGCAAGAATGGTTGCTTCAATGAGAGCAAGGAGAGCACAGAGGGTTCTGAAGGGAAAACAGAGGTCCTGGGAAGGCAGAGGGTACTGGTTAGTTCTTCCTTCATGGCCAGTGGATTGCTTTAAGTCACCTCCCCATTTGCCCTCTCCATCAAGCTTTAGAACTGGCCTCAAGCAGAGCATGGTGGGGCGGGAGAGATAACTTTTGAAGGCTTAAAGTGAATCAGAAGGTCCAGAAGTAGTCTGAGGCCCAAAGGAGCATTTAGACTTGTTTTAGTAAAAGGAAAGGAAAGGTGTTTGTTCTCTGTTTTGTTCCTTCTTCTATGGTCTCGAGCAGGGCATATAAGGGCAAGACCAAGCCTTAGATTCCTGTACATTTGCCAGCAATGAATGGGCCTTGAGTGAAGATTCCACACTGGATTGACTTGCAAACCAAAGCAGCAACTTATTAATTTTCTATGGAAAATATACATGTCAGGAAGACCAAGGTGTTTATCATTGAATAGTCTACTCTCTGATGAAGTGCCTGGGAAACCTCATTAATAATTAGGACAAAGGGCAAAGAATTCCTTAAGGAATATCTTCCATGTGCTTCCAAAGGCTCCCTGGGATTACCTCCACAATAATTATACACATGCCAATGGCCTCAGCTCAGTGCTATATGCTCAGTGATATATTCTCAAATTCTTAGTCTTGGCCTCTTAAGGTTGGCTATTCCAACCATCTTTTGCAATTACATTGGTAGCTGCAAAATTAACAACTTTTAATATCAAAGAACATCTTTCATTCCATAAACATTTATTGAGCTCTCAATATAGGCTAGGTGCCGCAATGGAGGTTAGGTGCTTCAGATGAAGATGAGTAAAACACAGGGTCAGGTCCTCAAAGAGCTCCGAATGGCAAACAGAGGATTATACAAATACACATAACTGTACCACAAGGGGGGACATTGCTCTAAAGAGGAAACTACTATGAGGATTCAAGAGTGAGACACTGAATCTGTTTGTTGAGATCAAGGGAAGCTGGTTCGTAGATGATGTGTGATTTAAGCTCAAACATAAAGAATGGGCATGATTTTAACAAGCAAAAAAGTTGAGATGGGGTGGTAGGGAGAAAGGAGAGGAGAGACAGCAAGAGGCAGTTCGTGCAGGAGAGAGGAGATAGTGGGGAGGCACGCCCAGCACTTTGTTCAAATATATGCCTCACGCTTAGTCTTAAAGCATCGGGGACACCTGGGAGAGTAGTAGGAGACAGAGCTGGGAAACCTGTTGGGGCCAAAAGATGGGCAGCATCCTTGCCAGGAGCTCCATTCTATGGGCACTGGGCACTCACAGGTATTTGCACAGGGGAGGGCTGTCGTCTGTAGTTCCTGAAGATGGATTTGGTCTCAGTGGACAGAATGGATCAGAAAAGAGAAAATGGAGGAGGACGAGGCCACTGTGGAGGTTGCTACAGGATTTCAGCTCAGAAATCATGAGAACCTGCCTGAACTAGACAGCTGCCGTGGAATTTAAAGGGTGGAGGCGATGGGGGAGCCGTTGTGAAGCTAGACTCTGTAAGTCTCGGTAATGAGTGAGATGCAAGAGGTAGAAGGAAGATGAGTCAAAGATGACTCACAGAGGCCAACATGGGCTGAGGGTTGTGCTAAGCACTTTGCCTGTATTAACGCATTTGATCCTCCTCACAACGCCATGAAATAGGTGCTGTTAGTAGCCTCATCTTACAGGTGAGCAAACTGAGGCACGGAGATTACATAACTTCTTCAGGGTTGCATGGAGTTGGAGGAGTCAGAGTTCCCACCCACGTCTCACTGGAGCCTTCTGTCACACTGCTTTCCACGCTGCTCTGCTCATTCCGACGTCCACACCTTTCACCTCGTAGTGCTCCAGGAAGGTGGTTTCTCTTCTCTCCTCTGCCCATTCAGTAAATACTTGCTGATTGAATTGCCCTCTTGTCCTGACTCACAGAAGCAAAGGGAAAATAACCACAGTCCTGGAAACATTTATTTTTATCACTGAATCAATGTAGGTGGTGCTTTGAAAAAAAGTAGCATAAAACCCTGCCATTGTAGTCATACTCAATTTTTTAAAAATTCCGTAACAGCAGTTGGTATCACAATTAAGGTTTTCATTGTATTTATTATTTTGTTATGGTAAAACAAAACAAAACAAATTCTGGCAGCATTATCTTCCGTGTGTCAATAGAAAGGCATTTTTTTTATGGGTACGCTTCCTGCTACATGGACGTTTTGATAATCAACCTGATCTTAACTCAATGGCATTGATCTCTTGGGCTTTGGGCTAAGTCCGAGCTGTTCTCGAATAATTAAAGATCATCTCCTTTCTCTAGAGTGGCTCACAGGCTCTCACCAGCTCTATTCAGTTTCACGCGTTAGGCTCCTGCTTCGTCCTCTTTCTTTCTGTTTTCTTTTTCATAAGGAAGCTACAGCGCTGAAAATTCTTGCTTAGAATACAGGTACTAGGAGGATGATCATACTGTCGCTGTCTTAAACACATGGCATGCCAGCAGCTTTCAGAGTGAGAAAATGCAGGTTTACTGTGTAATTACAGTCTTATCCTCCGTAAGTAAGGAACTCATTGCACCAAAAAACAAAATGCTGGTATCTTTTTGAACTGAAGAGCCTCTTAAGGCTTTCCAGCAACCTATTTTATTGCCCTAATAATTGGAGTAGTCGTTGCCGTAACAGTCAATAGCTTGCATATATTATGAGCAAGAGCAGAATATGCAGAATCAGCTGAAAGAAGTCTTATGAGTGTATGTGTGTGTATGCTTGTGAATATATCCAAGAAATTATGTGTGTGTACAAGTGTGCATTCATGCATATTGTGTGTATGTATGCTTGTGTATAAATCTGAGCCCCAAATACTTGAGTAGTGAAATATGTCCCCTGCTACAGTGTGGTGAGTTATGGGAGGCCTTTTTGTTGTGGAACAATAGCCTTCATGATTTAGCTCTGTGTCAATATGGAAAGGTCTTCAGCTTTTCCAAGGATGGTCTTTTCTTTTTATCCTCCATTACTGTATACCAGAGTTCTTATCAGTTACCATTCCCAATTCTTTTTAATAAGAAACAAATCTTAAAGCACAATTTTTAAAAGCAAAACAAGAGTTGTGTGGGATGTTGTCTTTCACCCTGAACATCTTACTCCTCTTTTGTCCCAAGGGTATGGTCAATGTTGGGTTATGCTGTTGCTATCTTTTTCATTTCCTTGGCATAGGAATAAAATATTGATAAATACCTTTGAGAGTGAGACACCAGAGGTGGGGAATTAGTTGTTTAGTGCCATTAAGAAGCAGTATATATGGCTTCTTAATGGATTTATCCTGCTACGTAGGCCCTGCTACCATTTTCTTCTAGAATCGGTGGTTCTCCAACCTCATGTTGCATCAGAATCATCTGAGAAAGTTAAAACACACACACACACACACACACACACACACACACACACCCTCTAATCCCCAGAGATTTGATTGGTCTGAGGTGGTTACAGTGCATCCATATTGTTTCTGATGATTGGAATCAGAGGAGGATTAAAAAACGTTATTCCAGATCTTACACCATTGTTTTTAAAATCACATTACAGTGTACACCTGAAGCTGAAGCTGAATAATAATGAATGTGAACTATAATTTAACATGTATATATATATATATAGTCACAAGGTGTGGAGTACAGCATAAGGAACAGAGTCAGTGGAACTGTAACAGCTATATACAATATCAGAGAGGTAGTAGATTGAGGGAGAGGTGTTATCACTTTGTGAGGGGTATAAATGTCTAACTATTACATTGTTTTGTACACCTGAAACTAATAAAAAAACAAAACAAAACAAGTCACATTAGATCACTTGGAAAACTTTTTAGAAATATTGATGCCAAGGACCAACTTGAGACCAAATATATCAGAATATCCAATGGGGCTAACACACTGAGTATGTATTAGAAGTTCCTTGGGTGACTTTAATGTATAGCCAAGATTGCGAACTATTAGTCTAGATTCATGAGTTTCTGCAAATCTGCATGATGTGGATTTTACTAAAGCATTAGTCAGAAAGTAGTATAAAGGGTTCTATTGCATGCCATACAGCAAAGCTTCTTAAATATTTCCTTTTTAACATCTTTGCTTTTCTCCAAAGTTGCTTTTGCTAAAGATAACCTCTCTTCTCTCTTGCTCCCAGAAATCCCATTGCCCTCAGTATCTTCTCAAGCTTTCTTTTTCCCATATTGCCTCTCAAATCAAGCTCAGCAAAACATCTTTGATTTCTCACTTATGTATCAGGGGCCTAAAGTTACCCTTCCAAAATTAGGGATCAATTATTTATGTATTAAGTTTCAGAAAGATCTAAGGCCAGAAGGAAAATGAAACCCCTAGACCACGACAGATAACTTGCAGATAGAGCTAAAAATACCCAGTGACAGGAGAAGATCCCTCATCCATGAAAATCCACCCATGGCAAAGCACATGAGGACAGGAGTGGCTAACAGATGCCTCTGGCATTCACTCCTTCCTTTCTGTTTCTACTGTCATCCCTGTGTCAGGCCCTCTTAATGATTCCCTGGAAAACTCCTAACATCTTTCCAGCTAGATTTTTAGTCCCACCCACTTTTGGGCCCTATTCCTATCATTGTGCTAAGCAAGTAAGAATCCAGTGGGTGTTCTGGTTCAATTAAACTTTAATAGTAATTCTTCAGCTTTTTGTGGTCCTGGTTCCCTTTGAGGGTTTGATGAAAAACAGACCCTCTCCTTGAACACAGATTCATCTCATTTTGCATAGAATTCCAGAGACTGCTTGGAACCTCCTGTTGCAAACTGACGGACCTGAGGTCCATGGCCTCCACACTAAGGACCTCTGCAATCAAACCTGGTTAGACCTACTGATTTGTAATGGACATTGACTGAGATTAAATACTTGGAGAGAAAAACAACAAACCTTACAGAAAATGAAAGTTGGGGAATGTCAACATCATATTGTGAAACACTGTACTTTAAATTTGTAAATCTCTGCAAAGCTTGGAAAAAGTCAAGGTTGTTGAAATAGTTGAGTTATTTGAGTTATCTATATTAGGTTGATGAATTTTTCATTTTCTTCTTGATTTTCATGTGAAGAATGATGATAGGGATATAAAATTTGGCATTGCATATCACTTAATAGTTTTAAGTTACACAAGAAAACTGAGCATTGAAGAAATTAAATGGCTTACTTGAGGTGACACAACCAGGAGGTGGTTGAGCAGGGGATAGAACCCAAAATTCCTAACTCCCAGGCTAGTGCTGATCACTTACATCTAACTGTTCAGTATGTCTTCCCTTCACAGTTTCTCAATCTTATTCCTTCTGATCCAGTCAGACTTTCATGATTATAATTCATTCATCTATTAAACAACCTTTAATAAGTGACTTACACAGATCAAGGAGTGGACATCATCGCAAGTATCAATTTAAGGTCCTTAGATAATATGTGATAATAAAGTGTCATTGGGCTTTAGGGCAGTCCCGATCCCACCCAGCACAGAGGTTCAAGGAAAGCTTCTGGAGGAGGTGGTATTTGATTTTAGGTGCACATAGAAAGATGTGAGTAGATAAACCTTGAAAGGAAGGCAGTACTCCAAGCAATGGGGAAACCATGGGAAAGATTCAGAGGTGGGAATCCCAGGAGAATAGCCCATGTCCATTGACAGAAATGGCCTTTAGGGAGTCTTAGGTGACAAGGCAGGGGAGTAGGTGTGACCCTGCAGGCAAGGCTGAGGAATGTGCTCTTAATTCAAGGGGCACTAGGGACCACAGAGGGTCAGAAGAGAGAGAAATGAACCCTGCACTATGCTTTAAGGTCTGTTTGGTGGTAGTATAACATATGGGGTAGGTTGGATGAGACTCTCTTTTTTTCAATATTATCTTGTTTTATATTCATTTGACATTTCTCTTAAGTTTTTAGTTCTTAAAGATGGAACGTGAAAGTTAATATTTAGTCCAGGGTTTAAAAAACTGGAGTCTGTGGCCCTTTACAA
>NW_017731799.1:1418927-1438881 GCF_001890085.2 Hipposideros armiger
TTTCTACCCTCCCCCACCCCCACCCCGCTGGTCTTCCTTGTAATAAACAACCTTCAAAGGCAATATAACTAGCTGGAGGGAGCGGGAAGAACTACTGTCACCCACAGGGGACCAGCACAAAGCTAGCTAGTCCTCAGGAGGATTGAACGGGAGGCAGACCTCATTAGCACCTAATTGTAACTGACTTTGCTCAACTGCCCTAACAAGAGGGAGGGAATGGAAAAATATGATTGTGGTCAGACTGTGGCTCATATTAAAGCAATTTCAGAAGGGCCAGGTAATGATATGCCATGGGGAGTAAAAACATTGTTGGTTTAAGAGCTGGCAGCAGAATTTTTTTCTTAAAGGAAAAACAGTTTTTATGTTTAGAAATCCATTGAGAGGCCATTCTAGTTGGGAGGTTGCTCTCCAGCTGTTGTTAAAAGAACAGCTCATTTTCTTTACAGGAGCTGTGCCCACCCATGAAGTTGAGAGTCTTGGACAGTGAGAAAAAACTGAAAAGGAGCAGGAGCCACATGGAGGGCAGTATGACCTGAATGGAAGAGGAGAAGGTGGGGAGGGATTGACCGAAGAAGCTTTAAGAATAAGGCTGCTCAATATTCAGCTTTAAGCAACCTGTTGTATGGAAGTAACCCTGTTCGTTGCCCTTACTCCTTGCCCCTTAATCAGTCCTGATAACTTCAATACAAACTGACTACGAATCGTGTTTAATGAATACACATGGGGGAGAAAATACTCATATTTATTTCTATATTTTTCAGGTAGAAGGTAGCAGCCATTGCAAGTATTGGACTCAGAACATTATAAAGTCAGTGGCTCTTTCCATCTTTGGGTGAGCTTAAGCCATTAGAAATGAGTGAGGGAGAAAACAGATAGCAGAGGCCAGCAATGGGAGGAAGTGGGTAAGCTCACAATTCTAGGAAACCTGGGCCCTCCTTGTAGCAGTGTCACAGGAGGGGAAGACCACAGTGGGCACATAGGAAAAGACACAGTAGATTTGTGGGTGGATGGGTGGGTAAGAACATAAGAATGAATTTAAGGTGACAGGATTTGTCTAAGTGAATCAGACAGTTGATATTTTAGGCCCTGAGCCCAGGAGAAATATCTGGGCTGGAGGCTATAAGAATCATTACTGTATTGTTCAATGTTTCTCAAGTTGTAATTCAAGGGCCATCTGTATACAATGGCACTCTCCCCTCCTCAAGTCCTCTGAGAATGGAGCCCCAAATCATGGGGTTTAATCCTGCTTCCCAGATTATTCTTAAGCACACCAAAGTTTGATCACCGCAGCTAGATGCTAATTGATACAATGGGAGAAGGAAGTTGGATTCTGAGAAGATGGCCAAAGGAAAGGGCTAAGGAGAGATCAAGGAGGAATATGAATGAAATTATCCATTGGATTGGCAGTGAGGTTGTCATTGAGGACCTGAGTAAGGACAGTTTCAATAAGTGGATATGGGAGCATGAAGTTTATGTGGATGACTTGCAAGCAGGTGTGTGTGTGTGTGTGTGTGTGTGTAAGTTAACCAGGCCATCCCACTAAGCTGAGACACACAGTTTTTAACCTAAACTTACATGTGACCTTCAGCAAGATATTGCATGTCTGCCCCACTCTGACGTCTGAAACCAACATGGAACACATTTGTAGGCCATCCTTGGAGCCTCAGAAAAGAAGTAGCTGGCCATTGGTATTCTACTGTGCCTTCTGGCCCTTCAAGGTGACAAGGTGGTTTTGACCTTTGGCTTTGCCCTCTCATAGTCCTTTGTGACATGATTTTCTTCTCTATCTTCAACTTCTCTACTTTCTCTACCTTGAATGTTTGGTAAGAGGCAACATTCTAATAAACAACCTACAGTGGCAAGATAGCTAGCTGGAGGGACTGGCTAGACTGGCCAACGACTGCTGAGCAACATAACGGGGCCTCGTCTTATCTGAACCTTGGATATTAGGAGTTCATTTATGTTTTCATTTAAAAACAATGGGGGTTCTATTGCTAAAAACAAGTGTGAAATCAAGCGAAGTGTCCAGAGCTTAGCTTTTATTTCCAGGATTCTGAGATCAAGATCGCACTAAGGATATTACGAACACATCTCTTCTCCCCTAACCTTGGGCCCAGTTCTTAAGGTGTTTCCTTCTTTACACCATATTAGAAAACAAATTCTAGAGTTGTATAATAATAACACTGATCTCTTTTAGATTTTAACCAGAACACATTCATTAGCTATTTCATTTTCTTATTGTATAGTATTTTTGTATTAAAACAATGTTAACTTTTTAAATGATGCACGTAATTGCAAATATTTTGGAAAATAAGAGCAAGAGAAAAAAAACTCATATTATCATTTGTAGTTCTACCACCTTTAGCAGTTTAAGTGCTTCCTTCCAGTATATGAGTGTACACATATGTGTATGTGTTCACAGTATATATGTGTATACACATGCACACACACATGAATTTAAAATGTATATATAGTCTTGTATGCTCCCTTTTAATTCAGTGTGATATAATCATCATTTCCTCACACTTTAAATACTCTTCACAAACATGATTTTTATTGATTACAAAGGTTTGTATTTGGTAGGTTTCTGCTTTGTGGGGTCACGTGTGCTCTTATACTTATTTTGGGGGCTATCAAGAGGCCATTTTACAAAACGACATGCTCTATATACCTTAAACTCAATAACTTCTTTGTATACCCCATACACATTCCTAATCCATTCATCTACTTATTTATGAGCATAAGTTCAGTCTTTTCTCCAAATTCACAGAAAATGTTTTTTCTCTCTTTGTGATGGTCTGGTCTGTTGGACTCAGCATCCATTCCCAGGCTCTTCCTGTATCACAGGGGTGAGAAAACTAAAAATGACATTTCCTAGACTCCCTTGCAGCTAGTGTTCTAGATATGAAGCTTGCTCTGACAATGATGTGGGGGATAAAGGTGGGAGGTGCAGACTTTGAAATGAGATTCCTGATTGCAGTGGGGATGGAGAGATCTCAGAGTGACCAGAAGCATGTTAACCATGAGAGCCAAGATGCGTGTGGCTACTGCAACAGGTGACAGGGCCAGAGCAGTGACCAAAATGGGTTTACCTTTAGGGACCTTTTATGGTGGATAATTGACCTTATATCTTTAGCACTGAAATAGATGGGCAACTTACTAAGGTGTAATTTGATTTATATAACTGATGAAACTTTCAGTCTGATAACTGTTCACCAGAGGACACTCAAAGTTCCCCACCTAATTTTCTTATCTGAGACAGTCTATAGAATCTAAAACCCTAGGTGAATAGGAGGTTAGATACCTTTTTAAAAAGGACCTGTAACTTACCCACATATATGTATTACACCTCCTTGTAGCTGTCCCTAAAGAGTTTTATAGCCATTTACCAGGGTGTATGTACACTGAGGAAAGAGGGGTACTGGATTTGGGGGTAGTTCTGGACACCATCTTTGGAATCGCATGCATGTAAGCTCATTATTTTCCTTCTTGCACTAAAAGGAATCCTTGGAATCCTTAGTCAGAAGGAATGTAGTGTGGGCACCACAAGCATCTTGAGATCTGGAATTCTCTGGGGACCTTAGGGACAGGTCTGCTGGTCAGACTGAGATTATGGGGTGATTATGGGGTTTCTAATGATAAAGAGAGGTTTGATCAGAGTTTGTCTCACAGGGGGCCCAGTGGGTTCTACGTACATACGCTGCATTTATTTGCCGAGTTCCTGAATCCCTAATTGGGCAATTGAAGGATTGCTCATTTGCTCTGTGACTCATGGAATGAGGGCTACTATGGGAAGAAGGACTACATGGAAGCCTTCCTTGAACTTGTGAAACACAGTAGTATCACACCCAAAGAGAGATTATAGACTTACTGCCCACATAAAGGACCTGGACAATAAGTGGGAGTGGATTCCAGTCATGTTCTTATTTAACCTCATCTCTTTGGCCTGCATAGAGGTGCTGAAGGTCTGGGAAAATAGTTGGATTTTCTGGAAGTGTAACTGGGTAGTGGCTTCATTTGCAGATGCTGTTACAGATGTGATCTGATTTATGGAGCAAATCAACACAATCCCTGGAGTCTGATATGCAGACGTCAATCAGGCAAACACTTTTTTCCTAACCAATAAACAGACACTACTCAATGCAGTTTGCTTTTATCCATCAGCAATATACCTTCACTGATGGCTATCTTAATCTAGGGCACCTAGATTATAGGGACCTTAATTGCTTCACCATCTCACAGGACATCACTGTTCCACTGTATGGATTAGATCATGCAGACTGAGCAAAAAGTATCAAGTACCCTGGATAACGTAGTAAAACATATATGTGCCAGAGTGTGGGTGATAAATCCCCCGGAAATTCAAACCTCAGTGAATCTCAGTGAAAATTCTGAGGGCTTAATGATGTGAAACATTCAAGATATCCCTTCCAAAATGAAAGAAAATTGTATCACATTGTAATCTCTGTCATTAAGAAAGAGGCATAATGCTCCAACCTATTGCCAAGTAATCCTTAAAGCCTCTTGTCATGCTTGTGGCCCAAAGCCAGAGACATGGTGTAACTGGTTCAAGCTGAAATTCAAGCAACTCTTCCATAAGCTGGTCTGTGTTTCTAGCCTGATGTATGGGGAGAAACAGGCAGCTTCTTAGCTGGAGTAATTTAAGAATTGACTGAAAGGTCTGCATCTCCTGACCAGAGCCTGTATTTCAAGAAGTATTTGTTCTGGAAGGAGCCTTAAAAAAACCTATTCTGAATATTTTCAAATGACCTTTGTTCAGAAATCAGACAAAACCTTAGGTGACTATATAAATAAGTGACACTAAGAGGAGCAGAGCTGCTCTGACTAAAAAGCGGAGTGAAATGTGATGGTAGATGGGAGTGGTAAGAGTCCTTGGGTCTGTGAGGAACAGAGTTAGAAAACAACAAACTTTGCCCAACTTTCGTTTTTTTAGAAATTCAGAGAAGTCAAATGACTGGTCTGCAAACAGATAACTAGGTCATGATAGAACAGAAACTAGAATTCACATACCCTGACTTTTGGTGCAGTGTGCTTTCCAGAATTTTAAATAAATCAGTGGGAAATTTGGGTAAAAATGCATTATGAATAGGGGCATTTGAAGAGCTACATGAATTCTTCTAGAACACAACAGCACTGTAAAGGAGTCTGTGTACTTTGGTAAACTATTTTATAAAAAAATTATATAATTTTTCTTTTTTTCTTTTTTTAGGTATGTTAATAAGAAAAAATAATTTTAAAAAATGCAATTTAAAAATTAATTTAAAAAATAGTCTCTTGCCCAGTCTCAAGCTCCTCCTTAGAGGTCACTGCTAGCAGTTTGAATCATCCAGACATTTTTCTGTGAACACACAACCACATTTATATCCACATATATGATTATAGAGAATGTATGTTATTATTTACATAGATGTAAATAGTGTATATAGTATAATAGTGCCCTGGGAATGTAAAAAATAAAGAAGGTGACATCCTTCCATGTGAGTGGACTCCACTCATTTTGTAGCTACTTTGCTAATGTGACGTGGATGTGCCTTAATGCATTTATCCATAACTCTGTTGGCCAATGTTGAGATTGTTTTCAAGTCTTCATTATTACGATGCTGCAATCAAGATATTTGAACATATATCTTTGTCTACTTTTGCAAATATTTATGCCAGATAGATCCTTGGATGACTTGCTGAGCCAAAAAGACATACTTTTGATAAATGTTGCCAAACTGCACTAAAGTGAAGTGAGGCCAGTTGACTCTCCCACTTACACTGACAACTGACAGTGCTGCCTGCCAACAGTAACACTAAATATTAATCTTATTAACCTTGCCAATCTGATAAGCAGAAAGCAAGCATGTCTTTGATTGCTTAGGTTAAGCTTCTTTTCATGCGATTCCTAATCATTTCTATTTTTCCCTGAGTGGTCTTTGTTGTTTTTCCCCATACCAATTAGGTTTGTTTGTCCTTTGCTTATCGAGTGCTAGGAGCTCCCCATGAAGTCTTAATGCTAACCCTTTGATTACATGTGTCGCAAGTATTTTCTCTGGATCTGTTTTCTGTCACATAATTTTGTTAATGGAATATTTTGTCATACAGAGATTTTAAATTACAAAGTCAAATATGACAGTCTTTCCCTTTATAGGGAAGTTCACATTTCTAATATTCTTTCAATCTAAAATTTTTAGTTCCCTAGTCACAGCTGGACTAACTGCAGCAGTGATATACTTTTCATTGAAAATAAATCATCCTAAATGTAACATACAAATTTCAACTCGCTGCTGATGCTTTGACAAAATTAATCTTTACAGAGGAAAATAAAATTCTCTTAAACTATAGCAGATCAGTGAAGGCTTCAGAGGCCCAGATAAGTGGTATTTCATATAGGAAATGGTGATATGATTGAAGAGCTCACGTTAAAAAGCACAAGCAGACAGTTTTACAAATTCCAGCTTCTTACTAGTATGTTCATGTGTTTCAGAATGTATTGCCTTTGTCAGCTGTTGCTCCAAGTCTTGCTCCTAAGAGTTGAAATATTATAGGTGAGTGTTGACATATTAGTGGTTGTTTAGCCTTTATTAGAAATCAACATCTTTGGATGAGTCTAGCAATAATTTTAGGAAGTAGAACACAAGAAGACTGAATTTTGTTGTGTGAAATAAAGCTAGGACAGGTCAGGAACTGTGATGCTGTGGAAAAATTGAGGTCTTCATAAGAAATCACACTTGGTGGCCCAGGAAAGCCAGTGGTGAGTCAAAAAATTGCGTAAAGGTGATGGGGGGAGGGGGGTTGGGGCTGGTTAGGTAGTATATAGAAATGCAAGGGAAAAAAAAGAATGAAGGACTGAGGAAAACTCTTGAGAATTTCTTTTGCACATATAGTTGGTGTTATATAGGTATTGTCTGATTTCTCTATTGTACTGTGAGGGTTAGTATCCCATCCATATTTATATCTCCAGTGATCGACACATAATAGACATTCGGAGATTATTTGCTGTTTATTTTCACCTAAGCTTTGTCATATACACCCTGCGTTACCATACAGCAACAGTGGTAAACTTGGTTCTTTGTGACTGGATATTCACTGAGGTGATCAAACTTAAGAATAAAATTTAGGTGTGGGTGTTACTATGCTCTGCTCTGGTCTAAACGTGGAATTGGAAGAAAGATTTACTCTTTGTGCTTGGAACCCAGTGCCCTTTTTAAAGCCTCATTCAGAGGTTTGAGAAGCTAGAGAGGGTTTTCTGTCCCAGTGGAGCTTATCAGTTATGACAGGGATCAGCGGGGGCTCTTTCTCATTTCATCTCTTTGCCTCAAGACAGATGGAAATGAAAACTGTAGCAGGACTAAAAATACTGTCTAAAATCAGGGGTAATAAATAGGCAAAAAAGTAAGCAGTACCCATCACAATTCCTTTGCAATGCATTCTAGAAGGATGCAAAAATAAATATTATATATGCATGTATATATATGTGCATCTATATTCATATACATATATATATTCACATACACATATACATATACATACATGTGTGTATGTATGTGTATGTGTGTATATATATATATATATATTCAGCAAGCTGAAGTATTTAGAGTCCTTGTGTGAAAGGACCCAGAAAGAAGCTGAAAAGGGCTTCAGTAGGAAGTAACAGCTCAGTGCTAAGCTGAAACTGATGCGGCAACTCTAGTGAGATTATCATATTTCAGAGCATTGACTCTGGAACCAGACTCCCTGGGTGAAAACTCTGCCACTTGCGAGCTGTGATGATGACCAAGTAGTGTAACCTCAGAAACAGCTTCCTCATTTGTAACAAGGAGAGAGCAGTTAACGTCTGCTTACAGTGATGCTCGGTTGACTAAAGGAGGGAGCGAGGGTCACACACTTAGCACAGTGCTGGCTTGTTTGCCATCATTATTCCCTGTTTACTTTGAAAAGCTCAAGCTGTGCCAGGTTTGAGTTTGCACTTGTGCGCCCTGTCCCTGGTTTTCTGCAGTTGATCTAATTATCGAATGTGTGCTTTAGAGCCAAAGGTATGTTGGCTCTCAGTCTCTACTTCCCAGTAGAGCTCCTAGTGAAGAAACAACCTGGGGTGCCCTACCCAGGAGCTCTGCAGTAAATCACATGTTATGTGTGGAACAGGACACAGGAGGAAGATAGGACTTAATGGTTCATGGCTGCCTGCCTGGGAGGGGCACCTAACTGCCTTCCACACCTCACTGCTCTGGACGTGAATGCTCAGAGGCCTTTTCATCTGTGCCTTACCTGCATAGAGAACTGCTGTGGTATAATTGAGCCTCATACCTAAGTCATACTAAGTACTAGTCATAGCTAAGTACAAAGGAAATTCTCTGATTTGCAGTCCTTCAGGTCTATCAGCATAGCTTAAATATCCCAGAGAAGACAGACAACAGGGCAACAACCACAACCAAAAATTCAGCATGTTTTACCCAACAATATGCTTAGTGAACACAACTTGCAGAAAAATTATTAAGCAATTTAAAATGCAGAGAAACTCACAGGATGTTTTCTTGTATTACAAAAATATTCATCATAGCATTGTCTTAACAAGTTATTGTAGCACATCAAAATAATACTGTCTTATACAAATGTATGATTTATAGCTTTCCTTAGTATTTCTGGGTTTCATTGAAAATTCAATGTATTACTGTAAAGAACTTTTAACCTAGAATAAAATATGGCAAAGGTTCATGAATAGTATATATTTACAATGTCTTATACCTTCCTTTTCAAGCCTGTGGATCAGTTTCCAAATAAATAATGTGAAATAACGACAAGGCTTCTGGCTGCCTCTTTGACCCAGCCCATTTGTGCTCTCTGCGTGACTGACAGATTTGTTGCCAAGTATCTCCATCCCCTTGCAGACGTGTCAAGAGAGATGGCTGTGATCACCTAATTAGAGTAGAACCAAAGAGACAAAGCCCAGGCTGGTTATCCATGATTCCTGTGATCAGCTATTATCAAAGTCCCCAGGCTTTCTCTTCTGATGAAAATGTCAACCTCAGGAAGAAATGTCCACCACAGCTTCTTGAAACACAGAGGACAGAGGAATTTAGAGAGAGGTTTTAAATTTTTTTTAAACCAGGATCATTGATTATGAGCATCAGTAAGGATCTTACAAAAGGCTATGAACTTTCATAACATTTGCTGTTCGTCACCTCTCTCACCTCATCACTCCCAAAGGTCATGCCAATCAAACAATCACCAGCTCCATTTTCATTCATGCCACCTCCTTCCTATCAAAACTGTGAACAATGTGAACAGCATCCAGGAAATAGTTGCAAAGATTCAAAAGTATGGCTGCCTTCCTTTTTCTCTTCTAGTGACATTAGCCTTCATCAATAGACACTGTCAAACTCATTTCGATCCTTTCTTACCTAAACCATTCTCCACCATCTGCACATGCAGTCAGGCAATCCACATCGTCTTCAGTATTTCCCCCATGCACAGCCCATCTCTGCTAGAGTAGGTTTTACAGTTTATAGGAAATGTGTCTCAATACAGATTCACCCATTTTGCACTGGGAAATAGATAACACATGTGTCTGATGGCCATTTCAATTCATTGTTCATTGCATTCATGTCTCACATTTTAATTAATTAAAAATATTTATACTCACAGCTAAGGTTTATTATAGCAATGATACAGAGCAAAAGACACAGGAGAAAAGTTTGCATCAGTGGAACCCAGAGAACCCAGGAAGAGGCTTCTGTATCATTTACCTTCTGGGACCACACAGGCATGCTCTCTCTAGCAGTGAAATATAGGAACAAGTGTGCTATGTCTCTGCCCAGGGAAGCCCCTGTGAGTCTGGGGGGTTGGTCACATAGTCAACTCTTGCTATGCATCCAGCCATGGCAACAGACACTCAGGACTCCAACAATAAAACCAGGTACTTATCATCAATCTTGATATTTGTGCAAAGAAACCTGACAAACTGGTATGACGTGATTTATTGCTCTTGGTGTATATAACAAAATTATCAATCACTGCTATCCCTGAGGGTCACATTCCCAGAGGTTGGCCAAGACTCAACCATGGTTCCAGATTCCTTTGGAGACAGCAGGACTAAGAAACCAGACCTGCTCTGTTAGCTCTTTCCTCATACTCTCCTTACCTCTAATTGACTTGAGGAATTTTTTAAAAAAATTTGTTTTTATTATTGTGTGCCTTCATTCTTTTATCCAACAAATATTCACAGAACTAACAACCATGTACAAAACCTTGTGCCTTGAGGGCATATTCAAGAATTGCGTTGAGGAGAAGAGTCATACACATAAGCAAAACTAAATAAGAATACAATAGGGGAGTCATAATACAATCATAAATACATAATACAATCATAAACTTTATCATGAAACTGTGTTTCAGAAAGTTTATATTTAGGAAGCAAAGTGCTAAGGAGTCAAAAAGGAAGGTCATGGAATGTTGGAGGCTCTGAATGGAGTTGGGCATTAGTGAAGGACTTGGAGAGCAGGCAGACAGAGCAGGCAGGAGAGGGGAGCCTTCTGGGGGCTGTACTGTCATGACCCATAGCTACAGGTGGGGCTCCATGAGATACCTGCAAGGCCACTGAGATAAGTTATGGGATGTACATGAGGACCAGATTCTGGAGGATTCTGAATATCAAACTAAGGAGTGTGGATTCTATCATGCAGGTCAACAATTCTTAACCCTGTTGCATGTTAAAATAACATGAAGAGATATGAAAAAATACTGAGATGCTGATTGCCTTAGTCCATTTATGCTGCTATAACAAAAATACCATATCCTGGGTGACTTCAACAGTAACCATTTATTTCTCACAGTTCTGGAGGCTGTCAAGTCCAAAGTCAAGGCACTAGCAGATTAGTTGTCTGGTGAGAGCTTCCTAGTTCATAGGTGGCTGTCTTCTCTCTGTGTCTTCACATGGCAGAGGGGCAACAGGGCTCCTTTTTAAGGGCACTAATCCTGATCATTAAGGCTCCATCCTCATGACCTAATCACCTCCCAAAGGCTACACCTCCTAATACCATTTCATTGGTGGTTCAACATATGAATTTGGTGGGGGACACAAACATTCAGCCTATAGCACTGATTCAAGTGGTATGGGCACTGGTATTTAAAACTTCTTTTCAAGTGACTCTACCCTGCACTTAGAGCTGAGAAAAACTATGTACATGTTGAGGAGCCATTGGTATTTTTTGAGCAGTGGAGGAGCCTGACATAACTGATACTTTGGAGTGGGGTGGCTGGAGGGGGGCCACCAGTTGTACAGTGATGAAGATGTGATGTAGGTCTGCACTGAAGTTTGTGTTTGATTTAAGCCTAAATTATGTTGAAGAACACAATTCTTTTGAGTTTGTGCTTATTATGTGCCACAGGGGTGGCCCTACACTGCCTCCCAAACAGAAAACCAGGAGTCTGACAAACAAATCTTACAATGATCCTTTCTCTCCTTAGCAATGCTGATATTATTTTTAGCAAAGATTAGTGATGCTCTAGGAAGAACAACTTGACCAATGTCTTGAACTTTTCCAGTATAGACCCAGCCTAATTGCTTTCCTCCAAATTCACTCTAAACCTGAGAGCGCAAGAAGAAAACTTCCAGCTGAGTAAAACAAGATTAATCCCAAAACCATGTCAGCCACTACCCTGCTCATGCTGTTCATCAGCTCAGATGGTGTCACACAATCCTCCAAGCACTAAAATTCATCCAGCAGCTTTCTATTGACAGCCCCAGAGACCTCTAGTGGGATTGAAAAGAAATAGTCGCCAAGTTAGTAGAACTCATCCTTAAGATTCTGGTCCTCTGAAACCATTTCCGGTAACAGAGATAGTTTGTATACACATGATGAAAACATTCTAGTGGCTTCTTGTAACACAGATAAACCCAAAGGTTTTTTTTCTCAGCTTACAAGTTCCTTCAAAATCTGGCCCTCTGCCCCCCGTACTCTCTTTCCTCATGTTGGCATAGAGTCCTCACACCACACCTTTCCTGAAATCCACCCACCAGTTGAAGTACCTAATATTCTCTTTTTGGTTCATTTTTTGTCTGCCTAATTTCTATTCATTGTTATGTCTCTGTTTAGCTATTGATTCTTTCAGGAAGCCTTCTCTGAGTCCCTAAAATTGGATCAAGTGACCTTCCTTGTGCTCCAGTACTACTCTGTACCTTTCTAACATTTGGGACACTACAGTAAACTTTCTGTGTCTGACATGAATGAACTCATGTCTCCTATGAAGGCAGGAACCATGTTTGTCTTTCCCACATTGTATCCTTGGGACCTAGTCTAGTTCCTGGCTAGTGGTAGGCAACAATAAATATTTGTCAAATAAATGCATGCAATATACTATTACTAGTTATGTTAAAGCATCCCTAAACCCTCTGCAATAATCACTGACTGGACATGGGAGATAAATACTTAAGTGACACCAAACAAATTTAGCTTAAACTTCATTCTACATTCCAATAAAAATGGATTGCAGAAATGGTGAAATTGGTGCTCCTCGGTGAAATTACTTTTCTTCTAAATAAATGGATTGGCCAGGTATTGAGAAGACCGACCTCTCTTGCATAAATAAGGCCTGTGGTGGTTGGTGAGAAATGTAGGCAGTACCACACAATTCCCCATTTAAAATTCAAGAGCAAATGGATATTAGGCAAAATTTCATCATTATTTTTGCTATAGCTATAGCCCAGAAATCTGGAAGAAGAAAAAAATGTTACACACAATAACATGAAAAGGCAATGGGCTGGATTTTTAAAAGAAATGTCAAAAAAGTAATAGAGATGAAAAATGATCCTGCTATACCAAATCTTTGGAAATGGACTTTATCATTCATTGCTACTGCAGTGGGCTTATGTACTTTTAAAACCTAACTAAAATATTTAGCTTTCCAGGGAGAAAGATTCTTTCATTTTTCTCCCTATACTATACCCAAAAGAGCTTGTGTCAACTGAAATGTGGGTTAAATGAAACACAGCCTAGACCACTGTGGTCATTTGCCATTTATAAAAACAGCAACATTAACTATTTCACAATTTTAAAGCACCTGTTCTGGAATAAGTCATTCTATCTGTATAAAGGAAGTGAATTTTGATATGGAAAATTAAAAAGATACCATTTTTTATTTATGGAAAAATATAAAGATTTCCAATAAAATGAACTAAAAACTGTGAATGTCAACTATAAGTTTACACACACACACACACACACACACACACAAACACACACACGGGGTGCCAAAAATATATATACAAGTGATCAATGTTGCTCAAGCAGTAGTTTGCTATAATCAGAAGGGTGTGTACTGTTGGCAATTGGACAGTTTGAACAAATCCATCATCCAGAAACGTCCAGAGCTTGTTAATTGTAAAAGGGTTGTGTTCCATCATGACAACACGAGACCACCCACAAGTTTGATCACCCATCAAAAATTATTGGAGCTTAGATGGGATGTGTTGCCACACCCACCATACTCGCCTGACCTTGCGCTGTCAGACTTCCACTTGTTTTACTGTCTTCAAAACTTGCGTGATATAACGTTCAATTCAGATGAGGCTGTAAATCAGCACCTTGTTCAGATTTTTACAAATAAATACAGGTCCTTCTATGAACGAGAAATTATGAAGCTCACTGAAACGTTATCAAACAAAATGAGCAATATATCATTGATTGATCTTTGTTCTTTATATAAAGAAGTGACCTTTGAAAAACATAGACAAAATACATGACTTTTCCGACGACCCAATACATGGGCTTTTATTATAGCATGACATATATAAGGTAATTTTAGATGATGTTATTGCTTATATTACCTCTTCTTGACTCTTCTAGAACATAAATAATAACATTACACCGTACATTTAATGAACACTAAGGTATACATTCAACCAATGGAAATCGATCTCCAAAATGCTCTAGCAATGTGACTTGATTGGTGAATACATCTCTTAAATAAATTATTTTGCTTTTTTTTTTTTTAACTTGGTGAGCTAATAGGTTTAAAGGACACCTAGTTGAGGAGGAAGTCCAGGATGGTGGAGTAAACACTGTGCTTATTTCCTTCCATGAACAAATTAAAATTACAACTAAATTATACAATAGTCAACCTGGAATACCATCTGAAGTCTGGCTGAACAGAAGTTTTATAACTAAGGATATAAAAAGGAAGCCACGTTAAGACTGGTAGGAGGGGTGGAGACGCAAAACTGGCTAACCCAGAACCTCCATGTAGCAATTGAGAACCAGGAGGGATATCTTGGCTGTGGAGGTTCCTCACGGAGAAGTGAGGGACCTCAGCCTCACACCGGCCTCCCCAGCCCAGAGTACTGGTGCCAGGAAGAAGAGCCCCCAAAATATTTGGCTGTGAAAAACAGCAGAGATCCCAACCATAAAGGTGGGATGGAAGACGGCGGAAAACCCAGGCATCCTCTTAAAGGGCCCACAGACTCTCTCACTCCCATGCACTCACCTTGGGCTCCAGCAGAGGGACAGCAACCTGTGGGATGTCAGAAACATATAGGGGGCAGACTGAGTTGTGTTGCTTCAGGTTGAGGGCTGGAGGACAGTTGCCATTTCCCTGTGAGGAACTCCCTTCTGTGTAGCCAGCAGGCAGGCACCATCTTTCCTGTATTGAGCCTACCCCCACATGACCATATCTGAATGTGATTGGTCTGTTGAGCTTCACAGCTTGTTTTGCTGACTCACTGGGATCCCACTCCGCCCAATACCCCCAACACTGGAGGCACTTTTTCCAAGAACAGCAAGCCCTGCCCAAGTTGTACTCTTTCTTGGAAAACTATCAGAGTCCCTGGGCCCCGGGCAGACAGTGACTGGCCTTGGTGTGCTCTGAGACTTTTGCTGAGTAGCTTCAGGCTCAGAACTGGCACCGAAAAAGAATTTATATTAACCTGGTGACCACAACTTTTCCCATTCTAGTGACTCCCCGAGACCCTGCCTCACCCAACTTGTGTGCTGCACAAGGCTTTAAAAGTGGCTGAATCTTAAGGAAGCCGGCAGGTAGCAACAGGCCTCGGGGTGTCCTGGCATCTTGCAGAACTACCCTAGGTCTGGTACTTGTGGCAAACGTCCTCAGTTTGCAGTGCAGCCTCCTTCACACACTTCCAGGGTTAACACAGGCAGCAAACAACCATGGATCACTTTGTAGCTCCTACTAGGTAGTCCTGGCTGGACATAGGCAATGGATGACCTGGGCCTGCACTAGAGCCCCTCCCAAGAGGTCTCAGAACCAAAATACTTGGAATGTGGCTTCAGACCACAAGCAGCACGCTAAAAAGGTGGTCTCAACAGGCACTGGAGCCTGCTGGGGCAAATCCCTCTCAGTGGGATAAGCCCCCCTACACAGCAGCCTGTAAGCTGTGGACCTGGCCAAACCCCACAGCCAATCAGCCTAAGGGTCAATCTCACCCACTGATGTGCCAATAGCAACCAAGGCTCAACTATAGCAGGAGGGCACACACAACCCAAACAAGGGACACTTCTGGAGCACCCAGAGCAGGTAACTAGGGAGACTTTGCCACTGGGCCCCATAGGGCACCTACTACATAAAGCCACCCAGCCAAGACTGAGGGATGTAGCAGATTTACCTAATGCACAGAAACAAGCACAGGCAGGCAGGCAAAATGAAGACACAAAGAAATGCATCCCAAATAAAAGAACAGAGGGAAACTCCAGAAAAAGAACTAAACAAAATGGAGGCAAGCAACCTACCAGAGACAGAGTTCAAAGTAACGGTTATAAGAATCCTCAGGAACTTAGTAAGAACTTCAACAAAGAGATGGCAAGCATAAAAAAATACGTTGATACCACAAAAAAAGAACCAGTCAGAAGTGAACAATACAATAACTGAAGTGAAGAATGCACTAGAAGGAATCATCAGCAGATTAGATGAAGCAGGGGATTGAATCAGCAATTTGGAAGACAAGGTAGCAGAAAACACCCAATTGGAACAGCAAAAAGAAAAAAGAATCCAAAAAAATAAGGATAGTTTAAGAGACCCCTGGGACAACATCAAGCAAAGGAACTTTCGCATCATAGGTGTACCAGAAGAAGAGAGAAAACAAGAGATTGAGAACCTGTTTGAAGAAATAATTACTGAAAACTTTCCTAACCCAGTGAAGAAAACAGACATACAAGTACAGGAAGCATAGAGAGTTCCAAATAAGATGAACTCAAACAGGCTCACACCAAGACACATTATAATTAAAATGGCAAAGGTTAAAGGCAAAGAGAGAATTCTAAAAGCAGCAAGAGAAAGACAACTAGTAACTTATAAGGGAGCTCCCAAAAGATTCTCAGCTGACTTCTAAGTAGAAACTTTGCAGGCTAGAAGGGATTGGCACAAAGTATTCAACGTGATTAGGAGCAAGGACTTACGATGAAGATTACTCTGCCCAGTAAAACTATCATTTAGAATCAAAGGACAGATAAAGAGCTTCCCAGGCAAGAAAAAGCTGAAGGAATTCATCATCACAAAACCAGTATTACTAGGGATTTTTGTTGTTGTTGTTCATTTATAGTGTGGAGGGCGCAACTCAATGGCCCATGTGGGGATCGAACTGGCAACCTTGGTGTTATGAGCACTGTGCTCTAACCAACTGCGCTAACCAGGTGCCCCCTCTTTAGGGGACTTCTTTAAGAAGGGGGGAAAAAAGTCAAAATTATAAATAATAAAATGACAACAGCTACATATCTATCAACAAGTACTTTCAATGTAAATGGATCAAATGCTTCACTCAAAAGACATAGGAGGACTGAATGGATAAGAAAACAAGATCCTGGGCCGGCCGAGTGGCACGGTGGTTAAGAGCTGGCTTGGGACGCCAGAGGGCCCCGGTTCAGATACCACATATGAGGGCCAGTGACACTGCCCTCTACAGCTAAGATGGTGAACAACAGCTCAACCTGGAGCTGGGCTGCCATGAGTCGACAGCCACGGCATAAGCTACAGCCCCTGTGGCAGTGGGTTGCCATGGGCTACCGTGTGTAGCCAGCAGCCAGCATGAGCTGCCAGCAGTCGCCGTGAGAGGCCGTCCAGAAGCCGGCAACTGATCTGCCTCACCCGGGAAGAGCGCAATGATGGTGCCAAGTTGGGCCAGTGAAGCAACGTCCTCCACAACTAGAATGAAGAACAAAAGGACAGCAACTTGTCTGTTCCCCTTCTCCCAATTCCCCAGTGCTGTTCCCATCCCCCCAAACCCCAATAAAAATCTTAAAAAATAATAATAATAATCTACCTGAAATGGATTTTAGTCTATGACAGGAAATAGGGGTAACATTTTTTTTTCCAACATGGACATCAATTGACCTAATAGCCTTTACTGAAAAGATCATCCTTTCTCCACTCTTCTGTGGGGTCAGCTTTGTGAAAATCAAATGACCATAAGCATGTGACTTGTTTCAGGACTCTGCTCTGTTCCATTGGATTGTCTACCATTGTAACAATTCCACACTGTCTTTTGTCACTTTATATTGTTTTGATGTCTGGTAGTGCAAGTGCTTCCACTTTGTTCTTCTTTAGGCTTTTCTTGACAGCTTGTGGCTTTCAACATTTACAAAGAAATTTTACAATCAGTGCGTTAGTTTTTTTAAAAAAAACAAAAGGAAATCAAACACACCCTGTTAGGCTTTTGATTGGGATTGTTTTGACTCTCTTTCTTTTCATAAATTTTCTTTCATAAAAACAGTAAACGAGACTTTATCTCTGGATTTGGGAAGAAAGACATTTTTCCAGAATCCTGAGAATGGCACAGTCATGATAAATGGAAATTCAATAATCTCTTATTTTAAATATGTCTTTAATAGCAAAATAGTTTATTCAAACAGAAAATATCTGTTTTGGAAAGGTTTCAGCAAGCTTCTTAAGTAAATTGTTTTCCTAAAACAAATAATATGCTTTATTATTCTAAGCAGCTGGACATTTCCTATTCCTTTGCACACAGTGGGAAACCAACAATTCAGGATCCATTAAATCAAATCTCATTTCTGGGCAGAGAAAAGAGGCTTCGTGTAATAATACGTTTTTTTTCAGTTTTTATCTTTGTCATAGCAGATAAGACAAATCATATAATTTAATAAATATTAATTATAGTAAGTTTAAGTTAAAAATTATGTTCATATGATCAATTATTATGAGTAACTATGGTAAATATAAATTATTGAATTGTCAGGAGAGCTGAATGTGATGCTGGCAAGTCATGAATGCTACCAGGCCTCAGCATCTTACCTATAAAATGGGAGAGTTGAGATGATCTCTGAAGTCCCTTCCTGAAGCGACACCCTATGTTTCTAGCTACCTTACATCTCCCTTCATAGTGCAAAACATACCACCACTATTATTCAATGGATATATTTTAACTTTTATTTTTTAGCCTTTTATTATTTCAAGAAAATTTTAATACTTTGTATATTAAAAAATCTTTAAGGGAATCATCAAAAAGACCTTTCATCAACATTGAAAAATCTATATACTATAAAATTTAGAATATACAACAATACTATATATATATAAATCATAGAAAATATAGCGTAGTACAAACTTCCAGTTATAAGATGAATAAGTCCAGCATGCTGACCATACTGTATTGTATACTTGGGATTTGTTGAGAGAGTAGACTTAAAAGGTCTCACCACACACACACACACACACACACACACACACACACACACACACAGTAACTTTGTGAGATGATGAATGTTGAACCTTATTGTGTTGATCATTTTGTAATATATACATATATCAAATCATCGCATTCTACACCTTAAATTTACACAATCTTACATGTCAATTATGCCTCAATAAAACTGAACAAAAAAGAATGTAGCATAATGTTGAAACAACAGATGGCTTTTATATAATATAACACATAGTCTTGGGGATCACTAGAATAGAAATAAAGATTAGTGAAAACAAGAGCCATCCATGCTTAAGCGCTAATAAAAACTGAGTGCACTGTTAGTGGGACTAAAGTATTCCTGAAACTTTGTGCCCAACTCACTTAGCCAGGCAGCTATTTTTTTCACACTGGGAAACATCAGATACATTTAATAAGACCCAGCCTATCTCCTCAATTTTTTTTTAAATTCTAACTTTCTCTAGGTATCTGGACATGGATCTTATATTCTTTTAGCTTTTCATGTTTTCTCCCCAAATCTACTAATATATTCGTTGTAAATATGGCAAAAGGTTATATTCTCAGCTAAATTAACTGTCTATTATTCAGGTTTCTGAATACAAAGTCAAGAACAAGACCACTAATTCAATTGAAATGAAAATGTTAATTGAGTTACAGCTCTGCACTCGGCATAGAAAGATGGAATAAGGCCAACTAATCATCCTTAAATGTAGTAAAGACCAACTTCTTATTACAACCAAGGAACTCTGACTTCATGTAAATGTCAGTTTACTGATTAAAAGACCCACCTCACCAACCTTCCAGATGCGTGTCCTAGAAAAAGGTCACAGAAACACAGCTCATCTTTTAGCTGGCTAGGGACCACGTGTTTTGTCCTAGGAAAGCCATTGGGAACCCAACAAAGTAGGGGGTGAATGGGGTCAACAAGAGTGGAGCAACTAAGCATCAGTTTTCTCTTTCTACCTAATTTTAAAGCCAAATCACTAATTCTGAATTGAGATGTTTTCTCCTAGAACTCTAATTAAATATTTATAGTTGACTCCTTGCTATTGGGGTCCAATATTTTTAGAGTTGAGAAAACAAATGTATGCTTTGTTTACCAGACTATAAGACCAGTGAACTTTATATTATCTTGATTTTATTTCCACAAGTACTCAAGAGGAAAAAACAAAAACAGGGCCGGCCGAGTGACGCGATGGTTAAGAACTGGCTTGGGACACCAGAGGGCCCCGGTTCAGATCCCACATATGAGGGCCAGTGACACTGCCCTCTACAGCTAAGATGCTG
>NW_017731799.1:1439816-1452579 GCF_001890085.2 Hipposideros armiger
GAGCTGTTGTTCAGCATCTTAGCTGTGGAGGGCAGTGTCACTGGCCCTCATATGTGGGATCCGAACCGGGGCCCTCTGGCATCCCAAGCGAGCTCTTAACCATCGCGCCACTCGGCCGGCCCTGACATTTCTTTTTTAATAAGGGTTTTATTATATTTAAGAATTGAATGCAGCATATCCCCAAATTTCTCATTTCAGGGACATTTAGATTCCAGTTACAAAAAGCAAAATTTTAGTTGAAATAAAATGCTGTTATTTATATTGTGCCTTACAAAGTATGAACAATTTTGAGACTGCAGACTTAGAACCTTAGAGAAATTATATATATATGACTAATTTTCTATAATATATATAACTAATTTTTTAAAACTATATACACATATATGGGCTTAGAGATGATAAAGGATTTTCCTAAATAATGTGTCATCTATGTCAGGCAATAGTCAAGAACTACTTTTAGAAATATTATGTCATTTTTTTTCTTCACAAAGACCCTTTCAAGTAAGTATTATTATCTCTCTTTGCTAGATGAGTAAACTGAGGCTCAGAGAGACTAAGCAAATTTTCCAAGTCTCCCAGCCAGTATATAGCAGATCTGGATCTCAGACTCAAGGCTTCAGATCATGAGTGCCATGACTTAAAGAGATAAACTCCGTGTTGTCTCCTTAGTGTTCTTCTCCCATTCTTCTGTGGATATGATGGGGGAACCTGGGACTAATTATCTGTAGACAGATAATGATGTTTTCTCTGCCCAGGGAAACAGAAACCAGAGAGGTAAAGCGGTAGGGAGAGCAGCCCTGGCAATGTGGAGGGAAAATAGCCTGGAATGTAACAGCATTCGCAATGAGTTCATGTCTCCTTTTAGCTTGGAGCTAGCCTTTTTAAGTAAGCACATTTGTTTTATATTTTATTGTGAGATTGATTATTTTGCTTTAAGGTTCTGATGTGAAATTTGGAAATTGGGATTTGAAGCCAGGAGAAAACTACATTACTGTTATTTATGAGCTTTCTGAAACATTACAGTCATATTTCTATGGTTAAGTGGTAAGAATAAAAGGGAGCTCAACTGAGCTGATGGAAGGCGATTCACTGTGTGTTATGTGTGCATGTGTGTGTGTGTGTGTGTGTGTGTGTGTGTGTGTGTGTGTGTCTGCTATGTTGGGGGTACTTGGGCCAGAAGGAAGGAGGTGGTCAGATGACAGCTATTGGAAGTAGATAGAGGTGTCCCCAGATTCCAAAGCCAGGAAATCAAATTAGGGAGGACAAATGACATGCAGGAAAGAGGATACAGCAAGGTCAGTAGGGACAGCCTGAGCAAGGCCTTCAGTTTCCTTTGTTGTTCTCTTCACAAGTAGGAATGGTCTTATGGAGACTTGAGAGGGAAGCCAATTGGAGAAACCCCGTTGATCCTGGTGATCAGCGTGGGTGATGGAGGTCACATTCAGATTGTCCTTCAGCTTAAATCCGCCAGGCCAGCAGAAACTCACATGTTCTTGATATGATAGTCAAGAGGGCCCTGGGGCAGCCTCCTAGAGTCTATTCAAATATAAGCCACTGAAAATGTAGTCAGGATAAAAAGCATGACCACAGCAGCTAGATAACATGCCCACTCAGTGCCAGGTCCTTTAGTTATTCATATTCCCACCCTGCAAGGCAGGGGTCACAATTCTTTTATGATAGATGAGAAAGTAAGTCTCTAAGAAGTTAAAAGACTTGGCCATGGTCGCAATGCTGTTCAGAGCTAACTTGTTCTCTTTTACTCCCAGCTTACTCAGAACTCATTGCACAGGTTTGCAGATGAGAAATCAGATCCAAATCGGGTCTCCCCAAAAGCAGAGCTTGTGAGAACATACGTGTTAGTGTAGACAGAAGAAAGACAAAATTCCCATTTCTAGGATGGCATTTTGCTGGACCAGAGATTATATTTAATCTGGTTCTTTTATGACCGGCAGGAACCATCAGCAAATAGGTGAGAAAAGTAATGGAGAGAAGGGAGAGGATAAGATCAAGCATTTCCCGGTAAAATTACATTGTGCTGGTGGTTGGTTCTGAAGCGATGTTGGCTTTGGCCAAGTTCAGCTAACTGGATGGACCTAGGTCAAAAGGGATGCAGCCATTTGCTGGTTCTCAAGAGTGCTCTGGCTATCATCAGGAAGATGAGGCAGAGCTGTGTATGCTTAGGGCTTCTGCCTGGGGCAGCCACCCACGCTGGACTATGTTCTGTTCAGAAACCAATATCTAAAGTAGGCCATTAACCCACTGACCCTATTTGAAAATGTCAGCCATGGCTCCAGCTGACCTCCAGGGTACTTGTATTCGGGTATCTATTCTAAACATTAGCTGGGGTACAGTGGAGAATTATCCAAAGGGAGAAATGAGGAGCAATAGAAGAGCTTGAAGATGCCAAGCGCCCCTTTGAGACAAGGAGACATCTGTTATTCTGACTCAGTGGCACCTCCAGGTTGAGGTTCCATGATATAAGCCGTTTGCTGTTATGTCTTCTATAAGCAGCACTGACCAAACTGTATGAGTATTCTACGACTCACTGTCCAAAGTGTGGTCTTTAGACCAGCAGACTCAGCATCATCTGGGAGCTTGCTAAAATGCAGGATCTATCCCACACCCAACAAACCAAAATCTTCATTTTAACTAGCTCCCAGGTCTTCCTCTCCATCTTCAAGTTTGAGAAGCATGGGCCTGTTGGTCCCTTGTGCTCTGCCAAGTGTTACTAAGGGTTCAGGAAAAAAAAACACAAAAAAATCTTGGTGTTAGTGATTAAATATACATACAATAGTTGCTATCAGAAAAGAAATCTTTCCAACTTTGTTTAACACAGTGCTTTCCAAATGTATTTAACACAGAACTCTTTCTCTCTCTCTTTTTTTTATTGGAAGATGTGTCAGCAACTCATGGGACATTATTATTGGTTCCTGATAAAGAATCCCTGCTGGAAACTGAGGGGGGTGACAGTGGATGGTGAAGAATTTTATTTAGCACAACCCTAATGAATAGAAACAAAGGAAGAAATTTATTGAAGCTTCCAGATGCCATTTCAGAAGTGAATTAGAAGACAGAAAGTAGAAAAGCATTACAATATGAAGGCTAACAACCCAACTGTGGGTCTGCTACTGACCAGCAGCTGTGATGTTAAGCAAGGATTTTAATCTCTATGAACCTGTTTTCTTCTCTGCAAAATGGAGCTAATCATATATCCTACTTCCACTGTGGTGTTTAATTTAGATAATACTCATGAGAATATTAGCACACAGTAAGTGCCCAATTAACACACAGTAATTGCCCAACAAATCTGTCATCATAATAATAATAATAATTATTATTATTATTATTATTTATTACTATTCATATCTAGGAAGCAAAATGGTAATAGCATGGTAAGGTTATATAACTTTGAATTTCCTCATGTTTTTATTTTCCCAGGTCTGTTTCCTAAAGGAATTAGCTGTAAAACTCTTAAAATGTAAATGGTTTTTATCTTAGTCTTCAAATACAGCAAGAACTTGGAATATCTGTGGAAACGACTTCCCTTTTGGCATTTCTAGGTGCTTTTGCTGTAGGCATCTTTGCTTTAGACATCTGTGCCACAAGCCTTTTTGCAGCATTTTTACTGCCTAAGTAATTGGCCATAAAAGCAATTTTGCCATAAAAAAGCTAAAATCAGGACAAGTAAAAGAGGACATACTCAAACATGAGAAAATGAGTAACAAAATTAAAAAGATTTTATTGCAAAATATAGAATATTTGAATACATTTAAAATATGTGTAGAGTCAATACTGCGCAAATAACTGGTTTGATTTTGTGGATTGTACCTAAGCACTTGTTTTCATTCTGTGAAAAAATGGGGGTAATCTTGCACCCTCAAAGAAGGCCCTCAACCTGTCTTTCTCTTCCCAGGGTAGTGTGTTTCAATGTAAGATACTAAGTCTTGGGGCAAATCATCATCATCTGGAAGAAATGTCAACTATTTTAAGACCACCACCACATCTACTCATCACTGTATAAACCATCATGAGGGCTAGGTAAGATTTATATATAATATAAAAATGGGAGAAACTGAGAGGGCTTCATCAATAGAGAAATGAAACAAAACTGACAACTAGCTTCAAAGCATTAAGCCGGCCGAAGGCAGTTGGTTCATTAATGGAGAAATGAAACCAAAGAAACCAAATGGTTAACCAGTTATTTTATATTTCTAATGGCAAAACTGCCTTAAGGACAATTACTTATTTGGCAAAAATATTTTGCAGCAAAAATGCTTGTGGCAAAGGTGCTATAGTGAAAATGCAGGACATGCCTTTGGGCAGCCAGTCTTGGGAGAAACAGAACATAAAGGGACAGAGGTTGTTTGCCACCACCAGGAAGAGAGGAAAGCAGACTGAGTCCTTCAATTTATTGCAAGAAAGAGAGGAGGCATGAATATGAGAGGTGGCCCTGGTGTAATAGCCACAGAAAGCTCTTTGAAATTCCCCAATGCCTTTTTTAAATTTTAGTGCATCTTAAAAGTACTTCAGTTAAGAGAGCTGAATCTATGCTGTGGTATGAATCCTCTTCAATATAGTTTGTAGGTAGTGAGAGTTCCAGCTTCAGCTTCAGCTTTGTAGAATCACTTGGATTAAGCAATGTCTGAGCATTGATGATGGATTGGTAATGAGGCTCCAGCAGAGGTCTGTTTGCATGTGACACTAATGAAAGAACTCATGAACTCAACTCAATAAACTTGACCCACATAAAATCTCAGTGTATGCGCTATCTCCTCAGGCCAGTTCCAATGGAGATAGTCTGAATTTAGGGAGGGAGGGATTTTGGGTAAAAATGGAAAATTCTGTATTACATCCTGGTGAGAGGCTTTGGTAGCTCTCCAACAGAGTGTACGCCCTCTTCACCTGGCTCCTGGCCCTCAAGGGCTCCAGGGCTCCAGCAATGGTAGAGGAGTGGTCCAGTCAGCATGGGCTACAGCACCTCCAGGCACAGTGGAATCCAATAGAAGTGATACCCATGCTCAACAGAGGCACTCTCCCTCGAAAAGGGGGCCCTATCCAGGTGAGGCCATGAGGCCCTACACATGCCCCATGGTAATGCTTTGGAAACACATGTGCAACTCTCTTGGGAAACTCCCCCAAAGAGTTTTGGGGCAACCATTGTAGATGGCTTGGGTCCTCCTGCAACAGCAGGGAGCAGTGAGCAGCAAAATATGGGCTCTTATGGCCAAACTACCATTTTTAAACAAGATTAGTTTACCCTCAGAAAACTGAAAAGATAAGTCATTGTGCTTCATAACAGCATAAAATAGAACATAATAGGTAATGATTTCCATAAGAGGTTGATTACAAGTAAACTTAGAGTACCAAGAATGGTACAAAACACAATTCATCCCACTGAGTCACCTCTGTACATTCCGAGTCAGCCTCCGTGTACTCCAGGAAGCCGCTTCACATTCTTCTCCCTTGATTTTTCATTTTCTCCTCTAAGTGTCCTAGCTCCATCCTGCAGGTGCCCCACGTCATGAAGGTTGTGAACACTTCCTTCCTGGCTCCATTCTGGAGGGTGACAGTGGCTTCTTAGGGTCACTGACGGTGCTTCAGATTCTTTAGAGTGGCTCATCCACAGCATAGGAGCCACCTAATTTCTTGTTAAAAAGGCAGATTTTGATTCAGTAAGTCTGGGGTGGGGGACCAAGGTTCTGCATTTCTAACAAGCACCTAAGTGATGCGACGCTGCTGGTGGTCTGTAATCCACAGTTTGAGCAAAAATGATAAAAAAGACAAGAAAATTTTTCTCTTGTTTACATTGGTTACCATTTACAGCATAACTTTAGGTCCTCAGGGCATAGAAAGAAGCAGAAGAGATGAAGAAAATTGAGAGCACCATCTTGCCATATGCAGGGAGACACGTAGCACACTCGAAACGATGTTCAGATACAGCTAACAGCTATTGTGTTGTTCAACTGCTAACGATGCATCCCACTCTCCTCGGCTACCAGTATGATAATGATGAATCCCATAACGAGGAGTGGTGGGAGGAAGCCTGTCCCAGCTCTGGCCTGGGTCCTGTCTCTCTAGGGCTGATCCACAGCTTGTCTCACAGTAGCTCCTGTCAGCCTAATCAAGCTTGTGTTAGTCAATATGCAAATTACAAAGGTTTTACTTTCCATGTTTGCAATTGTTAAGATTGCAATCTTTGAAATAAAGGATTGACCTTTATTTCACTGTATTCACTGTATTTCCAGTGACGTGTTACGTTTTGTTCAGAATTGCTACAAACTGCACAGTTTATTCTATTGCTTAAGTACAACTCCACTTGAGTGTAAAAGCAATCACCAAAGAAAGGAGAAAGCCTGATAGAACATGACTGCAACCAAAGACTCATTAGTGACCACATAAGCCCTCCTGTTTTTATGCATCAGGATGGTCTCTGGCCTGTCCATAGAAGCCTTTCATTCTGTGGGGGTTTTTTAAAATTGTTTTTGTGTCTCACTATAAAAACGATCCTTCCCGAAGCAATTACAGTTTCAAAATCTATCTACTTGCTGCCTTATTACTGCTGTTTAAACCTATAATCCTTCACTTGTTTGATTCACTTACATGTAAGTTATTCTAATACGGAGCATGTGGAGTGATAGGAGGAACCCCAGATCCTGGGAAATAAGATATTGAATTTTTGTCTTTTAATTTACATATAAGCACTTGAGTATGAGGTGAGGAACAGTTGATGACATTTCACTGATAATAGGTATTTAGGAACTAACAGAGAGAGAAAAGAAAATTGGCTTAACTCTGTAAAAGTACTATTGATTATAATTATTTAAGCTCAATTACCATGAAGCTCAATAGTAAATAGGCCTACACTAATATACACGTGCACATATCATTAAACGTTAAGTTTTAGTGCACATTGTGCTTGATCAATAGCCAACTATGTGCAAGGGCAGCTCGTGAGCCTAAAGTAGTGAGAGTCGCACCACAAACCACACAAGACACATTTCATATGTACATGTCCTAGTTCTTTTGGTAGTCTTTTCAATTCTTCATACTGTTTGGATCATACTGTTTGGTTATTGTCCTGTTGCCCTCAGGAATATGGCTTGAAGCCCACATCCACAGCCTATCTCACTGTGTGACTTCACTGTTTTTGTTTCCTTTGCACTTTCTGGAATGTTCCTGCCTCAGCTCCTGGCTTCCTGCTAACTCATTCTTTAGGTCTTTGCCTTAGATGCCCTCCTCTTCTCTCCATTTCCTCCCTAAGACTGGATTGGATGTTTGTCTTATATGCTCCTGACACTTGAGAATTTCCTCTATTATAAAATTTTCACACTCTACTGACATTCCTTGTCTACAGAACTGTGTTCCCTTCTAGACATGAGCTCCTTAGGAGAAGAGAGTTAGTTTTATTCACTGTTGTAGCTTCTATGCTTAGCACAGTGCAAAGCACTTAATAAAACCCAATAATAATATTTAAAGGAATGAGCAGGTCCTCCCCTGTTCTGCCCTGAGCATACTGCTGCTTCTTGCTTCAGAGGAGAATGGCAGGCTGGTTGAAATAAGTCCTTTTCAAGACTATTGTGATGGATGTCCAAGACCATGTTAAAATTTAGCCAAGCATTTTTTTTCTTTATAAATCAGTATCAGTATGGCTACGTCCACAGTCTAGATCATTTCATTGACATAATGAAATCCTTCGCTCTTGTTTGATTGTGGCTTTCAAACAAGTATAAGAGCAAACTAAAGTTCCTTCCCTTTATTTTAAAATGCCAGAGTAGGGGGTGACTGGTTAGCTCAGTTGGTTAGAGTGTGGTGCTGGTAACACCAAGGTTGCTGGATCGATTCCCTCACGGGCAACTGGGAGCTGCACCCTCCTTTAAAGAGTAAGCTATGCCATTGTAGCATGAAAGCAATGAGTAACCAATGACCATGACTGTTGCCCAATTAAAAAAAAAAATGCCGGGGCCAACCGAGTGGCGCCATGGTTAAGAACTGGCTTGGGACGCCAGAGGGCCCCGGTTTGGATCCCACATATGAGGGCCAGTGACACTGCCCTCAGCAGCCACAGTGAGCGGCCATCCAGAAGCCGGCGACTGATCTGCCTCGCCCGGGAAGAGCGCAATGATGGTGCCAAGTTGGGCCAGTGAAGCAACGTCCTTCACAACTAGAATGAAGAACAAAACGACAGCAACTTGTCTGTTCCCCTTCCCCCAATTCTCCTGCACTGTTCCCTTCCCCCCAATACCCCAATGAAAAAAAATCTTAAAAAAAAAATGCCAAGGTAGATTGGGATACCATGAAGACATATTAGAAATTAATTTCATAATTGAGGAAAGATCTAGTTAAAAGTACATGGGTCCAGAGTTTCATTTTATTTCCCTGATGTTCTGATAAGCATCATCATAGTATTTGGTTCATGGTAAGTTCCCAGTAAACATGAGTTACTAATCTTCCTCCCCAACCCATTCCTTCCCCTTTAAGCACTGACTTTAGGAAAATAGGCTTCAAACTCTAAAGAGGATAGATGACAGAGCATTGAAATTTAATTTATTTCTGAAAAAAGGTTAAAGTCTCTTCCCCTCTTATATGCAATAAGCTTTGGTCCTTCTTAAGTTTCAGCTCAGTTCAACAAGTTGGTTATTGTTGAATCTGCTATGTGCCCAGAGCTGCCTTTGGTTAATTTAGTGCTGCTACAGGGATAATTATAAAAATCTATGATGCTGCCACTTTTTATGCAGCTTCAAAGTCTAGCTGTAATTACTCCCTTAGGGGCTGGTACTAAATGTTCCCGTAAACTCATGTTCTTACCACTGGTTTCCATGCCTTTAAATATGCTGTACACCCCCTCTCTGATTAACTTCTCTCTTTGATTCCAGAATAGAAAACATGTTCTACTGGGAATAGACATTCACAAGCTGTAGCATGATCTCCACAGTGGAATAAAAAAGATCCTACAAGATATATACAATACACATACACACTATTAAAGAAAATTTGAAAAATATAACCCAATCTCATGAATCAACAAAACCGACAGCTGACTCTGAGAAGCCTGAGTTGGTCACATTACAGTGGAACAATTACATTTAGTTTGTACTTCTGCAACCTATTTTGAAAATCAAATATATGAAAGCTAAGGCTTAAACTCACACAGCAAATGAATCATAAGGCATGCCTGGAATTCATTTTTCTAATGTCTCCTGCTGTGATAAGCTATTGCGGGGGAGGCCATATGGGAATTAACTTCACCAAATATTTTGCAATACTTTTGCACAGTGAGGTGAACTAAGGATACAACTTTAATTTGGGTCTCAGATTTCTTTGTGGACTTTATGAGCCCTTTAAAGTTATATAAATATCAGTATCCATTTGCATGGGTACAAAATAAGATCAGCTGTAGATTGAAGGGGAAAGAACATTAGGTTTCTATTTGGTGGGCTTCTACAAGCATTTACTGAATTTATGCATGTTGCAGATCCTAATTTATATGCACTAAAAGGGGTAATGGGGTGAGGGGAGATGGTGTGCACACAAATTGGTCATTTGCATGAGAGGTTTATAAGCCCAGAACTGGTTCTTATGTGTTTGTGGACATGTAAGTTATTTTCTGCATGTTGATAGAAATATGAGTTTGGTGGATGGTCCTTTGTAATGAATAATGATCGGCAAAAACAGAACAATGAGGATCATGGGTCTCAGGAGAGGAGATAATTGATGGGAAAACCAGGAATTGTGAGCTTATGAAAAAAAGGTATAAGAGGAAATAAAAAATTCAGCCAAAAGCAAAAACTGTAGTGGCATACTAATAGTTAATAGATGTTAAACTAGTCTGTAGACTGTTATTTGGTTAAAGATAAAGCAGAGAAGTGTCTCCTGGAACTTGATGCTGGCTGGGGACTTAAAAGTGAGAAGAATGGAGAGGCTAACTAAAAAATGCAGGAAATAAGTAATAACTTAGGGGGAAGGTATATGTGTGGGGCAGGCTCATTAGATTTGGATAAATCTTCTAAAAAAATGTTATCAAGAACTGGGACCAAGAAAAGGTAGCTATTCAGCCTGGGGTGGAACCATTTAGACCAGTATGAGCCAGACTTGTGTCTGGGATGTATGACTGTACTGAACATTTTTCATCACAGTTCCTACCAAGATGGGCACATGAGCACCTTGGCAAGATAAGAAATATGTGCCAGCCTGTTCTGCTTGCTGAGGACACAGTGAAGAATAGTGGTCTCCTGCCCATAACGAGCTCAGAGAGTAGTGCAGGAGAGATAAGTACCTAACCCCAATATAAAGTAAGCACTATCATATATGTTTATGCAAAGAGTTAGGTCAACTTCTTCAGGTACCTACTACCTTTCTGACTTCTAATATTCTTCCTCTTCCCAAATTGGAAAAGATTGCACAGCAGACTTTCCCAATTTAAGGGAAAAATCATCCGAATTGTACTCTTTTTTCAGCCACATTCATATTTTTGGGCTTTTCATTTGAAATTGTGGAATAAAAGGCCTCTTGTCATTTAAAGGGGTTTTAGTCATCTGCAGATAGGTAGGAAAAGTTTGGGGAAGTAAAAGTATGAGGCGGGCTTTCATATCTTTATAATTGTACCATTGGTTGTCAGGTAACAGTCAATCCACCTGCTTCCTTGTTGGTAGAGCTCCAAATTTGATTTGGAATCTATTTCTCTTTCACATGAATCTGGGGGGTTGATCCCAACCCCAGCCCGGGTCCAGGGACAAATCTTAACCCATCTAAGCCAACCAGGATGGTCCCATTCCTCTTGCCCATGGATTAAGACTGAGCTTATATAAGGTCCATTGCGATCAATAAGTTGGGAGAGAAGACCTTCTGAGGCAATTCTGGGAAAGGTTTCCTCACTCTTAAAAAAAACCTCCCTGGAAACACGATGTTCCTTGGGATGTGGTTGTGTCTGTGCAGATGCATGAAGCGGCAGCAGCCATGTTTAAGACTGGTAGAACCAGTCTGAGGACAAGGATAATACAGCCAGGTTGGAAGAATAGAGAGTCTGGATCCTTGATGACCATTTTTGAGCCAATGAATTTAGCAATCTTGAATATTTTCTTTTGTGGCATACTCAGTTTCCTTACAGTTAAAGCCATTTTCAGTTGGTTCTGCTTCTGTTTCTTTTTTTCTTTTGTTTCTTTCATTTTGACTGAGATAAATTCAATTGTCTAAAAATGTCTCTGAAGATTGTTCTACTTTAGTGATGTGTGTGCCTGGTGATACAGGTTATGTAGGGAGGCATGGTTGTTTTCTCCTCTTCCCACTCTATATTATTCCTCTAGGCCCTGGAAGAAATGAAAGCTTATTCTTACAGCTGCTGATCCATGCCAAAGATTGTTACCCAGATTTTGCTGATGAATCCTGGAACCAAGAACCATTTTGTGTGAGTACTGTCTTTTTATCACCCTACTTCTTATTAAAACCAACCTTTTATGCTCTATCCACCTCTACTCCTAGATGTTAAAGATGCAGGTCTCATTCCTACTGTGCATCCTATCATCTCCCAGGCTCCCTCAGTCAAAGATCCTTCTCTCCCACCTGCTGCAATATAGTACAGTAGGCCCCCCCAACCCCCCTTATGTACAGTTTCACTTTCCTCGGCTTCAGTTACCCATGATCAACCATGTTCCAAAAATATTAAATGGAGAATTTCAGAAATAAACAATTCGTAAGTTTTAAATTGCACACCGTTCTGAGTAGCATGATGAACTCTCACGCCATCCCACTCTATCCCTCTCGAAACACGAATCATCCCTTTGTTCAGTGTCCACTGTATGTATTACCCACCCATTAGTCTCTCAGCTGTCAGATACACTGTCATGGTATCGCAGTGCTTGTGTTCATGTGCACTTACTTTGTTTAATAATGGCCCCCAAACACAAGAATAGTGATGTTGGCAATTAGAATATGCCAAAGAGAAGCTGTAAAGTGCTTTCTTTAAGTGAAAAGGTATGTATATATAAGAAAAAAACATAGACATACTATATACTATCTGTGGTTTCAGGCATCCATTAAAGTCTTGGAACATATCCCCTGCGGATACAGGGGGACTAACGTAACAAGGCTGTGGCCCCCTCAGCAGTCAGAACACTCAGGAAAAGAGAATGGGGGATATGTGTACATGCTTTCAAACTCCATGGAAAAGAGAGAGGAAGGTGGAAGCATGTGGGAAAGACCCAACAGCATGAGAATGAATGGAACTGAGAGTTTGGAAGGTTGTAAACAAGGGAAGCCCAAACTACATGGGATACAATTCAGGGCCTTCATCCTTAAACAAAGGCTGTTGTGATGATTAAACCATATTAGGGAAATGGTCAATATTTTTATAGTTTTAGGTAAAAAGACTAACAACATGAGAAGGACTAACAAAGTGAGAAGAGAAGAACTTTTCTTTGGCTGTATAAAAGTAATACAAATTACAGTAATTTATGCAAACAGCATATTATTTGTGCCCAGTTGCACTGCTACCTTGTAAGTACTAGCATATATTAAATATGGTGTAGGTTTTATTTAATAGCCCATGTCCCCAGCCTTCCTTGTGTTACTCTGAATCACTGTCATCAGCAAATATAGTACATGGTGTTGACTCACAACTTTACAAACATGGAGAGGCCACTGCCTATAATTTACCAACATGCTTCCCAACATTTCTAGTATTTCTTCATAATCCATTGTGGAACTTATTTATTTTCAACCAGTGTTACCTTTAGAGATATATAATTTCAATAATTTATTTTTTGTTGTG
>NW_017731799.1:1455899-1467819 GCF_001890085.2 Hipposideros armiger
ATATCCCTCAGGTAACCAAGGTACTTATTGCTCCAAAGTTTCAAAAAGACAGGATTTACATACTAGGTCTCCTTCCATTAGTATTCAGAACCACAGAGCTTCCCCAAGTGAGCTTCCCCAAGTGACCTTTTTATCATATTTTTTTGGCTTTGCTTTCTGCCCTAGTTCTTCCAGCTCTTCCCCTTTTTACATAATTCATGGCTTTTACTTCTCATTTAGTAATTTATTTTAAATTTTATTCATGCTTTTATATCCACTTAACCCAGTCCTTATCTTGAAAAAATGACTGCTCTTGAGTGACCAGAGAAGTAGCAAATTATCAGTACTTTAAAAATAAATTCCTAACTCATTGTATTTTTATTTTCAACAGCTGTAACTGAGCTTGCCAGTAGATAGTGGTCCTCAACTTTGTTGCCTATTGGCACATCTGGGATGCTTTGAAAAATACTGATCCCTGGGCTCAACTCCAGAGATTCCATTTTTATTGGCCTGGGGTAAGTCTTGGGCATTGGGAGTTTTAAAAGCTCCCAGATGATTCTAATGTGCAGCCAAGGTGGGGAGTCACTGCCATGGGCAATGCTGTGAAGCAAGGCTGTCTTTGGAAGTTTAGAATCCTTCTACCTCCTCTTTGAGCACAACGTCCTTCCTTTACGATTCCCTCATAAGTCAGAAAAACTGGGCTAGAGTCCTTGTGCCACCACTGAGTAACTCTGGGCAAGTCCCTCCACCTGCCTAAGCCTCAGTTTCTTCATCAGTAGAAGCTATGTGCCCCACCTGGATGAAGCGGTGAGGTGGTACTGCCCACAAACACTGAAGATCAGCCTCCTGTGTTAGAACTCTGGTCTGCACTGTAGTGCATGGAGCTGGATTCCAGAAAAACCAATGACACTGAACCAACTGATGTTTGCTGTGGTCATACAGAGATCCCCTGCCTGTTGTCATGCCTTTTCTGTATGCACCAAGGAGAAGACACCTCTTAGTATCCCCAGATCTGTTCTTTCTAGCTTCCAGTTCTTAGAACCTCTGTGCCTTCCACTGGGCACCAGGCAAGTGTCCAGAAAGACTTCACTGACCACCACCACGTACATCAGCAAAACTTTCAACTATATAGTAAGTGTTTCTCAAATATTAATTCATGTCATCTTTACAACAACCCCAGAGGGTAGTGTGGCAGACACTACTGCCCCACTCATGAACCTTTGGTCCACCCCAATCACTCCTGCAGTCTGGGTGGGCTGGCAGTGAGGACAACTTGTTGATGGTAAACATCCTGGTTTCCCATCCTACACAATACCTCCCTTGCTCTCAGGAATGTCCCACTCTTTGATGCCCTTTATGAGCTTTTCTCCATTTTTTAACTTGCCCTTACTCCTTCACTTACACTTCCTGGGATCACCTCTCAAAAAATTACCTACACCTAAGTCCTCTCAGAGTCTGCTTTGGGACGGACCCAAACCACAACACTAAGTTTTATTATGATCCACTTTTTATAAGTGGACAAAGTGAGACATAGACTGGTTTAATAATTTTCTAAAGGTCATCTAGTTAGTAAGTCGCCTGAGTTGAGGCTTCAGTGTCTGTGTTCTTAACAACTACCCTATGCTGCCTCTAAAAATTGTACTCTGTAATTTGGTGAACACATCCATCTTCCACTTATCCACATCATTCTCAATAATAAAAATGGGGGAAGGAGAGGTTTAGCAAACTACAGCCCTCAGCCAAAACTGGTGAAGGCCTGTTTATTTAAATAAAGCTTTATTGGAACACAACCACGTTCATTTCTTTTTTATGTATAGCCTATGGCTGCTTTTGCACTACAATGGCAGAACTGAGTAGTTGTGATAGATATCGAATGGCCTGCAAAGTCCTAACTGTTTACTATCTGGCACTTTACCAGAAAGGTTGCTGACTCATTCTATTTCTTCATAAGGTGTGATCTTTCCCAGCTGGAATTATTTAGCAGCTATCAGTGGGACTCCAAGAATGTGACTTGACTTTGGGTTGGGTAGCTTTGGGGATTCTGAATGTCTAGTCAATAAGCATATTTCTTGCTGTGCTCTTCTGAGGAGTCCAGGGATCAGTCGCATACCCAAATGCTCAGCCTGTGTTTTACTCTTTTCCCAGCTGCCAATCAAATGACTTGTGACTATTTCTCCCTTTCCTAAACTTACCCGTTGTTAAGAGATTCAAAGTATTGCTTTCTCATTAATGAGTACACAACATTGGCCATGCTCCAACAAGTGTGTTAGGCCCAAAGGAAACTTCTTCCAGAGATGTAATTATGCAGAAGAGGAGCTTGACTAATTCTGTGCAGGCAAGAGAGATCTCATCTTATTTTAGATGATTCAATGGGAACAGTATGATTAGATTGGTAGGGTTGTTATGCTAAATGTTTGTTTGGGAATTTCTGTGTCTGTGGCAATTTCTGCTGGGCCTGGCACCATAATATTTGCTTTATGTATTTGTACAGAGGTTTCAAAAGAACATTTACAGACATTCACATCAAAGGCACCCGTTTGCTATCCTAGGCAATCAAAAAGATATCTCATTATGCACCATTTATGCCAATCTGCCAATTTGGAACTTTTGTTTTCTTCTTTCAGGAAACCATAGTAACACTGTAAATCATTGAGAGTGTTGATATCTGTTTAGCCACACTTTGATAATAATACCTGCCTTTCCAGTCAATGCTTTGAGAATATTCTGGAATATACTTGTTTTAGTTCAAAGTGCTCTAACAAAGTACCATAAACTGGGGGGCTTATAAACAACAGAAATTTGTTTCTCACAGTTCTGGAGGCTGGCAGTCTGAGATCAGGGTGCCAGCATGGTCGGGATCTGGTGAGGGCCCTCTTCTGCGGTGTAGACTGCCAACTTTTTATTGTCTCTTCTCTTGTATCTTTTCTTATAAGAGCACTAAGCCCATGCATGAGGGCCTCATGATCTCATCTTATCTGAATTACCTTCCNTGGTGTTGTCTGCATTTGCAAGCGTTAGACAAAATGTCTCCCATGCTGCAGACTACTCAAAACCACATTCCCTGGCCTGGCTCTATTCTTCTCCATTGTATTTACCACCTTCAGACTTACTTTGCTACTTTTTTACTTTCTCTCTTCCCTGCCAGAATGCACACTCCATGAAGGAAAGGACTTTTGTTTTTGTCTATAGTAGCCCCTGCTTTCTCCCCAAAGCTAGGAAAATACCTGGCAACATAGTGAGAATTTAATAAATATCTGTTGGTGAATAAATGAATAACTCATTTAGGAGAAGGTAAAGGCAATCATTCTTGGGCAAAGGCAGTGTTTTTCAGGCAAGTTTCCTCATCATCAGCCTCTACTTTTTTACTCTCTTTCATCTCCTTGGTAAAATTGCTGTCTTCCTCCATGGTCCCCAGTGGTCTGTTGACTTCCATGTCTCCTAACCAAATACAGCAGGTCCCCATGTCAGCCTCTAAAAACAAACTCTATGTTGCTACTTTCATATTTTCGCTCTTGCTGTTTCAGTCTCCTTTCCTTAATGTCCTTCTTTCCCACCCACCAAAGGCCTATGTATCCCTCAGAGCCAGCTCTTTTTTCTGGAAGCCTTTCCTAACCCACAGCCAGAAGTACATTTTTTTTTTTTCCTAAATCTCTACAGGACTTGGTACTCAAGTGGTACTTAGGACATCTGAGAATAGATGGCTGGCTCTTTGGAGATTATGTTGTGAGATTATAACTCAAGAATGTGTTCCCCAAGACCTGGGAAGGATATCAGTGGCAAGGAGTCAGCTGCCAGCATATTCTCATATTGACACAAGAACCTTTAAGCATCACTAACATCTTTCTCCCCACACATTTGGGGAAACACTGGGCAGCAGTGCCTCTCCTATCCTAAAGCCTTGGAAAATTCCAATGGCTTGTGATATACAGGGTTAGAAGTACAAATCCCAGAACTTCCCCAGACTGTACCTGCTGTCCCTAGCCTCCAGCGCCTGACCTCCACCCCAGCCTCTCCGCCCCTGGGGAGGGGCTCAGGACCAGAGGACGTTATTTGTTTTCTTCTTTCAGACTCTTATAATCTCCTCTCCCTCCTCCAGTAGCCCGTATTCTAGCAACTTCTCACAGGCTGCAGGCAACATTGGGCTGCTAATAATAAATATCCTCCTTCCTCTATTCATCTAATTAGCATTATATTTGTTTGCTTCATTTCCTGGTAGCCAACCATTACTGTGTACGCAGCAAATTTCTACAGACTCAAAAGCCTAACGCTTAAGACAGGAGTTACCTCCTTAACAGAGAACATTAAATTAGGGGTCCCTAAAAGGAGGTTTTTAAACACCTCCCCAATATATTTGCTCCCCGGCTTGTCCACTCCCAATTTTTTATGGGAAGCAAGAGGCAATCAGGAATGTGAGTGGACATTTCTGTTTTCTCAGGAGAAGTACTGTCAGGAGTGGGAAACAATAATGAGTGACAAGATTTTGATAGATAAAATATTTTCAGACTTAAAGATTATTCAAGGCTTTCCTTATACTTCTTCAGAGGCAAATTTAATGTCTCTATTGTTATTTCCACCTTTGATGCCCTAGCCCATTTTCACCCTATATGTAGTCCCCTGCTCACTCATAAGTTCCATTTTCAGGGGGCACATTTTTCAGAGAAACAACAATAATATAAATGTAGTAAGGCTTACGTGCTATCTCATAACATCCCATTTTCTTAATATAGCTCTATTCAATATTTTCATTTGTGCACTAATTCATTTACTCATTCATTCCCTCAATAAATATGTACTGAGCCATGAATGTGTGCTGAGCATGTTGCTGGGCAGTAGGGGTACTGCTGGAGAATAAGAGGGACCTGGGCCTTGCTGTCATGGATCTTACATGGAGGTGAGGGAGTCAGATAATAAATGAGTAAACATACAAGGTAATTATAGATTAGAATAAATGTGATAACTGGGAGGATGGGGGAGGCCTGCTTTAGATAAGATAGTCAAGAAAAGCATCTTGAGTTTTGAGCTAAGACCTGAAGAATGAGGATAATCAACCTTAAAAAGAGCTGGGGCGGGAGAGTCTTTCAGGTAGAAGGTTCAGTAAGTGGAAAGGCCTTGAAGCAAGAGATGGCTTGGTGTGTGGTTTAAAGGACAGAAGAAGCCAGTGTGCCCAAAGCCTGGTGAGCTGGCTGCCCTGGGAAAAGGGAAGGCAGAGGTCTGCAATTGCTTTTTTGTCTCCAGGACTCAGAGGAGATTTCCTGCTTTTCAACCCAACCCCCTTGAGTTGCTTGAATGGATGGAATATTTATTAATCCAGGAGTGCCTGTACTTCAGATGTTCCAGACACTGATAGGAAACTTTCCTGGCAAAATGCACAAAATTTTGCTTCAGGATATCTGAAAAATCTTTGCCTCATGAAAACTCCTTGCAACCAAAGTAACATTTTTCTCAACATGGGAGAGCTGAGTTCATTGATGGTATATTATTGCATTCCATAAAGTACAGAGTATAATCTGAATTTATAACAAACACAACTTCCGTCCTTGAATCATGTGAACTCTAAATATGCCTGGTCTTAGAGGAGTAATGATCATGTTCGCAAAAGTAATCTTGGACTTCCTATAATCACCAGGACAACAGCGATGCCACATACTGCATTAAGAGGTAGCCCATTTTTCCTTCTTTTGTAGCTCTTGAATCTTTTATAATGCAATAAAATGCTTGTGAGAAACACTAAAGCGATGTAAAATTTGACTCACCAATGATGCCCTGTATTTCAGATTAATGAGAGGCAATTCATGTAAATGATTGGCACCATCCTTGGCAAATGCTCAGTTAATGTTACTTGTTATTATTATTGGATGGAAAAGATAAACACCAGATTAAATCTGAAGATTTTAGGTATTCAGAGGACAAACCTCTTTTAAGTTTTATTTGAACAAAATCCCAAATCATTCTACTGAAGAAGGAAACCACAACATTCAATGTGTGCAGAAACACATTTCCTTTTGAAGCTCAAAATGTCCCAGGATTTTCAGAACAAGGCACTGAGGGTACCATTATTGCATGTAACTTTGTTCACTTGCTTGGTTTCCTCTCATCCTTGTAGGTCAAAAGTTAGTATCCTAATGGTTGACTTAAAAAAAAAAAATTAAGCCTGATTGGGTCAATCTGTCCCGTTCTAGACCTTTCTCAACAAAAATCTCAACTTAATTCAGAGTGGAAAGTTTTTAGACTTAACAAACTGCTTCAGTGGAAGGAAAAACATAGATGACAAGTCTCTACCTCAGGTGTCTGGCTCAGAGGGCAACTGCTCTGACATGCCCTGCTTTTTCTCTGACTGCACATCCACGACCATGTTGTGACAGCAATAGGCATTAAACTTGCTCTCCTACTCTGTGGAAAGATGTGTCAGATGCCATGGGAGCCTCTAGAGACTTGGTCTAGAGGCCTGCAGGTAGGATGTCAGAATTAGCAACTTAAGATTCTTCAACCAAGTAATAAATGGTTCTACCACATGGAACTATGACATAGGAACTCAAACCCGCCATGAGGTGTTTACTGAGATTGAGGCTCTTGTTGCCATGCTATGCTCATCTTCTGATTGGGTTGGGAGATAAAGGGAAGGACAGATGGCCCCTTATGAAGGCCAGAATTGTGTATTGTGGGGGAGGGGGCCTTCCTTCATCGCATCATATTATGATTATTCGTATACACAACCGTCTCTCCCTCAGGCTCATCGGCGAAGGGGTCCTTTGTTATCCACCTTTGTGTTTCCAGAGTTTATCATGGTGTCTGTGATCAATAAATACATGTTGAATGAATGGATTTAACTTTTTTTAATTCCCAAATATTAGGAACAGCTGGATTGTCTCACAGAGAATTCAGTAGGCGGCTCGGTGAGAGTGAACCCTTAGATCACAGGTTATATCAACGTCCCTGTTTACTGTGACAAGAAAAAAGCTGCATTCTCAGCAAAGCATGCCAGGAGACAACAGGTCGGGGGAAGCATAAATCATCTACACCCTTGAACATGGCCCTGGTGATCCAGTGTAGCCACCTAATGCAAGTACTTCTCAGCATTGTTTCACACTAAGACATACAGAGAAAATGATAATATTTGTACAGCAAACTGGAATAAACTACTAAGGCTGCTCAAGGCAAAAAGACTGGACTGAGGGTTCCAGGTGCCCCAGACCCCACCAGCCTCCAAGGAGATTGCAGAGCTCCACCCAGAAGCACATGGCAGCCATCTGGCAAGCCTGTTTCCTGGGACAGCATGGTGGCTGTGATGCCCTGGTGTGCTTGTTGCAAAAAACAGTCTGGAGCCAACTATGACTCCTAGATATAAAATCTATAATCCAGGTGCAATTTCTTCCTACGCTACCAGCATCATCTCACTGTGTTTTCCAGTCACATAATAACGATAATTTGTCCACCAGTGTGTGAACAGTTATGATCAGTCAGGGCCAAAGAAGGCTGGGCGTGGCTGACTGCCCAGGGACTAAATGCAGATTATACAAAAATCTCTAAAGCGATTCTCATTACCTTATATTTATTTGTACAGCTCTTTACAGTTTATGAATTTTAATGTATTGCACATCAATTGATGACAATGTGTAGTCAAGAACCAGCAGAGTAAAAAAATATACAAACAAAAAAAGTCTTCGAATAAAATATATCTTATAAAGTCCAGCCACTAAAGCTCATATCCTTTCCTCTTAAAACTTCATTCAGAATCATTTGCTCCTAGTTCAAAAATAGCTTTAAAAACTTGGATCTGACTTATTGAACATTAAAAGAGAGAAGGAGGGAGAAAGAGAGCACCAGACATGGACATATGACAGCAGTGAGAAGTGACAGCAGGTAGCAAGAGAAGATACAGACAAACACAGAGAAACCTGGGACTAGAAAAGAGGCAAACAGTCACATGACCCTAAACTGAGTATGAGGGAATCATTGTATTAACACTGAACTGCATAATGCAGTAGTTCCCCCTTTACCCACAGGGTTGCTTTCCATGATTTCAGTTACCCACAGTCAACTGCAGTCTGGAAATATAAAATGGAAAATTCCAGAAATAAACAGTTCATAAGTTTTAAATTGCACACCACTCTAAGTAGCATGATGAAATCTGGAGCCGTCTCACTCCATCCCACTCAGGGCATGAACCATCCCTTTGTCTACACTGTATACATTCCCCACCTGTTAGTCATTTAGCAGCTTTGTAGGTTATCAGATTGACCTGCGATATCACAGTATCGCAGGCAGAGATTGTGCTCAAGTCACCCTAATAGTAGCCTAACACCACATCACAATTTCTACTTCTTTCACCTCACTTCACCTCATCACATAGAAATTGTATCATCTCACAGCATCACAAGAAGGGAGAGTACAGCACGATAAGCTATTTCGAGAGAGAGAGAGACCACATTTACATAATTTTTATTAGAGTATATTGTTATAACTGATCTATTTTGTTATATTAGTTATTGTTACTCTCTTACTGTGCCTAATTTATAAATTAAACTTCATCATAGATATGTATGTATAAGAGAACATAGTACACATAAAGTTCAGTATTATCTTAGTTTCATGTATCCACTGGGGGTCTTGGAATGTATCTCCCACGGGTAAGAGGGTACTACTGTACTTGATATTAATAAGAATTAATTGAGATACAAAGTCAAGAAGAAATTAAATTGTGTTCTTCATACTCTATTTAAAAATGTGTGGAGAGTGTGATCTATTTTAGAGAGCTTTCCATTTAAAGTCTTAAACTTAAATGTGTGTGTATATTTGCATGCATGTGTGTAAGTCACTTTTCATCTAAATATTAATGCATATGCTCATGGTATTGTTGTTCATGGGTGATAACACTATGGATGCTATGTAGCTTTCTTTTTACTTGTTAAAAATAGTTCCATTGCATGCTGTCATTGGTCCATTGGTCAAGATAGGCCAGGCTATGCTATTGTAATAAACCCTGAAATCTAAGTGGTTTGAAAATCAAAAAAGAAACAAAATGTCTTTTAAAAAATCATTGCTTGAAGATATAAATTCTACATAAAGACATCAGCCATCAGCTCCTTTCTGAAGGACTCCAGGTAATCAAAATCTCACAGTATATGGTTTTATATTTTATTGTATTTATTGAAAAGAGTTTTATGTTCTGTGTCCTTTATTTTAATAACCAATATAGAAAATGACTTCTATTTTTTCTCTTTGTGTAAGCCCACTACATTTAGTTGCTATTTATATAAATAGACCTTGATTGACTTTGAATAGAACTTACCTAGATTTTTTTTAAAGTCTCTTCACCCCTGCTCCAGTTAATGAAACCACACTATTCAGCTATTTTTAGCATCCATTGGGAAGTTAAAAGCAATGTTCTGATATTTGTCTAACATAATTCAATACTTACCATAGAAACAATGTGAACTTGGACACACTTATCTGGCTGACAAGTCATTTTCCCCTTTGAGAAAAATCAAGACTTCCCTGTATCCCTACTAAAGAGAAGTGAAATATTCAGATCTCTTAAAAATAAAGAAGGCTATAGCAACACATAGTTTTTTGGATGGCCTCAATATATGTTACTGGTGATAGCAGACCTTTAACAAATTCCATTCAAAGTCACCAGTAGGAGCTGGGGGTGGAGGAAACTCTCAGCCATTCTTCTCTATTCCAGCAGAGATATCAAGAAAGGAAGGAAACACTAATGATCACCCACTATGTGCCAGGTGCTAAGGTTTATGTTCATTCCTACAATATTTCCATGCAAAAAGTATGAACAACCCAAGAAAATAGAGGTTCATAGGTGACATAATGAGTCTGAGTGTCTCAGCCAGCAGGTGGAGGGAACCATCAGTGATTAAGTGACCAGAGGCAGGAAACCACAGCCCAGGGAACACCTTGTCATCACCTCCACCGAAGGCATGTACAGATAGCGGGGTTTTTTTAATCGTCATGGCTAGAGAATAACATTCAATGAAGACATTAGGTACCAAAACATTCATGTAAAGAACCACTGCTAAGATTCCCATTGGGTGCTCTGCCCATAATTACCCTAAAGCAGTGGTGCCCAACTTTCCCAAGGATATTGTGAAGGAGGAGGCATGATAAAATTGTGTGTCTGCCGGAGCCATTGAGCACAGTGGCAGGGCCATCTTGGGGATGAACCAGGAAGAATTTAGGGGTAACTGGAAGACAGTGAAGATCCAGAACTGAATCCCCCCAAGGCATCCTTGTAAGCCAAGTGTATCCTTCTTGGGAGATCCTTGTTTGATTAGGTTTCTATCCAAGAGTTTATCCATAAATATAAATAAGTGCCTGATTAAATAGTATTTGATTAAATTTGTCCACTAGCAAATAATATAAAGATTTGTAGGAAATCTCACAGCAATTATATTCACTCACATGAGACCCTCCCAGAAATAACATCTTTCTCTTACTGTTCCATTCAGGCGATATGAAATAAAGCCCTTCAAGTCCCCTGTCACTAAGCTGCACTCTTTACTCTAGGACCCTTGAGAAAACAAACATTGCCGCCCCCCCAACCCCCGCCACCACCACCATAGGTGTGCAGGGGGTTTACATGCGACCACCTCAGGCCCATCTTCCTAGGTAACCCATGTGGTCATCTCTTCTCTCCTATGTTATAAAGGAGCAGGAGACACCTTGGGTGCTTACCACCCCTCAGAGCCGCAAGGGAAATTCAGGGCACAAAATGCCCAAACCGATCTGGAGATTTCATGGCACCCTGCCTTCAGACTGAGCCAAAGGCAGCAAGTGGGGTGTAGGCCCCCATCGCTGCTTCTCTGCTACCCCCCTCGCTGACTCTCCTTCCTTTCCGCAGACGGAATGTGCTTAAGAGCTGAGCACATTGGCTCTTATGTCTTTATGATTCAGCATTTTCCCCAAATATGTTGCTCTGGTGGAAACATTTGCTTTTAATACCCACGAGCCAGGCATGGAGACACAAAACCTCTTTCTGACAAGCTATTCTATCTGCTGGGAGCTTGAAAGTCTATTTTGAACCTCAAAAACTGAAAAATGACATTGTTCTGCTGCAGCCTTGCCTCCTAGAAGCTGTAAACCTAGACTGTCTGAAAATATGACTCTCTCTAATCCTAGGAAGAGACAAGCAGGATTACCTCATAAATAACTCAGCTGAAGATGCTATACCTGAATCTAACCTCCAGGTACCTGAGCCCTCAGGTCCTGGGAGCCCCGGCTTTCCCAGCCTCCCCTGCAACAGCTGGCCTGAAAGCTCAGACTCTGGCGCCAACAGTCGGTGTGTTCACAGGGGCGGGGGTGGCATCCCTCTGCTTCATGTTGTGGCCAGGTATGCCCAGCCCCAACATGCTACTCTTCAGGATGCTGGGAGAACAGAAGCACACATCCACCTCAGAACATGTCTGTTCACAGGCTCCAGTCATGCCATTGTGGCTCCCAGGTCCCTCTGCCTCATAACTACATTACACTACTACTTCTACACTAAGAGGTAACCGCCCCACCAACATTGTAACCTGAGGATCACTGGCCCATGATTACATGAAGACGATTTTAACCAGTGGGCTTGTGGACCCGAGCTAGGGGCCAAAACTGAGTTATAGTTTGGACTGAGAGGCACCAAAGTGTTCATGCAGCTCTTCAAGGGACCTTGATTAACATGTTATGCGAGGATCTGCTGGCTCCCCTCCTTCCTTATCATAGAACCTCTGTCTTTTTAAAGGGCACAAGGCTATCAGGAATCAAGACTTTATTGCCTTACCTCCCCTGCAATAAGATGTAGTGACATAATTAGGTGCTGGTCAGTAAGATGTTACCTAAATGTTGTGCATCTGCTGTGGTACAACCTCATAGAAAGACAGTTGACACACACATTGCATCATCCCTTCCTTCTCTTGCTACCTGAAATGAGGTTGTGACGGCTTTTGCACCA
>NW_017731799.1:1468864-1470316 GCF_001890085.2 Hipposideros armiger
TAGAATGCAAGCTCATGTAATTGGTACTCGATGCATGTTTATTGGATAGATGGATGGATGGATGGATGGATGGATGGATAAATCTGGTTTCGAGACTGATTTGCCTAAATATTATAATCATTTTTTTCATTTTCCTTAATCGGTCAGACTTGGAAATTGATTGTCTGGAATCAGTACCTACTGGAAGCAATTTTGGAATCAAGTCCAGAAGTCACCCTTGTTTCCTGTTGGCATCTCCAGCCATTCTTTGTCCCTCAGTTGCAGACACCTTTGGTAGTCCCAGGAACTGGAAAGTGCTTCTGTGTCTCTGCCTCTTCTTGAGGCTAACTTATACAAATAAAAAAATAATCCCAGGTCTAGTCCCCAAAAACATCTAAGCTGCACTGAAAGATTTAAAAATCTCCTGCAGGAACTTTTCAAAGCTCATTTTTTCCCCTGTTGCAGACATCGAATCACTTTTCTTAGTCAAAGGTCAAAAGAAAACAAAGAAATCTAAATTCCTTCACAGACTTGTCTGGAGAATTCCAGAGAGGAAAGGAAACCACACTGCAGAGAAATAAGGAAGCAGACAGTGGAGCCAGAAGTAACTGGGTATAAATTCTGAGTCCCTGAGTGAGTGTTCTTAGGGCCTCCAACTCTGCACAGCACGTCACCCTGGGAAATGCCTCTCCATGCCTTCTGTGAGAACTTTCTGTTTCCAGTGTTTGCAAAGTCTGGGAGACTGGAGCCTAAACTGTTAAGATATGTTGTAAGGAAAAGTGGCCTTCTCTCCTGAGTTCCTCTCCTCCCTACACTACAGGCCTCCTGACCTCATTGTCACCCTTTGTTCCTGAGATTTGTAGTTCCTTCCACAAAGGGGAGGGGATGGTGGTGGAATGAGGCAAATTTTGTGGGGGGCAGTTGTACAATATTTCACCTGAGCCTTACAATACCAGTGATTAAGGTATTATCACCACAACTCCTTTTCAGGTGAGGAAGCCGACTCAGAAAGACCAAGTTTCTTCTTTTTTCCTCCTTCCTTCCTTTATCCCTCCCTTCCTTCTTTTCTTTAAATTGAGATATAATTGACATATGACATGGTATAAGTTTGGTGGGTACAATGTGTTCATGTGATACATTTATATATTGCAATATAATTACCACCACGCAGCTAACTCTATCATGACACATCATTACTTTTCTTTTGTGATGAGAACAATTAAGATCTAGTCTATCAGCAACTTTTAAGTTTATAATACAGTAGAGTTGAGCCTTGAACACCCACCCCGACAAAGTTGAAAATGGCATATAACTTTTGACTCCTCAAAAACTTAACTAGTAATAGCCTACTTGACCAGAAGCCTTACTGGTAACACGAACAGTCAATTAACTGATATTTTGTGTGTTATCTGTAGTATACACTGTATTCTTACAAAAATAAGCTAGAGAAAAGGAAATATTATTAAGAAAATT
>NW_017731799.1:1478051-1483492 GCF_001890085.2 Hipposideros armiger
ATATAGAGAGAGAGAGAGAGAGAGAGAGAGAGAGAGAGAGAAAGAAAAAGAGAGAGAGAGAGATTATAAGGAAGTGGCTCATGCAAGTATGGAGGCTGGCATGTCCCAGTATCTGCTGGGTGAGCTGGTAAGCTAGAGACACAATGATGTAGTTCTAGTCCAAAAGCCAACAGGCAGGAGACTCAGGAAGGGCTGGTGTTTCAGTTTGAGTCTGAAAGCAGGACAAAGCTGATATTCCAGTTGGAAAGCAGTCAAGCAGAAGGAAGTCTTTTACTCGGGGGAAAACCAGCCTTTTTGGTTCTCTTCAGGCCTTAGACAAGGCCCATACACACTAGGAGGGCAATCTATTTTACTCAGTCTACTGATTTAAATCTTAATCTCATCCAAAAACACCCTCACAGAAACATCTAGAATGTCTGACCAAATATCTGGGCAGCCCATGGCCCAGTCAAGTTGACATATTAAAATTAACCATCCCAGGCCCCAAACGAGAAACAACCAGTCTATCAGTAATAGAATACATAGCCTATTTTGGGGCATAGTCACACAACAAAATTAAAGCAATAATAATAGATGGAAGTAACTGCACACAATGATACAAATGCATTTCAAAAATATGGTGAATGAAGTCAGACACAAAAAAGTATAAATAAAACATGGAAAAAACTAATCTATGGTGTTAAAAGTCAGGATGGGGTTGTGTCTGGGGAGAAAAAAAGGGGGCTAGTGATTGGCAGGGGGCACAAAGGGAGGTTTTAGGGTCCTGGTTAGTTTTTTTACCTTAGTCTTCATAGTGGCTCATTGGGGTGTTCACGTCATTAAAATTCACTGAGTTGTACACTTATGATTTGTACCTTTTTCTATATGGGTTATACTTCAAAACATTTTTTTAACTTTAATAAAAGAGAGTCATTGGGGAGCTGTTTGAACCTTCTAAAAAATGTGAGCAAATGTTACTTTGTAATTTAAAAAATAACCAGAAAGCAATTCCTCATCAAGTCAATATCATGGCAATATTGCAATATGCAACTCAAAATAAACAAAACTATTTCTTTGGTTGAATTTGACCTTAATATAATAACTGGTTAAAAGATTCATTATGATAAACACTCAGAAAGAACAAAAAAATTTCAAGTGAATAATGAATTATTTACCAAAGTATTATTGCTTTGTATAAACTCATTAACAAGCAATAGTGAAAAGATTATAAGTACAAAGGAATTGGCTGAAACATTTATTATAAAATAGAGTGGCATGTATACAAGTTTTAGTAAAATATGTTCTTTTATTTTCATTCTATCTTCAGTGAATGTTCTTTTTCCAAATTAAACCAAATTGAAAACTACAACAGGAAAACTTTGGGATAATAACATTTAACAAAATTAACTTTAGTCTGCAGATGATACATTCAAGTAGCAGAAATACTGAAAAATGCAGCAACCAGTTGTGCAGATCACAAGGTAAACCATTTTAATTTTTTAAAAGTAGGACGTGTTTATTTAGACTAAATATTGTCTTTGTTTATTGTGTTAACATTTTTTTGGACTTTAAAGTTTTAAGGATATTTAATGTTGGAAATGTGTTTTTATTTATTTTTTTATTAAATTATTTTTATTATGAAATACATATTTTTTAGAATTAGTTTCAGCTGTACAACACAGTGCAATAGTTATACTTTTTACCCCTCGAAGTGACAACCCCCCGCCCCCAATCTGNCGTAGGCTGCAGCCCCTGTGGCAGTGGGTTGCCATGGGCTACCGTGTGTAGCCAGCAGCCACTGTGAGCGGCCAGCAGCCGCAGTGAGCGGCCAGCAGCCACAGTGAGTGGTCATCCAGAAGCCGGCAACTGATGTGCCTCGCCCGGGAAGGGCGCAATGATGGTGCCAACTCGGGCCAGTGAAGCAACGTCCTCCACAACTAGACTGAAGAACAAAACAACAGCAACTTGTCTGTTCCCTTTCCCCCATTCCCCACACTGTTCCCATCCATTCCCCAATAAAAATATTAAAAAAAAAAGAAATTCACTCAATCAACCTCTATTAATCAATATATTTCTCCACACATATGAATAGTCAACAAGGAATCACCAGACATTTGAGGATATCAATAAAAGGCAAGATAAAGACATTATGAACACGGAGTGGTCTTTGAGGAAACAGAAAAAATAATGAAAGATAACATAAAATGTCTAATTATCCTCACAGAGACTTTAGAGGTTGTTGCATCTTGAATACAAGTACTGGCTGCTATTGGGGCAGAGGAAATAAATTAGAAACAAGAAAGAATTATTGGAAGTTTGAAATAATTGTTTAAAAAAATGTTTAAATTCAATGAAAGCGCTAAGTAGTGGAATGGAAGTACTTGAAGACCAAATTAGGGACAAGGTTGAGAAAATAAAGGATACCTCCTAGGAGGCCAGATTTTAAAAAAGAAAAAGATATGGATAATTTAAGAGAAAAATTGCCTTAAAAATGTGAAAAAAAATCTTAAGAAAGCAAAACTAGGTTTTTAAAACAGGCTCAGTGTTTACCTAAACACAGTTATAAAAACAATGGAAGATAGGATGTAATTAAAGTCATACTAAAGAAAAGTGCTTTGATCTGAAAAAAAAAAAGACCCTGATCTTCAAATTGAAAAGGCTCAACAAATGCCAAGCATTTGAATAAAATGACACTCAGCTATATTTAGGCTCATCTGTAGAAATTTTAAAACACTAAGGCTAAAGAAAAAACCCCAGTGTTTTCCAGAAGAAAAAAAAATAGATTATGTCCGAGAACAAGTTCAGCAGACCCCCTCCAGCAACACTGAAAGGTAGAACACAATGGAGTAGCATTTTGAAAATACCAAGGGAGAATAATTTGGACTCTTGACAATCAAGGCAAACTTAACTGTGGCATAATTTTGAGTAGTTGTAGAGAGTAAGAATAGTGTAGTGGTTTGATTTTGATGTTTAGAATATTTTTCTTTGAGTGAGACAAATTTCATGAAATTGAACTGTATTTGTTTTTTCTAAGGGTCCCATCATACAAACTGGTTTTACAGTAAGTTATTGTTGCAGTTATCTTATTGCTGTATGATAACAAATCACCTCCAGAATTTAATGGGTTAAAACAATAACACTCATTATCACTAATGGTTTCTGTGGGCAAGGAATTTGGGAGTAGTTCAACTAGGTGACTCTGGCTCAAGGTATACTGTGAGGCTGGGTCTGGGGTTATTCTGAAGGCTTTCTCACTCACACATTTAGGGGACATCTAAAATTTGGACTGACAATATTATGACCAACACCAAGTTCGCTGTTGTATGGAGTGAGGGGAACACTAATACCGTGCTAGTGGACAGGGTGAAGATGGTGGAAAGCCAGCATAATCACTCCAGAAAACAGCTGGCCGGAATCTACTAAAGTTGAAAATATGTTAACCTTTTAACCTAGCAATTCCCCTCCTAGATATATAACTAAGAGAAAGGGATACATATGTACACCAAAAAATATGTTCAAAAATATCCATAGTGATAATATTAATAAAAGCCCTATATTAGTTAGGGTTCCCCAGAGAAATAGAATGAATAAGAGATATATATACTGGGGGTGTCAAAACAACGTATAGAAGTGGATACTTTGGTTAATGTTGCTCAAGCAGTAGTTCACCATAATCAGAAGTGTCTGGACGCTGTTGGTAACCACTTTGAGCACCTCTTGTAATTGCAGAAGTCAAACGTGACTTGTATTCATCTTTTGTTATAAGTGTATATTGAGTACTACAATTTTAATATAGTTTTTTCTTTTCTTAAAATGTGTATACATTTCTTTTGCACCCTCTGTATAATACATGCATTTATGTATATTGTATATTATATATTATGTTATATATATTATATATAAATATATTTATATATACACATAATATATATATTTATATATAAATAAATAAATATATATAATATATATATATATATATATATATATATATANTTCCCCCAGAGACTCAAGATTGGCTCACATGGAATGAAAAGCTCTAACTGGGCTCACATTCCCTTAGTGAGATGGGGTCAGCAGAAAGTACCTTCTCTCTTGCCAGGAGGAAATGGTGCTGACAGACATGAGCCATCTTCTCCAGCTAGGTGGTCCTATGGGTTGTCTGTTTTCCTACCTGGATTTATCCTCACCTTTCTTCTCCTTTTACTCAAAGCTGTCCCTGTCCCAGAGGCTCAGTTCAAGCTCTTCTTCCTTCACAAAGCCTTTTTCAACTGAACCAGAGCACAGAGACCTCTCTCACCTCTGCATTCCTATAAAAATATCTGTGCTACTATGCTGTGTGTGTGTCTTGTTATCTTGTACACATATCTCTTTCTGACCTGGGATGAGTGCCTTAAGGGCAGGGATTGTGCCTCTGGCCTCTTACTGCAGTGGCCTTGCACCCTGTGGGAGCTCAGAAAATTCAGTAACTGACAGAGCAGGTCTGACAGCAGGTCACCAGCCATAAACTAAACAGGATCCAATGGCCAGGAAAGTAAGGTGTGAGGGTTCCTGTTGAAAAAGATGAAACCACGCAAAAATACTTGAGAGGGAAACATCTAAAATGACAATTCTTGCTACAATAATTTAGAAAGAGCCAATGACTGGAGAAGCCCAACTAACCAGTTAAAATTGATCCCTCTGTTCTACTCAAATTTTCTGTTTTGTTTGTACTTAGTGTAAGCTCCTCCTCTACCTGGGTTTTGGCCCAGTGACTATTGTATTGATCAGTTTGGTACTCTTCTCTTTTAAAGTACCTTGAAGTTATAGAATTTTATTGCCAGAAAAAGGCTTAGAGATTTTTCTCATTTATTTTGAAGGGGGAAAAAGACATAGATTTTGGAGCCAGAGTGAGTAAAACTATGAATGCTCTGTTTATTAACTGTGGGATGTTACGTGTTACTTTCCTCTCTGAACTTTGGTTTCCTTACTATTATAATGGGATGGTAAATGTCTTCCATGGGTGGTTATTAGGAGGATTAAAACTTGTGGGTATTGGTTGAGTGCATAAAGAAGACACTTAGCTTTTTCACAGAAATTAGAAAACTCAAGCTTGGAGTAAGTCAGATCAATGGTTTTCAAACTCTGCTCCCTGGGCATTAGAGGTATGAAGATGCAGTTCTTTCAGTTACCATGCTGAAAGCAAAGGAGGTGCCTGATAGGCAATTTCAGGCCCCCAAACCCTCCTCCACCAGGGTAGCCTCCACTTTTGTCTACTGTATACATTGGAGTTCTGTGTAGGACTGTTCTATTAAAAAAAAAAAAGAGTTCAAAAAGTTTGTGCTTTTTACTCTATGCTTACCAAAGCACATCCGCCTTAGTTACTAAAACTAAGTATATCTGTTATTTAGAACAAAGGCTCAATATCAGGAGAAATACATTGGATTTCAATGAGTCATTTTAAAAGCCTGTGTTAGTGGGAAAAA
>NW_017731799.1:1490632-1512082 GCF_001890085.2 Hipposideros armiger
TATATATATATATATATATATATATATATATATATATATTCAATTATAGTTGACATACAATATTATACAACATCAGCTTGTTTTTATTTTTATCAAAACATTTTTGAAAGACTAGAAAGAAAAAGAATGAGCAAAACAAATGTGTGCATATACGTGACTCATTTTAAAAGTCATTTGAAGTAATTCAAGAAAAAGCACTATGCTGACCAAATTAATTTTTGTCCTGTTATTTAACATAAATAGTTTTTGTAGCACAATTAATTGACAATAAAAGATCTTCTTAAACATGCAACAGGCAATTGAAGAATAAAAATAGGATATTAAAATATTTTTCCTAAAATCTTCTCTCTTAACCCACTTCAGCTTGTGAAATTGGCAATATACTGATTGATTCATGTGGAAGGGTAATATTGCAATGTCCTATAAGTACTCTTTGAACAACAAACAATAAACAAAAACAAAGATCCCCCTCTTTTCACAACTTCATCTTTGATGCAATGAATTTCATAATGGTGTCAGGAGACCTAAAAGGTTATGTCAACATTTGCTCAGTGGGGCAGTCCGGTAGCTGCCTGTGGAGTAATGGAATTCTTGGTCAGATGCAAAGTCAAAAGGTCAAAGCAATTGACCAGTAATGGAGGAGGAGAAGCCTCTGCAGGTCTGTCCTTTGGCTCCCAGGGTCCAGGTGAAGAAAAGCTAAAAGACCTGGACTCTGAACCTTTTAGTTGTGTGTCATGCAGGAGAAGTGAACAGAGTGAATCTCCTCTGGATTCTGTTACAGGGTAAAGGTGAACCTTGGACATGCTTACCAGCAGCAACAAATACACAAAAGCATTGGAGGGGTACAAATATAATCCTTGAGGACAAAACCTTGAGCAAATTAATTCTAGGAGGAGCAGCTCCCCTGTTGTTTCCATATCAGAGTTCTGGGGTCACACCTGATGTCCCCTAATTACAAGGGGCAAAACAGTTGCTAGGACCTCTGGTGTTGTCTCTCGGGGGCCTCAGTCCTCCTATTACCAAAGAAGCCAAGAGCAATAAGAATGATGATTTTTCTTTCTTTTCCCTCCATGGCTCCTCCTTTTGGTTTTCTGGTTAAATAGGGGTGAGGGAGGAATAACCAGGGCTGATATTCAGCCAATGAGGCCCTGACCAAGCTTTTACTTCCGCCAACGGTTTGATTGATCAGTACCCCCTGCTTGTTACATATTTTTAAATATTACCCTGGCAGTACATAACCTTTTACCGAGAGGCCACTCTCCTTTGCCTTCTGTTCTTGAGTAGCTGTGAGATAAACCTGTTTGCTAAGAAAAAAAAACACCTTTATTAAAATTTTTGAAATGGAACATTACCTAGTTTTCTAAAGGAGCATAAGGTGGAATTGTAGTCAGTGGGACAGGTAGGAACTACCTATAACACAGAGGCCCTCCATGGGAGAATAGCACCCAGCTCTGGTTCTCTGCTTGGGCTGTACATTGGATCGTCTGGGTACCTGGGGTGGGGGTGGGGGTNGGGGGGGGTGGCATGGCCATCTGGGCCACAGGATCTCTGGCTTATTCACTCCTTGTTGCAAGTTTACACTTTTAAACAACATCCATTTTATCCCTCCCCACCCCCATTCCCTGGTAACCACCATTCACTCTCTGTTTGTTACCAATTTGATTTTTTAGACACCTTTTATATGTTTTCATCCATCAACCAGATGCATGGAACTTGTTTCCAATCCAGCCAGGCTTTAACAGCAAAGGTGAGGCTTTTTAATATTCTCACTCCGCTGACACCTAGAATCTGACTGTCTGTGACTCAGACCCAACTGCTCCATGTCAGGCTTTACTGTGGTCCCTCTGCAGCCCCTGCATTTCTACCACAGGGCCTGGTGGGAAATTTAGGATTTTAGAAACAAAAAATAGAAACTCCACATAAAATGTAATAGAAGAACCCTATAATTGGTTGAATTGTGCCCTTCTCAAGTGTATACATTGAAATCATAATGCCCAGTACTTCAGGTTATGATTTATTTGGAAGTAGGGTCCTTGAAGATACAATTAGTTTAGATGAGGTCATATTAGAGTAGGATGGGTCCCTAATCCAATGCCTGGTGTCCTTATATAAAGGAAAAATTTGAACGTAGAGAGACACACATGTGGAGAACGCCATGTGAACATGAAGCAGAGATGAGGGTGATGTGTCTCTACGTCAAAGAATGCCAAAGATGGCCAGCAAACCACCAGGAACTAGGGAAAAGCATGGAACAGATCCTTTCCTAGAGCCTTCGGAGGGGGCGTGGCCCTGCTGACACCTTGATTTCAGAACTTCTGGCCCCCAGAATTATGAGACATAAATTTCTGTTGTTTAAGTTACTCAGTTTATGGTACTATATTATGGCAGCCCTAGGAAAGTAATACACCCTTCGAAGACCCTCCTCTCTATAACGAAGAAGAAAACTTTGAAAGATCTATTTAGCTCATCCCAAGACCAAGCTCAATTCCAGGAACACTCACCATTATTCTATTCGATGAATGTTTACTGAGCTGCTGCACTGTACTCAGAACTCATGAGCCCCTGGGGAAGAGTAGAAGTTTAAAGATCCAGCTGGGGACAGAAACAATGCAGGGACATGGTGACATTTCATTTTGCTGCGTGTAGCTCTATGCATTTCAGATACTATAGTTATATGTGTTGTTAATGTATTTCTCCCCAACATATCATGAACTTGAAGGATGTCTTAAATCAGGTTCTCGGGAAAACAGTCTCTGAGATTTACGTGTAGGAGGAAATGCTCTCAGGAACAAGACCTGTCGAAGGTGAGGGAAGCAGAATTGGGCAGGAAAAATCAAACTTCCACACAGCTGCAGCAATGGCCTCATCCAGTCCTCTGGGGAGCCTTGGAGCTGGAATGATCCTTCAGAGACATATGACTGGAGACCTGTGTGCTCCTGTACTGACTACTCATTAAATAACTTTGGGCAATGTACTTGCTTCAGGAGAAGGCAATCACTGGGGAGACCTCACCAGTGAGCTCTCATCAGCCAGCATTCCCAACAGCTGGAAGAATAAATGCCTCAGTCCTAAGGAGAATTCTGGATAATTCTACAGCATTCAGTTCAAAGGACATCCGTTTCTTGATGAAAAATAAAAATCCATTAACTGACATTTATTGGGTACCTAACAGAATTAGTAGACAAAAGGTAACTAAACTGGCTTTCTGAACTATCTTCCTGGCAAGCCATAAACACAGAGATAGGCAATGTTTGAGGCAGAGAAATCAGAATAAGGAATGTAAATTAACACCAAGGAGAGTGGTGCAAGATCCAATAGGCCGGGAACAGGCACTGGGGTCAATGAACTAGATTTTGCAGAAGGAAGAGTTGACCTGTTCTTTCTCTTGTTAGAGACTTTGTCTAACTGTTCATTAGACAAAGTTGGACCATCTCCTCTTTCTTCAGGCATCCGTCCAATCACCTGGTCCTTTGTCAACTGTGCAGCTCTGCACCGTGATCTCAGGCTCCTCCTGAAGGTGACGCCCCTAATGCCTTAGTAGAACTCTGGTTGGCTGGCTGGCAGGAACTTCTCCCAGGTGGAATGAACCCCAGGCCTGAAAAGTCACCCACACAGAGCTGTTGGTGGTTCCTGCCTCTGACGTACAGTCATCAAGGAAGATGATGCCTTGCTTTCCAGGTCTATACAAACTCAGTATTCTGACATTAAAGCCAGTTTCTCCTCCTTGTCTTGGTTTCTCAGGATTGCCTCACAGATTACTACATTCTGGTGGCTTCACACAACAGAAATTTATTCTCTCGCCATTCTAGAAGCTAGAAGTTTGAAGTCAAAATGTTGGCAGGGCCACACTCTCTCTGAAGGCGCTAGGAGAGAATCTGTTCCATGCCTTTCCCTTACCTTCTGGTGTTGCCAGCAATCCTTGGCATTCTTCGGTTTATAGACATACCCAGACACATCCAGTCTCTGCCTCTGACATCACATGGTGTTCTCCCTGTGTGTCTCTATGTCTCTTCTCCTTTTTTCACAAGAACACCTGTCATATTAGAGTAGGACCCATCCTACTCTAGTATGATCTCAACTTGACTGCATCTGCAAAGACCCTATTCCCAAATAAGGTCACATTCATGGGTACTGGGGATTAGGACTTTTTGGAGGACACAATTCAACACATAACACCATCTAAAGTTATGATGCCTAATCTAATTACCTAATATGTGCTAAGAGAGGAAACCTTGATAATATCTTCAGAGCCTCTCAATAATGTTTCCATCTTTATATTTTAGAGAAAAATTAAAATTCTTTAGCTGAACTTCTGAGGTCTATTTTATAAGTAAGCAATCGGGGTAATTTTAGCTCAGGTCAGGGACAAGATGGGCCAAAGTGAGATAAAAGTGTTAACCTAAAAATAAGAGGCCAAAGAGAGAAAACAAGCATTTACTTGAGATTAAAAAAGAATAGCTTTTCTGGAAGCACTGATTCAGGCTGAAACCCAAATAGTGTTCTGATTAGGAGACAAAGGCAATGGGTGTTTACGAGAAAAGGAAGGGGAACAATGACATCGATAGAAGGGAGGTATTTTTATTGGTGCAGATAAACTAACACAGTGATGCTAATTTTAAACAATGTTTTTAATTTTCAGTTCAGTAGTCCTCAGTCTGGTAGTCATAACATCTGCTTTCTTGTTAGCCTTACAAACGGTTCTTTGGGACACAACGTTGCTTCAGGCCCAGTCCAAATGTTGTTTTGCCCTGTTTTAGTATTCCAAAGGTTTCAGGCATAAGACGAGCAAGGCAGTTCCTCTGGGATAGCAGCTCTGACTCCATTTTAAAGTGGCTCTGTTTGTTTTCATTTTTACAAAAGGAAAGATATTTTGAGACATCTGTGCCTTAGTGACATCTCTCAGACAGAAGGTACCAACTTCACCTACTCTTGGGCAAACTCCATTAATTACTCCCATTGGTCGAACAGCTTATATTGCTAATAATGCCAGGATTTGTCTTGATCCAGAACTATTATCTCCAAACTACAAACCTAATCCTCGCTGACTTTGTCACAGAGATAATAGGAACAATGGTGCAGAGGAGACCAGTCAGAGAGGCCAGTGAGAAACCCATCCCATCCACTGGCTAAGCCAAGCCAATTATCTTTTGATGATATTGGGTTGCAGAGGCCTTCATAATGATAATGGATCCTAGCCTATTCTAAGCAGTGTGACTTTAACACTACTGCATTTTCATCATGTTCTTAAATAGAGATGATGATGAGCTACTGTAAAACTCCAGCCATCCATGTGTTAATACGCATCACTGTGAAGCTGGCACCAGGGGTTGATAATAAGGTGCTGTAAGTTTCAGGGGGAGAAGAAAAAGGGCTCACATTTATATTTTGTTTCTGGGAGAGAGAGAGAGAGAGAGAGAGAGAGAGAAAGAAAAAAAATAGAGTTTTCTTAAGTCCTCTGGTTTCACATGTATTTTAGGTCAGCTTAACTGCTTCCTGAAAAGGTCTTTGAAGAGATAAAATCAAAGGGCTCTATCGTAAAGCCCAGCAATGACTGGAAATTCCAGGAACCAACGCATCAGCTCTATCAAATCCCATAAATGGTGAGATGCCTTCCAACAGGCTCATGGCTGTCTTGCAAATAAACAAAGAAAGCCAACAAACCAAAGACCAGGGAGAGAGAAGAGTAGCAGCTGAGCCAGCTGTAAACTGTTCCTATTAGAAACCTCCTGCAGGTTAACTAGAGCCTAACCTTTTCTCCCATCAAATGGAGATGATTAGACTTTTCCTAAGAGCAATGGACTGGAAAGGAAGACCATAAATCCCAGTTCTAACACTGCCGAGACCTTGGGCAAAGAAATTACTTAATGCCTTAGAACCTCAGTTCCCTCATCTATAAAATAACATTATAATAATTGCTATTCTTACAGAATTGCTGTAATAATTATCTGGGTACAATATGTTAAATGTTTGTTCTGTACTAGGTGCAGGATATTCCGTTTCCTTTGTTCACCACCTACAAAATAAAGCACCTCTAAATTAGAGATGTTTGCATCTGTTGGATCTTCAATCCAGCTCGTAGACATACTTACTACCTGAATATACTGCTTCGTCTGGCACAACAAAGCCAGGCATTGGGCATCCGAGATTGTTGAGAGGGATCAGCTAAATCCACAAGTAGATGGAGACTGAGTCACCAGGGTGTTGGAATTCTCTTCTTCCTGAGGTTGTGGATAAAAATGTAGCCCAGCTACAGAATGCTTGAGCCCATTCCAGAAATCAATGAAGCAACGTGACATGATAGAAGCAATGGGGTTCAACATGGGTAGGTAACTGTAAATACAAATTAAACAAATGAGTGAAGAGATCACACCTTTGGCTTTTTTTTCCTTTTAGCATCTCAGTTTATAATTTATCTTTTAGGGGGCCGGCCGAGTGGCTCAGTTGGTTAAGAGCTCACTCAAGAGTTTGAGCTCTGAGCAACAGCGGTTCGAGTCCAGCCCGAGCTGAGCAGCCANTTCAAGGGTCAACTGTATTATTGGCTATACTTACTATGCTGTGCATTACATCTCCAGAACTTATTTCTTTACTAGTTGCAAGTCTGTGCCCTTAAACAACATCTCTTCCTGTCTCCCATCCCCATCCCCCAACCCCAGCCCCTAGGAAATACCATTCTACTCTCTGTTTTTACTAGTTTGGCTTATTTAGATTCCACATATAAGTGATATACAGTATTTGTCCTTTTCTGTCTGACTGATCTCACTTAGCATAATGCCCTGCAGTTTCATTCATGTTCTTGCAAGTGACAGACTTTTCTTTTCTCATGGCTGAATGACATTCACAGAGATTTGTCAGGAAAGCAGTCTTTTGAAACTACTGCTTCAAGGAGCCAAACAGCAGTCCAAGGGACGCCTCCAGAGAACCAGCCTCTAAGACTGCTGCTAACCAGTCCTCAAAATCTCGCCCCTCCTCCTCAGCCAAAACCATCCCCCTAGAGACTGTTCTCACTGTCATGGGTTGACTTCTGTCCCCCCAAATGATATGTTGAATTCCTAATCCCGTGTACCTGAGAATGTGACCTTATTTGGAAATAAGGTAGTTGCAGATGTAATTGGTTATGATGAGATCATACTGCAGTAGGATGGACCTTTAGTCCACTGTGATTGGTGTCCTAAAAAGAAGTGGAGAGAAATGACCATGTGACAATGGAGCCATGGATTAAAGTGCTATAGCTGCAAGTGAAGGAAGGCCAAGAATTGCCAGTAAGCCACCAGGAGCTGGACGAGGGAGGCAGGATTCTCCCCTACAGGTTTCAGAGAGAGCGTGGCCATGTCATCATCTTGATTTTAGACTTCTGGTCTTCAGAACTGTGAGAAAATAAAATTTCTGTTGTTTTAATCCACCCAGTTTGTGGTACATTTTTATGGCAGCCCTGGGAAACTAACACAACCTCAGAGTTTTATTTCAGGAGGATTCTGACTCACACAATTCCTGTCCCAAGGTGCAGATACAAGGGACAATGCTGTATATAGAAGTGGCCTTTCCTCCTTTTTTATGAGATATTATTTTTTNCTCAGTTGGTTAAGAGCTCACTCAAGAGTTTGAGCTCTGAGCAACAGCGGTTCGAGTCCAGCCCGAGCTGAGCAGCCACTGAGCTGCCAACAGGTAGCAGGATGGCTCAGCTAAAATAAATAAATAATAATAATAATTTCTCTTTTAGGGCCATCTGACCCGGGTGACTCGAGGTAGAAGAGGGAAGTTAAAGAGCTCCAAGGAGAAGTAGAATAGATAGCCTTATCTCTCAAGAGGCACTGTCTAAACAAAACAGTAAATGCAACTCTGTGCTTTTAGGGGAAATTGGGGTTTATGTGGAAGAAAGCAAGAGGGGAGATTTGTATCTGTCAGGAGGCTGACACTAACCAATCCTTCACTTTTCAAGGTTTGGAATTACTCATAGCTCACAGGGCCTTAGTTCTTACCTAACCAAAAGGACCCATTCCACAGCCCAGTGGATTCCTTCACACAGCTTTTAAAGATTCTATAACACTGAATCACAAAGGGGGCAGGATCTCCATAGCAGGTCAGAACTCTTGCAGGAAATTAATGAGACCACTTTATGTTGCTTCTGTGACTCTGGAGCCAAGGGTTCTGTTTTCAACCCCTTCACACACCCACATTCACATAGAGATAGCTGTGCTGTTCCCCCCAACGCAGAGCAGAGACTCACCATAACCCCATAACCTCATTCTGCCTCTAAAATGTTTACTTGGAGCAGTGGTACTCAACCTTAGAATCACTTGGGGAAATGTTTTTAAAAATCCTGGTGCCCAGGTCACACTCCAGACCAATAAAACCAGAGTTTTTGGGGGTGGGACCCAGGTATGTTTTGGGTTTTTTTTGAAGATGTTATTGGGGATTTGGGGGAAGGGAACAGTGTTGGGGAATTGGGGAGGGGGAACAGCCAAATTATTGTCCTTCAATTTTAGTTGTGGAGGTTGCAGCTAACTCAGCTCCAAGTCCAGTCACCATCCGGACGCCCATCAGCAGCTCGCAGCCGCTCAGCTCAAGGTGCTGCGTTCAATCTTAGTTGCGGGGGACACAACCCACCATCCCCTGTGGGAGTCGAACCAGCAACCTTGTTATTAGGAGCATGAGCTCTCACCAGCTGAGCCATCCTGCCACCTGTTGGCAGCTCAGCGGCAGCTCAGCTCTGGCGCAACACACTGGCCTATGTGGGAATCGAACCGGCAACGCTGTTGCTCAGAGCTCATGCTCTTAACCAGCTGAGCCACTTGGCCGGCCCCAGGCATGGGTATTTTTTAAAGCTGTCAGATTATTCCAATGTGCAGCCAAGGTTGAGATTCACTGACTTAATGAAAGAGTGAATTGGACCACAGTGACAGTGTAAACTATAGTGCACGAAGCAGCCAGCCTGTCTGGGCTTAGAGATCATCACTTGTCATGTCCTAGAGCATAGAAGTCTTTTTGGTTCTCCAGAACTCTTACATGTTATGGGGCCAGGACATCTGGGGTGGGCACCATAGTGGCTGTATTAGTGTGCTCAGAATGCCAATACAAAATACCATGCACTGAGGGCCTTAAACAACAGGCGTTCATTTCCTCACAGTTTTGGAGGTAGGAAGTCCAAGATCAGGGGACAGCATGGTTGATTTCTCTCAAGAGCCCTCTTCCTAACTTGTAGATGGTCTCCTTCTTGCTATGTCGTCAAATGGCCTTTCCTCTGTGATCGAATTGGGAGGGGAAGAGAGATGGAGAGAGAGGGAGAGCGCTCTGTGTTTCTTCTTATAAGGACACTAATCCTATCGAATCAGGACCTCACCCTTATGACTCATTTAATCTTAATATTTTCTTAGAGGCCCCATCTCCAAATACAGTCACACTGGCGGTTAGGACTTTATCATAAGAATTGGGGGTGGGGGTGGGGAACACAAGCCTTCAGTCTGTAAAGTGGTCATGGCCCTAACAGACACTCCAGCCATTATAGCTTAGTCAGGTGTCATATGTCCTTCTACTCATAGCATGGTTAATGGAACAGCAGCATCAATGTCCCTTGGAAGCTTGCTAGAAATGCAGAATATTGGATCTCAATGCAGCCAGACTCACTGAACCAGAACCTGCATTTTAACAAGACCCCCACATGATTGATATACACATTAATGCATGAAAAGTGCTGTAATAAACTTTCCTCAATTCTAACAATCCTTGTGATTCTCAGAAGTTTTAGCAGGTTTGTTTGCAAAATATTGGGTTGTCAGAAAAGCCATGACGCATTTTTTGCAACGAAAAATATAGAAAAAATACATCATGACTTTTCTGACAACCCAATAGCTAGCCATATCTTTCCCCACACTTGGCTCCTGGATCTCAGAGAAGGGCCCAAACTTTCTCACTCTTTGGGTGATGGGGAGTGTATCTCCTGGCTGTTGAATTAAAGAAGTCAAGATGAAAAGTCCAGAGAGACTATATCCCATCGAGTCAACCCTCCTCTTCCTTTAGCATGCTCCCACCTTCCTCCATGTTTCCTTAGCTTCCAAGGATTTTTCCTGAGAAAAACAATCAAGATCACTATTGAGCCAGCTGCATTAAGCACTCTGAGAAATCTTAGCTAAAAGTCCAGTCCAGTCCAGTCCCACTGGTTGAGCAAAAGTCTGGTGCTCAGGATTTGATTCCCTCAGGGCCCAGAGGACCTGAAAAGGGCTGAGCTGAGAGAAGCGTGGGGCTGGCCACAGGCACAGCCTACAAGTTCCAGTGACAAACCCGCAGTGAGCGAGGGTAGCCGGCCCTGGATCTTGGTGATGGGTGAGGCTTTTAAAATCAGAATGTGTGCAAGCAATAGAACAAGACTAAAGAGCCCTCCATCTGTCTTGTCACAACTGTTGCCCCAATAAAGGTGCCAAGCAGATTCCATCTCTTTAGAAATTCATTTTTTTTTTTTTGGTCAGGAATAAAAGCTGCAAGAGGATTGGGCAGTTAGCATTAGTGTCATGAGGGGGACATTCAGGAAGAGTGTCCTGAACCCACATGCCAAAACTTCCCAACCTGGTGTGAGGGCCTGAATCCTGCCAGAAGAGAGTCTTTCTCTTCATCCCTTAAAATGTAAAGGTCTAGAGAAGGACGAACACCTTAGGTGAAGAAGGATTTTAGCCTTTTTCTTCTGTGATGGAAGAAGAGAAAGGGAATCTCAGATCTCTTGAAAGAAGGCCTAGGTGGAACACAGGGTGGCAAGAAGACCCCGAGGATAAAACTCACCTGCCACAGACTGGCTTTGCCTGGGGCCTGCCTGACCCAGACATCTATACTTGGGTTCTCACAGAGACTTCCACACAAAGTTCCAGAAATCAAAGAACTCTCTCTTTCTCCAGGTGTCTTTGTGTCATAGGGACTCAATTCCAGTGTTGGTTTGCTCCAAACCACCCAGGTTTTTCAGAGCTGATGGTCAATTCTGCTCCGCACGCCAGGCTCCCTGTATCCACAGACTGATCCACATTAGTCACACCTGGGGAGATAGTGGTAGTGGAGTCAAACTACTGAGTATGGCCTACCTTATCAGGGATAATTATATCCTACATACATACATATGCACACACACAATAGTTTTGTCCAATTATAATTAATTACATAAAGTGCAGCCTCAAAGGGAAAAATTGTCACAGGAAGGCAGTAAGCAACCGGAAGGGGATGTTTGGAGGGTGTGAAGGGCTGTCCTATTTAATGGCCTTTGTAGTGTGGTGCTCCCAGTGCTGAGGGAGAAGGAGAATCCCCACATTAGACTCATTTCTGACTCTTAAGTAAGAGGAGTGTGAATGTAAGAGCCTTGGGACAATAAGACCACGTCATCCTAGATTTTATCATAGGCTCCAAAAAAGGAAGCACTGAGTTTCATTCAGAGAGACAGTGGGTCTTGTCCAATTGCTTCAGAGGGAAACCTCCAGAAATGCTGAGGTTCTAGGGATGTGCCAAGGAAGGCGAAGGAGACATTTTAGCCATAATCCGAGCTGGAAGGACAAGAAGGGTGGAGCCCACTGCTCGGTGCATACAGTATAATGCTAACAAATAACAGAGAGAAAGCAGAATGACCCCATGTATTCACTTTCTGTTTTCTCTACCAAGGGAAATCAAGTCAAAGTAGAATGGATACAATGAATACTGTAAAAAAAAAAAATACCTGGGCCAGCCAAGCAGCTCAGTTGGTTAAGAGCTCGCTCAAGAGTTTGAGCTCTGAGCAACAGCGGTTTGATGCCCGGCCTGAGCTGAGCTGCCTCTGAGCTGCCAACAGGTAGCAGGATGGCTCAGCTAAAAAACAAACAATCAAACAAAAAACCCAAGATAGTAGGAGAGTCTTCAGCTGTCTTAAACCAGTTGAGATTTTCAAATTTGTGTGTCCACATAGCTTAGTTGGAACTTCATTTCCGCATATCCCCTCCACTGCATGGTTCTGGGTAAGGGAGGGCCGAAGAGACATGTTTGTCCTAGCGTGGGAAGGTAAAAGGCAAGTAGCAGTCACATTCATTTCACATTCCGGAGGTGGGACTAGGGTTCTCACAGTGGTTTCCACTTGTCCCCAGTCTGCTGGCTCTTATTGTTGGCCGTGGAGAAGCAGGCAGAACCTTGCTTCTCCAGCTCTCAGACCCCCAGCCAAGGCAGGCTTAGGTCCAGGCATGGAGACAGTGAGAGACAGAGGTAGGTCCCAGGCTGTCCTCTCGTCCACTCTGCATCCACCCTGCCATCCTGACCTATTGCCCCACAGAATTCAGGCTCTATTGCCAGATGCAAGACAATAGCACACAAATGCCTAAAGTCAAATCCCTAGAATGAATCCCTCATTCTGTATCACTCTGGTTGGTGGTTTCGTTTCCGTTTGAATCCCAACGGATACAAATTATCACCCAAGAAGCTGAGGAAAGTTGTAAGTGTAATTATGAACTTTTTGTTGGATTTATTTAAGAAATCAGCTTTGTATAGAAGAGATGGGTGTGTGTACTACTTTCCTGAAGGGGAAGCAGATTTAAAAATTACTTGATTTGATGTTAGTCCTCCAAAACTCTGGAATGGATTTTAAACTTACGGATTTTGAAAAATCAAGGAAAAAATGAACGTGACAATCATTCGACACAAGCATAGGTTCCTTAAAAATAATTTTGTCTAACTGATTGCATTAGATTTTGGATAAGATTGTTAGAATGGTATACCAGAGGACTATGGTAGTTACTATAACCTTAATACCATAAGGGATTTAACAAAATTTCTCTCATGTCTTTCTGGACAAATGTAGGCTAGATTCCAGTTAAGAAAAATGTGTAGCCTGACATGAGAAGAAATGCCAGTTGCCCAACCCAACATCTATTATCTCCTCCTTCCTTAGTAACAGGTACCCAGTGCATTCAAGACTCCTCAAAAGGAAGTTGTCCTTTCTGCCTCTGTGCTTTCTCCTTTCTGTTGGCTGGATTAAGGTTGTAATGGTTGGAGCTCTAGCAGCTATCTTGAACCATTAGGTGGTCTTAAGGATAGAAGCCACATGTGGTGGAGCTGAAAGAAAGAAAACCCTTGGGTCCTTGATACCTTTCAGAGTTGCCATATCAGCTCTGTACTGACTGTTTTCAGGTTTAAGTGAGAAAGGGCTAAACTATCTTATTTATTTTTTTATATATTTTCTTCTTTTATATGCAACTGAATTTAATCTTAACTGATACTGAAAGTAAAGAGTTATTATTTTAAAAAGTGAATATATATCAACATAGAGGAGGATTTCTAATGGCTTTGTATTTGGTCACTATTTTGATTAGCTCACTTAATAAATGCATAGATGATCTTTTTATATTTGTAGATGAAAAATCTTGGAGGGGCAATTATATATTGGATTACAGGTAAATATCAAAAGAGATCTCAGTAGAGGGAAACAATAGGTCAAAAGTAAAAAGATAAAATTTTGTAAGGATAAACATAAAGTGTGGCTTTGGGTTGAAAATTTTCTATTGTTTTTTTGAACTATGAAGTTCAAAATAAGGAGTATTAATACAAAGTTCCACTATCCTCTACACTAGTATTATGTTCACACAATCTTGGATATTACATTTTCTAAAAGGCCATTGTTTGTTCAGGGTGATAGCTTGAACACATGTGTTTATCACATCTTCCCCCAGACCTTACAGCAGTGAGCAGAGCTGAGCGTGCATATTTCCTCCTTGTGATCTTTCATCAATCGGGGCACTCCTATTAATTGGCTGAATCCATTCATTCATTTAGCACTTGTTGACTACCTACTATGTGCTTTGCTATGAGACTGCATAGATGCATATTACATAGTCACAGAGGGTATCAATGACCAATAAGACTCTGCCCTTCCCCTCTGGTCGCCCCTCCTCCACCCCATCCTGGAGAAACCAGAAGCAGCAGAGAGAGGAGATGGATGCACAGTGAAGTAACAAACAATGCCTCAGTCCCCCACTGCTGGTCTCAGGTCTGAAGGTCCAGTCTGAGCTGGAGGGAAGAGAAAAGCATTGTATTCAATGTAAGTCTGAAGCATCAGTCTTAGACCAGACTAGACCTTTTAATGCCTAGAAGGTTTGGGCTGATATTCTAGTAAGAAGAAGACAAAGTTCCTCTGAATGTGTTTAAAGATAGGAATGAAAAAAAAAAAAGAGTAAGGCTATTTTCTAGTTGTGCCCTATATGTTCAACCCACTAATGAATATTGACTGTATAGAGACTATTTAGAAGAAAGAAACAGAAATGAATGAGTGGTGAAAGGAGGGGAGTGGTGGCTGGGTGCTGAGTGGGAAGGAAATGCATTTACGTCTTTTGAATTTTGTGCTGTATGTAGATATTCAAAAACCAGATAACTTTCCTTTGTAAAGTTATCTTTATGTAATAACTTTCCTTTGTGGAATTGTACACAGAGGTGAACAAAATAGAGCATATTCAAAGGAGAAAGACCGGAATAGTAAGGGGTCTGATCACTGTGTGTTGAGGAGGAGTGGTTAATGAATTAGAAAATGTTTAACCTGGAATAAGAAGATGTGGACATGTGGGAACAGGCATAGTCTGTGTGTTTTCGGAGGACAGAACTGGGACTAAATGGAAAAAACCATTAAGTAGGTGACATTGTGTCACATTCGCTTTCCTTTTTAGGTATAAACTTCTATCTCGTTAAAGACACGAGGTTCTAAAAAAGTTTGCCGCATCAAATAGGAAGTGGCCTAAACGACTAGTGTCACTTTCAATCTGTGTTTCAATGACAAGGGATTTTCAGTTTGGTACAGACATGAGCCTCAGGTTTTTTTTAGGTTAACATCTGCCAACACCAGCTTCCTAGTTCCCACCTGTCAATTCTAGTCACTGCTCAAATTCAATAATCATAGTAAGGAAGACAAAAGAAGCAAGGGCATGGTGGGAAGTTTCTAAGAGGTAAATGCCAGTCAGCTGGCTGCGTTCACTCAGCACTGAGGAAGTGGGGAAAAGTACGAATCTATACTAAGATGTAAGAGTCAATGTTCAGAACTGTCAAGGCTCCGAGATTTTTACCTTGCTTGCAAGTTGACACATTAGCCTGCCATGGCTTATAGATGCTAACAGAAGACACAAGGCTCCAGGGTCAGAGAGTAAGGACTTTCTGACTCATAGCCACACCAGTTCTCCTTGCCTCCCAAATCCCATGGGGGCAATGCGGAGGCAGCCTCAGGTGGATGGATGTAATGCACACAGTGGCTCTGTGTCACAGCTCAGGCGGCTCGAGCTGAAACCCCCAATCTTATAGGGGAGCACTAGCAAACCTGCCCAACCTTTGCCCTTGAGAGAGATATTTTTTTCTATCCTAGTCAGGAAACAAATCTGCTCTCTGCCCTGGAGAGACCACTATCTTTGCTAAACAAATACCTTTCAAAGCATAGTCTGGTATAAAAGCTGTCATAAGATGTCACAGTAGAGAATTATTCCTCAACATCTTTTTACAGGAACGAAGTTCCGGACTAATCTCTTTGTGCTGTAGTTGGATATAGAACTGCCAGCTGGCTACACAACTCTATCTCCAGTTAATACCTTTCTGGACCAAGCAAGTGAGCAAAAGCCTTGGGGTTGGACAGACATGGATTAGAAGCTTAGCTGTCATTTAATAGCTGAATAAGTTATTTGCTTAGCATCTTTGATTTTCAGTTTTCCAATTTGTAAAATGGGCCAATAATACTTCAGTGTTGTTAGGAGGATTAAAATACTCATACATAATAGATATAATTATGTCTTAATTTACCACCTAATATTTTTTAATTTTTACTTAGAAAAAATAACATTCTGTGTACACGAATTGTAAAAAAAATTACAAATGCATGTATTTTCCTGTGATTTGGTTCTATATATTAAGGGGGGGCAGCAAAAAAAGAAGTCTTTGAACTTCCCCAATTCAGAAAATCTCATTTGTGCCTCTCAGTAACTCTGGTGGCAGAAGATCTAGGATCCTCAAATTTCAATAATTCTCCAGATTGGAGAACAAGCCATCTTTGCTTTCATTTCTCTTCATTCAAATCACTGCTGACCACCCTCTCTCCTCTTCCCTACCTTCCCATTTCTCCATCCTCAGGTGTGTACCACAACTCTGCTTATTTAGACTGAATTTAGGCTCTCGGCCCCCAATTCTACACAATAAACACCCCATCCTGCAATATCATAGATTTCCCTAGGGAACTCCAACCCAGTGTCTCTCAAATTAAACCTGTTTGGGGCATATTTTTTTCTAGCAGCTCCAAGCTTGACAGATGAAGAAAAGCTAGGTAAAAACTAGAAAGCTGCACTTTATAAAACAATATTAAAGCAGATGACTTAATTTAGGAGATCAGATAATTTGCCTCGGTTGCCGCATAAGATTATTTTGTTTTGTTGGTTCCCACCCCATAAATAACAGTAGGGACCCAGGTGTGTCTGTTGTGTTTTTTTATCCCAGGTGAGTGAGGATGCATTGCTTTATTACTGAGAATCACTGGAAAGAGGGAATTGGATTTTGCTGCAGACAAGGGAATTAGAGGCAACAGTTAACAATTTAAGCACCTCAGCAAATTTTTGTAAAAATACAAAAATTTTCATCTAAACTGGTTCTCAAACTTTATTGTGCATGAGAATCACCTAAAAGCCTTGTTAAAACTGATTGCTGGGACCCATCCCCAGAGTATCTGATTCAGTAGGTCCAGGTGGGGCCTGAGAACTTGCATTTCTAACAAGCTCCCAGGTGATGCTCATGCCACTGGTTCTGGGACCACACTTTGAGAACTGGTGCTCTAAATCTCAAGCTGAAACCCCCAATCTTATAAGGGAGGCACTAGCAAACCTACCCAACCTTTGTGACTCACCCCGGCTCTACATTACAATCACTTGGGGAAGCTTTCAGAAAGGACTGCCTGGTTCCCAACTCCTGAAATTCTGACTTATTGGACTGGGGATGTGTCTGGGCATCTGGATTTTTAAAAGCTTCCCAGGTGATTGAATGTGATAGATACCAGGGCTGAGAACCACTGCCCTTCTAGAAGTGTCCCAGATATGCATGTTCTTCTCCTATTCCCAGCTCAGCAATTCAGGAGGAAGATGGATGGATATAAACAAGTCATTATAATAAGCCTTGTTGGATATAAACAAGTCACTTGAAAGCCAACTGGAAAGTAAAGGAAGGGGAGCATCTGATCTGCTTGGAATTTCCTGCTGGTTGGGAATGATGGCTCCAGTGTGCAATGACCTAGTTTGGAATGCTGGACTTCTGAGCAAACATCTCCCCCAGAGCCTGCTTAAATTATAAAATAATCAACTTAACAGTCCCTCCCCACTTCATAGGGGCTCAGTGTGTGGATTTCAGCCTAGTCACAGGAGAAAATAGGCAAACTGCTCCCTGAGTGTGTGGTGACTCCCTTGGGACCCTCATGGTGAGAGAAGGTGCCATTTGGCCAGCACTTCTCATTTACAAAGGGTATTACTACTACTACTACTACTACTACTACTACTACTACTACTACTACTATTATTATTATTATTATTATTATTATTATTATTTTAAAAGAATCCTCTACAGAAGAAAAATATTTCCCAAGTTGTAGGTGATCTGTCTTCAGTGTACGAGTCAAAGTTTAGGAGTTTAGACCAATGGTTCTCAAAAAATGCACATCAGAATCATGAAGGACACTTAACAAAGAGCACCTCTCTCCACCCAGGGTGGCCAACCAGTTCCGGATTCCAGGATGTTCTTAGTTTTAGCACTGAAAGTCCTGCATCCTGGGACACCCTCAGTCCCAGGCAAACAGGGACAGTTAGTCACCCTGCCCCACCTAGGAACAATTAGATCAGAACCTCTGGCAATACATACTGGGCAGCAAAATTTCAAAAGTCCTGGAGGCGATTGTAATGTGCAGCCAGGGTTGAAAACTGGTGGCTTTAGGTTAAATGAAGTTGTGTGCAGTGCAGTATTTTGGTACTTTCTGGAGCTCTGATAACCTCAGGGTATATTACTGTGTGTGTGTGTGTGTGTGTGTGTGTGTGTGTGTGTGTGTGTGTACACATTCTGGGAGGTTTTCAGTGGAGAGGAAATGGGTGTCTAGGTACCTGTGATTTCAGGGTTATTTTCTTAGGACTGTTTAAACAATTGTGACATTTCAAGTCTCACTGAGGCTCTGTGTTGAGCAGCCACCTCATGTATGATGATATGAAAATGTTTAGCATATATAGCACCAATAAGCTCCTATGGCCTAACATACCAGGCACTTCAACAGTGGTCAGAAGTAGGTGTGGCCAGCTGTTTCAGTCCTATTTGTAAGGACAGTGGAGGTCACCCTTTGCGATTCTAATAGTCATTTATAAGGACAAACCTCTTTCCAGAACTTCCAGGAAGTTTTCAAATCTGGTGATAAGCTGTGATTTAAAGTTTTTAATAAAGCTACAGAAACAGTCAAGTAGGCAAGACAAAATATGTAGCCTATGAGATGGTGAATGATCCTCTTTTGGGGATAATTTAAGTAATGTTCTTCTTTTGTGAGCCAATAATTCCATTTCCATAGGAGCAAACCAGGCCTCAGGGTGAGCAACTTTCCCTCTGAGTAAGAAATATCTCATACTCTACTGACGAAAGGAGAACATTTGTTCAGTTGTACTGTGTACAACATACTGTGATAGTGCATTGCATTCCATTGTTCAGAAAAAAAAAGGGTTCTGCCCTTTCTGCTCAATGAAGAGAGCAGCTGGGTGAAAGACAGGAGCAGGTGTCTGGCCTCACTTCAAGGTCAAACCATACCCCAAACCAGCTGCTCCCAGGAAGTCCAAGCCTGCAGGAGTATGGAGCAGTGAGAACACAGGCAACGAGCACCTAGAGAGTGGAGTATAGGAAGTGGGCTCTGCTCCCAGGAGTTAATATACTAATGACCAAAGAACAGCTGGCAAATGGGTAGGGCAGGAGGGCCAAGCAAATTACGGCCTCTGGTGGTTCTTTCCCTCTGGGTAAGAGAAATAAGCACTTCTACAGAGGAAAGTGAAAAACAAATTTGAATTAGTGGCGATTCAACCCTAAAAAGCTTAACTTAAAAGAAAAGTTGACCCCTGTCTCTTCTGACATGTTGTGGTATCCAGGCTTTGAATACTAAGACTTGAAGTGACAACATGGTATACTGAAAACAACAATGAACTTAAACATTGATGATTGAGAAGTGGCGTTCCCAGGAGGTCACTTGGTGTCTCTCTAGAGCAAATAGGTTTCAACGTGGTTCACCAACCCGTACTCTCAAGTTGGGTTCAAGCTTCACTGAAAGGAATGCCATGGGCCATTAGTCATGAAGTCCGGTGTGGTGATGGAGACCACAGGGGCTGGAACCTGGCCCACTCGATTAGAATCCCAGCCTGCCACATACTAGCTGAGTGACTCTGGGCATGTCACTTAATCTGTTTATGCCTCAGTTTCTGCATCTGAAAACAAGGATAATAATTCCACTCACCTCATGGGGTTGTTGTGAGGATTAAGCAAGAGAATGACTAGAAACTTCTTACAGCAGACCCTGGCACATAGGCATGCCCCACAAGTGTTAACTATTATTAATTAGAGTGATTTGGCTTATTCAGAATAATATAGAGGACCTTGATCATGGAACATATGAAAAGCCATGGAAAGAAAGATGGAGAATATTACAATTAGTTGTAGGAAGCAAGGTTTTTCTTAGCAAGGAACTATGCAAAAATGCCATCCCCGAGGTCCCCCTGACTAGCACATAAAATACATTTTGTGCAAAGCAAACCCATGATCTTTTTTGTTCTTTTGACTTCCCTATTTCTACTTACTTTTAATTCATGTGAAACAGTACCTGGTACATAGAAAGCTATCAGTAAAAGTCATTGTGGTGGTGGTTGTGGCTTTTAATATTAATACTGTGCCTAACCTGGATAAGAAACAACACCCTACAGTGAAGATTAGATAATATGAGGGAAAATGCTTTGCAAAGTAGAAAGTATTTCACAAAACTAAGCTATTATTATCCCCTGCCCCAGTGAAAGTGATGAATTAGCCCAATATTCATGAAGTGCAAACCACAGACTCTCGTTTATGTAGAAGGAACTGATTGGCGTCACTTTATCTGAACTTTGATCCTAACAAACTCTCCTGCAGTCTAGTGAAGAATGACTGGCAACAGCTTTCCTCAAAACTGAGAGATTTTAACCTTCATGGGGTTTGTGATGTCCACTGAGATCCCAATAATTAATTACTATAAAGTTCACTAAATCAGGCCCTGTTCTTCATAGCCTTTTTAAATACTTGGAAAAGAGACTGATGAAGCCTGAGAAGTGTGAGGACCTGCTTGACTCTGATCCATGCAATAAAAAGCAGAGCCTGTGCAGGGAGCCCTGGCAGGCAGGTCTCCGTGGGCCCCCAGCCCATGCCCTTCTCCCAGCGATGGGACAACTCCAAGCTCAGTTTTGTGCCAAGAAGACAGCATGCCAAATGCTATCTAAGCAGCTCCTTAAGCTGAGTAATGAGACTTGGTTTATTGGGAGCCTTTAATTACCAGTCTAATGTACAAACACATTTCTCTCTAGAGACGTTCATGTAAGTACGTCTTTGTTCACCAGGAGAAGCAAGCTGCTTCCTCCTCCTGGCAGAGAAGACATTGCTCGAGAGTGATATTTATCTGTGATCGGTGGAACCCACCCAGCTCCAGCTGTGATTCCCGCACATTCTTGCTCCCCCAACCCAAGAACCCACTTAGCTGAATCTCTGCTGATGTCTGCCAGGTGATTGTCCCCTCGCTTCATCCTTATTCTGTCTATATAATGGACGTAATGACTGTATTTGGAACATCGTCCTAATTACTCAGAAGATTTACAAAGCAAGAGAAACATGGATTCATCACATTCTGGAAACACTGAGTCTAATGTGGAAGGTAAAAGACACCCTCATAGTCCAACTGCCTGAGTACGTTTCTATTTGTTGATACAATAAAAGGTTTTTCATGCAAAGGATAATGGGAAGAAATCATCATACTAGAAATAATTAACTTTTATTGGATACTTTTTGCCAGAACTGTGCTGAACCTTCTTCCTGAAATGTCTCTGAATCTTTACAAAGGCCTATAAGGTAGGAGCTATCTATCATCACCCCCATTTAATAATTTTCTTAAGATTACTTATTGAGTGATTGAGCTGGTATCTAACTCTTACAGTAGGGCTTACTTAATCTCTCTGCTCTACTGTCTCAGTTTCTTAATATTAATTCATTAGTTCATTTGGCAAAAAGTTTGAATGTGCCAAGGTATTAGGGATAAAATATTAGAAAAAGCAAATGCAGGGCCGGCCGGCTGAGTGGCTCAGTTGGTTAAGAGCTCGCTCAAGAGTTTGAGCTCTGAGCAACAGCGGTTCGGTTCGAGTCCAGCCCGAGCTGAGCAGCCGCTGAGCTGCCAATAGGTAGCAGGATGGCTCAGCTAAAAAAAAA
>NW_017731799.1:1514772-1519071 GCF_001890085.2 Hipposideros armiger
GCGCAATGATGGTGCCAACTTGGGCCAGTGAAGCAACGTCCTCCACAACTAGACTGAAGAGCAAAACGACAGCAACTTGTCTGTTCCCCTTTCCCCCAATTCCCCAGCACTGTTCCCATCCCCCCAATTCCCCAATAAAAATCTTAAAAAAAAAAAGACATAGGAGGGCTGAATGGATAAAGAAGCAAGATCCTGGACCAGCCGAGTGGCGCGTTGTTTAAGAGTTGCCTTGGGACGCCAGCTCTGAGCAGCAGGGCCCCAGTTCAGATCCTACCTGAGGGCCAATGACGCTGCACCCTTTACAGCTAAGATGGTGAACAACAGCTCGACCTGGAGTTGGGCTGCCACGAGTCACCGGCAACAGCGTAGGCTGCAGTGGGACTGGCTGGCAGCAGGCATGAGCTTTCGTGAGCTGCCGTGAGCCACCATGAGCGGCCGTCTAATGGCCAGCAAGCGACTGCCTCACCCGGGAAGAGCACAATTAACACCAACATGGGCCAGTGAAGTGACGTCCTCCACAACTAGACTGAAGAACAAAAGGACAGCAGCTTTTCTGTTCCCCTTTCCCAATTTCCCAACGCTGTTACCCTCCCCCAATTCCCCAATAAAATCTTAAAAAAAAAAAAAAAGAACCAAGATCCTTACATATGCTGCCTACAAGAGACTCACTTTAGGTTGAAAGACACACATAGACAGAAAGTAAATGGATGGAAGAAGATATTTCATGAAAATGGAAATGAAGAAAACAAAAAAAAACTGGGGTAGTAATACTTACACCAGACAAAATAGACTTTGAAACAAAGGCTATTAGAAGAGACAGTGAAGGACCCAGTAATCCCACTTCAGAGTATTTATCTGAAGAAATCCAAAACACTACTTTGAGGGGATGTGTCCATCTATATGTTCATTGTAGCATTGTTTACAATGGCCAAGATGTGGAGGCCGCCTGGGTTCCTGTTGATGGAAGAATGAAAAAAGAGGGAATGGGTTCTTGCCATCTGCAGCAGCATGGATGGACCTAGAGGGTGTCGTGCTGAGTGCAGCACATCAGACAGAAAAAGACAGATGCAATGTGATTTTGCTTATATGTGGCATCTAAGAATAAAATTGACAAATACAATAGAAACAAACTCATAAATAGAGAAAACATTTTGATGGTTTCCAGATGGGAGGGGGGATTGGCAATGTGGGTGAACGAGGGGAAGGAATTAAGAAGTACAAATTGGTTGTTACAAAGTAGGCATGAGATATAGGTTTTAGCATAAGGTATATAGTCAACAATATTGTAATAACTATGTATGGTGTCACATGGGTACTGGATTTATGGGGTGATAGATGGGAAGGTATTGGGGGCCGGTGAAAAAAGTGAAAAGATTAAAAAGTACAAATTGCTAGTTACAAAATAGTCATGGGGATGTAAAGTAAAGCATAGGGAATATAGTCAATGATATGGTAATAACTATAGTGCTAGCTGAGTAGTAGACTACTCAGAGGGATCACTTCTTAAATTATATGTGTAATCACTATGCTGGACACCTGAAATTAATACAAAATAATATTGAATGTCAACTGCAATTGATAAATTTAAAAAAGGAGGAAAGGGGAAGAGAAATAAGTGATCCAAATTTCCAGGTATAAATCAAATAAGTCATCAGGATGGGGAATATATGAGATGTGAGCAAACAATATGGTGAATGTTTAAATAAAAAAAGTTATTACAGTAAAAGATACATTGCCATTAATCCCCCTCAAAATACTCCCCCTCACTTCTATCACACTTATTCCATTGTTCTTCCCAGTTTCTGATGCAGTTCTGGAAGTCCCCTTTCATGAGTCATTACTTCATTCTCCATGTCACACATCGCTTCTGTTTCAGCAATTCCTGTCAAATAAAAACATTACGGGGGCCGGCCAAGTGGCGCGATGGTTAAGAACTGGCTTGGGATGCCAGAGGGCCCCAGTTCGGATCCCACATATGAGGGCCAGTGACACTGCCCTCNGTGTGTGTGTGTGTGTGTGTGTGTGTGTGTATCCCTGTCCTCTCAGAGCTTATATTATCCACACTATTTTAGCCACTACTGAGTGGTGACCCTGGAGATTCACTACTCAGCAATCTTTTGAGGAGAACATGATGCTTGGTGGAAGATAGCTGGTGGATAGCCTCCACGTGCTGTATCTTCAGATTGACTGCTTTCATGCCAAGGCCATGACTGACAGAGCAGAGGTACAGAACCTGGCCATTCCTGTGTCCTTTGGGACTCCCCTGATGGGGAGCCTTTGCTCTGAGCCACCTCCATCAGCCTGGCAGAGACTTTCTTAAGAGGGGCAGTGCTCTTTAAAGCTTTTCTTCCCCAATCCTCCTTCCTGCCATTCTCCTTTCCCCGTGTCAGGCCTGCATTGGGGTCTGAGAGTTCTTTCTGCCTACTCCCGCTCCCTCTCCCCTTGATCCTTCAGAGTGTTACCTCCATAAATCTCATGCACATCCAATTCCATCTTGGCATTTTTTTCACAGAGGGGTCCAACTGATGCACCCTTCAGGCCACATCACTGGGAACTGACACACCTCTGAAATCAGGGGTTCAGAAGCCCCACTCTCTGACTGTACCCTTAATCCTACAGGGTTGCACATTTAGTCTCTCCCAACTAGGTCTGATCTTCACCTGCTCACGTCTTCCTGTTCTTTGATCTGCCTGTTTTCCCTCTCTTGTCTTTATGTCCCTATCTATTTGGCTTGGTTACAGCCCATGATCCCCCAGTTTCTGTGTTTATCAGTGGGTGCATTTGTAACAGGGTGGGATGATGATTTGTTGTGAGTTACCCTCCTATACAATGCAGCAAATTTAGCATAACTGTCTCCTGCCCACTAAATTCCAATAGTTCTCCCCGTCATTGTGACAGTGAAAAACACCCCTACCTGCTTCAGACACCAGAGCAGGCCAGTACCACCTCTCTCCCTTTGAAAACCTCTGGTCTAGCCTCTTGTCAGTTTCCTTTGCCATTGTCCTTACATCATACCTACCTGCAAACACCCCATGCATGGATAGTTAGAGCTGACCACTTGCTCCCTGTCCATGAGTAGGTGCCTGAGTGCTGCTGGGAGCAATCTCACACTTGAGTGGATTGATCCCACTATCAAATCCTCATCATTAAACTCAGGCAGGTTCTTGACACTGATGGCAAGCTAATGAGCTTTCTCTTCCATTCTGTAGGATGACCATTAAGACCTTCTTCACACTCCTGAAATCCCTAACCCTCTGCCCCCACAAACCCCAAAAGAGAACATCTATTATTGCACAAAAAGAATAAATGCCATCTTATGGTTGTATGTCCTGGACTTCCTTCCCATGGCAGCTAATTTCTGATGCATCTGTTCCCTCTGCTCCATCCTTCCTCTGTCTAAAACTATCCCACCATCATAATTCCACCCCTCCTATATTTTCACAGCTGTTAAAATAAGTATTTCCTCTTTATCTTCCCTCTCCCCCAGCTTTCTCCAAACTTCATCTATTCGCCTTCAAACATGTGCTTCTTTCTCCAACATAAAAGATGAAGCAGAGCATAGAATCAGCAATTTGGAAGACAAAGTAGCAGAAAATACCCAAGCAGAAAAGAAGAAAAAAAAATGAGGATACACCAGTTTAAGAGACCTCTGGGGCAGCATCAAGTATAACAACATTCTCATCATAAGGGTAGCAAAAGGAGAAGAGAGAAAGCAAGAAATTGATAACCTATTTGAAGAAATAAAGACTGAAAATTTTCCTTACCTTGCAAAGGATACAGACATACAAGTCTAAGACACACAGAGAGTCCCAAATAAGATGAACCCAAACAGGGCCATACCTAGATACATTATAATCAAAATGGCAAAGGTTAAAGACAAAGAAAGAATCCTAACAGCGGCAAGAAAAAAGCAATTACAATAGTAACTTATAAGGGAGCTATCAGAAGACTGTCAGCTGATTTCTCAACAGAAACTTTGCAGGCCAGAAGGTATTGGCATAAAACATTCAACACAATAAAAAGCAAGGATCTACAACCAAGATTACTCTATCTAGCATGGCCATCATTTAAAATCAAAGGACAGACAAAGAGCTTCCCAGACAAGACAAAGCTAAAGGAGTTCATCACCACCAAACCAGTATTACAAGGAATGTTAGAGAGACTTCCTTAAGATGGAAAAAAAAATCAAAATTATTAATAATAAAATAGCAATAGCTACATATCTATCAACAACTACTTTCAATGTAAATGGATTAAATGCTTCAATCAAAAGACATAGGAGGGGGCCGGCCGAGTGGC
>NW_017731799.1:1521476-1560011 GCF_001890085.2 Hipposideros armiger
CTCGCCCGGGAAGAGCGCAATGATGGTGCCAACTTGGGCCAGTGAAGCAACGTCCTCCACAACTAGACTGAAGAACAAAACAACAGCAACTTGTCTGTTCACCTTCCCCCAACTCCCCAGCACTGTTCCCATCCCCCAATTCCTCAGTAAAAATCTTTAAAAACAACAACAACAAAAAAAACATTACGGTGTGTCCTCATCCACCTTATTCACCAGATCTGGCATTGTGCAACTTCTGGGTCTTCCCCAAAGTCAAAATGACCATGAAAGGAAAATGTTTTGAATTGATTCAGGACATCGAGGCAGCCACAACAGTAACTAAAGACACTCATGAAAGTGGACTTCCAAAACTGCTTCAGAAAGTGGCAAGAACGATAGGATAAGTATGTTTGAAGCGAGGGGGAGTATTTTGAAAGGGATTAATGGCAGTGTGTCTTTTACTGTAATAAACTTTTTTTTATTTAAACGTTCACCTTGTAGTCAATAATATTGTGATAGCATGGTATGGTGTCAGGTGGTTGCTGGAATTATCATGGTGGTCACTTCTTTAGGTATATAAATGTTGAATAACTATGATGTACACCTGAAACTAATATAATATTGTATGTTAGCTATATTTTCAATAAAATTGTTTTTTAAATACTCCCTTTCTTCAATCATATATCACCTTTAGGGATGGTCAACCCTCTTTAACAGATGCTTACCCTATGTTATCTATTTCCTTCTATTTCCTTCGTTCCTAAATTCTTTTAATTTGAACCCTATTCCCAACACTGCAATCAAAACTGTTTTTGCCAACATTACCAAAGACCAGATTCAATAGACATGTTCAGCCTTCACCTTGCCTGACTTCCAGGAAGCAACTGCCATGTTAATCCATTCTTGTAGACCTACTTTCTACCTCTGGCTTCTATGACATCAACACATCTTAGTTTTCCTCCTACCTTCTTGCCATCGTCTTCCAATGGCCAACTTACATTTGTAACCATCTTTTAAACACGCGTTTCCAAAGATTTTGTCCCACGCCCTCTTTCTTATCATCCTTCAAATTCTTTCTTGGCATTATCTCCCTGAATGACCTCACCCATTACAATCCGTATGCCAACAGCTCAAATTGCTCCAGTCCTCTCTCCTAACCCATGTATCTGAGTGTCATTCAGGTATTTACATCTGAATGTCTTGCAGGTTCCACAAACTCACTGCTTTTGTATTGGTTAAGTTTCACTTGCTAATCGCATGAGCCATTCAAGACTTTTTAAGCAGAAAGGGTCTTCTACAGAGAATTTCATGTTTAAAAATTGTTGGGAAGACTGGAGAAGGCTCTAGGTGAGGTGTCCAGGAATGACACCCAGAATAACACTGCAGAGTTAACCCTATAGAGGAAGTGCTATCTTTGCCACAGCAGGAAGCTAAGGAATTAGCAACCTGCTATCCCAAATATGGGCTTATCTCTGCTACAGCTGGCAGGCAGCTGTGGCAAGAATCACTGGATCCAGAGGCTCTTATACCTGCTAGATTGGCATCAGCAGGATGGATGCTTCAGGCTCTGTTGCCTCTATTCTGAATTCAAGACTCATGTGGGTACCTGACGATGAACCTAATCACATTCGAAGCCTTAATTGTAAGGGGATGTGGGAAATGTAGTTTTATGCTGCCTAGACTCTATAGTGCAGGATGGGGCACTAAAGGAACATAGAATAGAAGCCAAGTAAGCCCATCTACTGTATCCCTCACAACATTTAAAAGAGCTCATTGTTTGCCCAACAGACTTTCTCCCCTAATGCCCTGTATTTCTGTAAATTGCACCCCTCTATCCAAATGATCAAGTCTGAAATTGGGAGCAATGACCCTGCCCTATTCTCCTCCAATCCATACCTAATTCATACCAGTTTTACCCAAATATCGTTGAATTCTATCTGCTACTCTCTCTCCCATGCATCCATCATCTCTCACCTGAACTACTATAACAGCCTCTTAACCACTAACCAGTCTCTCCGTGTCCATCTCTGCCCTTTTCCAACGTTGTATATTCTCCACAACATAGCCCAGAGCAATCTTAGTAAATATAAATGTGAATATGACACTTCTCTATTTAAAAACCTCAATGGCTCATTTAACATGTATCATCTGCTCTAGCTGATAATCATCATGAAGGCCCAAAAACTTGCACAGTGTCCGGCACAGAGTCAATATTATTGTCGCTATGACAATAGATTTTGCTCTTCCTCCAGTCCTATCCTCATGTGGTAATTAGCAAGGTTTCTTTATGCCTGGTCATAAAAAATAACTTAGCGAGAAAAGCACAGCGTTGAGCAGTATAAGTCAATTGTAATATGAGCATCCTTGCTGCTTGAAGTCAAACCCTCAAGTGAAAGTTGTCTCTTAAAGATGCATGTATCGTGCTTAAAAAAAAAAAAAACAACTTAGAGGAAGGCAGAAGTCAAACTTCTTGCCACTTTACCTTCTCCTGCTCTCTAACACTCATTCTCTCTTTTATCTGTCTCTTCTTTATTCTTTTTTCCTTTTTCACTCCATTTAGTCTCTTTACTGTCCCTTCTCAGGCAATATTCACTTCCTTGCCAGCCTAGTGGAAATACACAGGGCCTTCCTAGTGGCCCTGGCTCCCTGTAAACATGGATTTCCTTGTCAAAACTTGCATTGAATGAGTGAGGATTTACTTAGTGCTTCCTCTATAAAACATTCTCCTCCCAGAAGCTGTTTTCCTCTGGAAACTTACCCCAAGATTTGCCCCAGAGCCAGGAGTCTGCCAGCCCCATGTAGTCGCTTGGTTTTTTGTTTGTTCGTTTTTGGCAGTTCCTCTCTGCCAGTGGTTTTTGGAAAGTCTTTTAATAATCTCAGAGCATAGTCTTGGAATTAGGTTCAGAATGTCCCTGGAAGAATAAACAGGTTTTGAACAGACTTCAGAAGAAAACAGCCACTTTTTTAAAAAGTATTCCTACTTTTACTAACATCAAAACAGTGCCACACCAGCATCATGACAGGAAGCACTCAGGCATGTGGACCACAGGCCACCCAGTGGGGAAGGGTCATGAGATGCACTCGTGGTGGCCTCCACTCAGGAATCATGCTCATCAGTTTCCTGAATGAAATCACCGCCTGTTGCGTCCTACCGTCGTGTCTTGGGCTTTGGGTTGGATGTTGCTGCAGGAGGACGTGAGGGCAAGCACAGAAGCTAAGGGATGTGAAAGAACCTTGGAGCTTCTTTTACCTGCTTTTATAGATATGATCTATCTGCAAGGTGGATGCTCCCCATTGCTAAGAGGGATGCTGCTAGGAAGGGACTCCCTGGCCTATAATTCCTCCTTCCCTCCACTTCTTGGAGTAGGAAGCCATGTGCCACGAGCAGAGCCACACATGTATTTTTTTTAAATGACCTATACCTCCTTTCTAATATGTGCTATGTTTTGTGATATTTTGTGTACCTGGGACACACCTACTAACTTGCTAAGGTAGTGTATTCATTTGTTTACTTGTGATGTCCTTCATTCATTTAATGAACACTAAATACTTACCGTGTGCTCTGCTATAGGAATAGATTTTTAAATACCATATAGCAAGTGCTCAAGAAATATGTGTTGAGTTAATGAATAAATGACCCTCCCCTCGGGCCGGCCAGGTGGCGCGATGGTTAAGAGCTGGCTTGGGATGCCAGAGGGCCCCGGTTCAGATCCCACATATGAGGGCCCTCTACAGCTAAGATGGTGAACAACAGCTCAACCTGGAGCTGGGCTGCCGTGAGTCGCCGGGAACGGCGTAGGCTGCAGCCCCTGTGGCAGTGGGTTGCCATGGGCTACCGTGTGTAGCCAGCAGCCAGCGTGAGCGGCCAGCAGCCGCAGTGAGCGGCCGTCCAGAAGCCGGCGACTGATCTGCCTCGCCCGGGAAGAGCGCAATGATGGTGCCAACTTGGGCCAGTGAAGCAACGTCCTCCACAACTAGACTGAAGAACAAAAGGACAGCAACTTGTCTGTTCCCCTTCCCCCAATTCCCCAGCACTGTTCTCATCCCCCAATTCCCCAGCACTGTTCTCATCCCAATTCCCCAATTAAAAAATAATAATAATAAAAAATGACCCTCCCCTCTTTCTTAATGCTGTGTTGATAAGTTTAATTAACATGACATTAATTCAATGATGTGTATATGAGGCTGGTAATGCCCTCTTCACTGCACTGCCAGGTAACTAAGCTGTGCTGTTTCCACAAATGGCTGAAACGATGTCACAGGTTTTATCATTCAGGCTTCTTCTGGCAAATCCCTGCAACTCCCTTTTCCCTCACCCTCCTAAGGCCTTGAGTTGTTGCAGGTTACCTCAGCAGTGTGTCAGGCCAGGCATTTAAATACTGCTGAATTTTCCCCGAGCTCATCTAGAGGAAGAGAATTTATATCTGCATCTGATCACAATTTCTTTTTCTCCATTTCTCTAGATTCGTTTTCTAGAGAATAATAACTCCCATCTATTGGGGCCTTACTGTGAGTCTCTGTTAAGCTGTCCAAAGTGCTTTATATAAATTTGTTTATTCCTCACACCTGTGAGGGAGGGGGCTCTTACTTGCCGCTATTTTACAGATGGGAGAATTGAGGAAAATGAACCTGCCCACAGTCACACAGCTGAGAAGGGTCAGAGCTCAGAGCCTGAGTTCAGGCACTTTGTACCAGAGCCCCCTTCCCAATTTTCACTCCCCCCTTTTCCTCTGGCAGGGGTCCTGAGAGACCACCTCCTGTCTACACAGGAGGCTTTCTCTCTCCAGCCAGACACAGACCCATCTCCCATGCATCCTGTTAGGGCTTTAAGGGCATTAATAAATAAAACCCCTCTTCTCAATACCCTCAATTCAGAACCAGTTAAGAGGTGCATAGGGTCAGAGAGATGAACATCAAATGTGAGCTTTATCCTGATGAAATCCAGATTGGAGGATGTGCCTATAGTAAGTAACCAAATGGGCCTGTGAATGTTCTCAGCCATTACCTTGCCTGTCTCCACTGCCCAGTCTAGACTTTGAGACATCAGCACCCATATCAGAGAAAATTCTGGTCTGCAGAGCAGACATATTTATCCAGAATTGCTGTCTCACCCCGGACAAGGGCAGAGAGAGAAGGAAAAAGGCTTGAAGTTTCAGTCTTAGAACAGCTCTACCCAATTGTGTCTTGGGGCCACTGTAACCAAACTGGGGGGCTTAAAACAACAGACATTTATTCTCTCATAGTTCTGAGAAGTTCAAAATCAAGGTGTCAGCAAAATCACACTCTCTTCAAGCATAAAGTTGCCAAGACAGAATCTGTTCTGTGTCTCTTCCAACTTTGGGTGGCTATCGGCATGCATCGACTTGTAGCACCATCATTCCAATATCTGCTTCTGTGGCCACCCAGCCATCTCCTCTTCTGTGTGTCTTCTTCTATGTGTCTGTCTCGAATCTTCCTCTGCCTCTCTCTTATTACACAATGGACACTTGTGATGGCATTTAAAGCCCACTTGGAAAATCAAGGATACCCTCTTGTTACGGACTAAATTTTGTTCCCCACAAAGTTCATATGTTGAAACCCTAATATGTTGAATTCATTGAGATGTTACTGTATTTTAAGAGAAGGCCTTTAAAGAAATAATTAAGGTTAAATGATGCTACAAGGCTGGGACCTAATCCAATAGGATCTTATGTCCTTATAAGAAGAGAAAGAGACTCCAGGAATGCATGCGCACATAGAAAAGGCCTATGTGATGACACAGTGAGAAGGTGGCTGTTTGTGAGACAAGGAGAGAGGCTCAAGAGAAACCAACTCTACCAGTACTTTGATTTTGGGCTTGTATTCTCAAGAACCATGAGAAAATTCATTTGCGTTGTTTAAGCCGCCCAGTATTTTGTTATTTTGTTATGGCAGCCCTAGCAGACTAATATATCCCCTTATCTTAGAATTTTTAAGTTAATCACATCTGCAAAGACCCCTTTCCTAAATGAGGTAACATTTACAAGTGTCAGGGATTATGACTTGTTATTTTTGGGTTGCTACTATTTAACCTACACTCAAAACCATGGGCCAATGGCTGGGCTCACAACCAGACAACTCATTTCTCTTCCAGGGAGAGGAATGACTAAGGAAGGAGTGAAAAGCCAGAGCTGTTTCTTGCTGATCTAGTGGTGGTCCCTGAAAACAGGAGGGGTAGGCCATGAGTGCTGCCCCCGAAAGCTCCCACAAACCACTGATGCACCAAGAGCTTAGTGTCTATTCGCATTCCATTTGGAAAGCTACCCTGATGCCTGACCATGGTGGTGCTTGTTTAACAATAGTTCTCTCTTCTCCCTGATAAACCTGCGCCTACAAAGTCTGCTGTGAACCAGATCCACTTTCTCCACCGTATTAACAACCACTCCCTATCTTCGGCACACAGGCCCTGGCCACCAAATAATAAAAATGGAGGAGAGAATACTAGAATATCATGGTACATAAATGCCTGGTCAGAAACGAAGTTGGTAAATATCCAGGGCTAGACTTTAGGATCAACAGCAGCTGAATCAGCCAAGAAATATTTTTTAGTCCACTAGTTGGCATGGCACTACTGACAGTAAGTAAATAGACATGGTCCCCAGCCTGTAGCAGCCAGATGTCTAAGACAGACTGTATGATCTGCATAGGCAGCGTAAGAACAGGGCAACAGGCATCACACATTAACAAGGGGCGGCAGCATCCATGGCACAGTTAACTTGGCATTAAGTGGGTTTCTGAGAGTCTTATGTATTGCATGAGGAGTGAGTTTCTTCTTGGAGGGAGGACTGAAATCAGGAGTGGACTCAATGATTATTTCTGCCCCAGCTCTTCTCTCATACTTTCTTCTAAAGCAGCCTATACAAGAGTGGTGGGAATTCTCTAGTTCTTAGAGAAATTAATAAACCAGCTTTTTGAGCACCTGCTTTGAGCAAAACACTATTCAAGCTAGAAAAAAATCAAGCAATATGGGCTTAGCACCCACTGAGAGGTTCTAGTCCCCATGTCTGTGTTTTTGGGGCCAGTGGCCCATCCACATGCCATGCAGCTAACACCAGACACAGTAAACCCAGGCATCCCATGCTCATGTGCATGGCCTAATGCTCTATCTGTGTCATCTCTCTCCCTAAGTTAGGTGGTATCACCCTCCTTAAAGATGAGGCTGTGAGACTCAGAATGATCATTAGTACTAACAACTATTTGTTGAACTCTTATTATGTGCTATGCAACTTAGGCACATCAGGTCACGGAGCTGTGTGGTAAGGCAGTGGTTAAGGGAACAGACTCAGGGAGCCAGACAGCCTGGTTCAAATGCCATCTGTGCCCCTTGACAGGGGTGTGACTGTGGGCAGGTTATCCCCTCCTTGTGCTTCAGTAGCACCCCAGTAAGTGGGATAACACTACATAGTTAACAGGGTTGTTCTGAGGATGAAAGGAGTGAAGACAGATGAGGCACTTAGTACAGCACCTGTCTCATGGAGGGCACTTGGGGGAAGCTGGTGAGCTCAGAAATTTGGTAGTTTATAGATGAGGCAGCTGAGGATCCCAGAGGTTTATTAATGCCCAAGACCACAGGCCATCAGAGGAGGAGCTAGGACATAAACCCAGGAATCATAGCCTTTAGGGGCCAGACATTTACCATGTACATCAGCTATTTCTCTCACAGCTAAATCATAGGAGAGCCAAGATTCATATTCAGGTTCTGTTATGCCATGTATAGAAATGCCTTCCCAGTGTCCCACAGATGGTCAGTGACAGAACTAGGATTAGAAACCAGACCAGCTCTAAATTGCACTCCGCAAATCTCCACTCTCAAATCTTCTTATTGTGGTCCACTGTGGCTCCTGTTTGCAGCTGACATCTTCCCCCAGATGAGACCTTCCTCGTATGATGAGCCTTTGAGGCCCTGTGTTCTAACCACATGAATAAACAGCACCTTCATGCCCAAAGCTGGCAGCAGAGTACCTGGAGATCTGTTCTAACTTTCTGCAGCTCAGCTTTGATGTTCTCAAATTACCAACTGTTTTGAGTAGGGGTCAGCAAACTTTTGAGACGGAAGAGCCAACAGGGGTCAGCAAATTGGAGCTCACGAACTGTGGCTCTGAAGTAAAATTGAAAATGAAAATAAAACTATCACAGTTTCATTTATAAAATTTTTAAAGGATATCATTCACATAATGGTGATTATGTAAAAATATATTTATGGCTCTCGAATAAGTTTTAAATTGTTGTGAGGGACAGGATTGGCTCTTCCAGGGGTCGGCAAACTTTTGAGACTGTACGTACCCAAAGAGCCACATATGGCTTGTGAGCCGCAGTTTGCCAACCCCTGGTTTTGAGCACTGTAGTATGTAAAACATAGTACTAAATATTTTTAGTATAAAGAGAACTAAGAAAGGCACTTGCTCTCAAAGGAGTTTGTTAGCTAGTGGAAGAGATAGTTAGATATACAAATAGCACAGAGGCACAAACAAGGTTGGGAGAACAGGAAGGGGCCATGACTCTGGAAGGAGTCCCCCTGCGCTGGCTCTCTAGAGCCGCCGGTGGGGGATATCACAGAGCCTCCCCGGGCCACAGGGCAGAGGAGACAGACTGCTTTTCAATCCATCCCTGTTCACTGACGAGCCAGAGCATCTTGGGATCCCTGGAGACCTCCCTCTAAGGCTTCTGAACAACTTCAATGACTTCAATGACACCAGTATCACAGAACAACGCCATTTGGCAGATGGCAGAAGCTGCCTTAGGAAAGGAGAAAGACTGGCTGTGATGCCGAGCCAGAGATAGAAACACATTTTTTCTGAATTAGAGAAAGAGAAGAGTGTCCTCTTCTGTATAGAAGCAGCAGATGGACCCAGTATTCCAGTACTTCCTAATCATTTTGTAGGTCATAGATCCTTTTAAACATAAAATGAGCTCTGTGAACCCAGGCCTCCGAGAAAAGAAATTGAGCTCATGCAACATGTTACATACCTTCTGCAGTTTCTCAGACCCTTTGGAAGACATCTGTTGATTCCCAACGGGCCCGTGAACTTTAGGGTAAAAATCTCCAGTTACAGTGGTTTTTTTAAAAATGACTGCCAATTCTTTGATACTTCTCACATCTGGAGGTGATGTTTACTCATATGTCCTTCTCTTGAATCTAGGCAAGCTTGTGACTTCTTCTACCAATAGAGTATGGCTTCCAACACTAGCTCATAAAAAGCCATACAATTTCTACCTGGTTCACCTGGAACGCTTGCTTTGAGAATGCTCCTCTCAGAACCCAGCTCCATGCCATGTGGACAGGCCACATGTAGGTGCTGTGGTGGACAGTCCAAGCTGAGCCCAGCTGTTATGGTTTCAACTGCATCCCATCAAAAGATGTTGACATCCTAGCCCCCAAAACTGGTGAGTGTCACCATTTTTTGAAACTGGGTCTTTGCAGATGATCCAGTTAAGATGAGGTCAGTAAAATGGGCTCTCATCTAAAATGAGTGATGTTCTTATAAAAAGAAGGAATTTGGACACAGAGATAGACATGTCTCCAGGAGAACACCATGTGAATATGAATGCAGAGATCGGCATGATATATCTACAGGCCAAGGTGCACCAAAGACAGCCAGCAACCTACCAAAAGATAGGATGGAGGCATGGAACAAATTCTCCCTCAATGTCCTCAGGAGGAACGAACCCTGCTGACACCTTGATCTTAGACTTGTAGCCTCCAGGACTGTGAAACAAAACATTTTTGTTGTTTAAACTACCCAGTTTGCGGTACTTTGTTATAGGCTAAGGAAACTACTATACCATCCCTGGAATCATCTCTGCCCAGGTTCCAGGTAGGAAGTGAAGAAGCCATCTCAGAAGTGAATCCTCCACCCCCGGTCACTCGAGTCACCTGCAGGCATTCCTGTCTTCTGGGATGAGGCCACAGACATTGTAGAGACACACCATAGCTGCTGTGTCTTGATTGAGTTTCTGGCCCACAGAATCCATGAATATAATAAAATGATTGTTGTTTTAGGCCACTATGTGTGGAGTTGTATGTTTTACAGCAATGGTTAACTGGAACACTGCTTAAAACTCTCCTGACCTCTGATCAATCTAAATTATGTCTTTTTCCTTCTTTGTCTGCAGTGGGAGCTCACCTAATGAACTAATTTGAGCTAAATGTCCATGGTAATGGCATCACAGAACCTGAGAATTAGAAGGAAGTTTGATGTTCACATTTAGGTAAAAACAAATTACCCACAGTCCCAACTTCATACAAATCAGGCAGCTTTCATTTTCTCTGTCAATCTTTTTGCATACATAATTTGCACATAGTTTATTCAAGATTCATTCAACATAGTTATAATCAGAGTAGACATAATTTTCCAGTCTGTTTTATTCAACTTGCTATTTATCAGCATTTTCTATGTTGCTACATAGTCTTTATATTATTTTAATTGGCTGCAAAGAATTTCTTAAATGATTGCACTCTAATTTACTCAATCATTGTCCTTTTGAGCAACATGAAAACTTTGATGTGAATTTTCTTTAATTGCAACATTTAAATTATTGTCATAAATCAGGAGTCGGCACACTATGTCCTGAGAGCCAAATACACTCACCCATTTTTCTACTGACTGTTGGCTAATGATAGTTTTTAAAGTGTTAACTGGCTGGAAAAAAATTTACAAAGAATGGTATTTCATAGCACATAAAAATTATATGAAATTCAAAATTTGGTATTTGTAAATAAAATTTTATTGAACCACAACCACACCCATCATTTACATATTGCCTGTGGCTTCTTTCACAATACAATGACAGAGTCAAATAGTTGGGACAGAGACTGTATGGCCCATGAAATTTAAAATATTGGGTTGTCAGAAAAGTCATGATGTATTTTTTCTATGTTTTTCGTTGCAAAAATGCGTCACGACTTTTCCAACAACCCAATGATTACTATCTGGCCCTTTACAAAAACCATCTGTGGACCCCTGTTCTAAACACACATCAAGCCACCCCTACTGACCCCTCCCAGTATTCATGTCTATGTTCTTTTTTTTTTTTTTCACTTTGTCAGGAATTTCTCTTGCTCATCTTATTATCATTGCTAATTTATTCAACAATGATTTTTTTGGGAAGAATTTTGTGGTTTTATTAAAACACAACTTGCACACAAGCTGTCTATTAATTTTCTTCACTGCGCAGCCTGGCATTGAGGTCGGTGACTCTGCTGGCCAGCTGGGCAGCTCTTTCCACAATGGCTTTGTGGTTCTTGGAGGAGACGTTGTGAGCAATCTCAGCACAGTAAGATTTGTTGCACATCAGCAGCACTTCAAGTTCCTTGACATTGTGGACCAGGAACTTCCAAAAGCCACTGGGCAGCATGTGCTTTGTTTTCTTGTTACTCCCATAGCCAATGTTGGGCATCAAGATCTGACCCTCGAATCTTCTGCGCACCCTATTGTCAATACCTCTGGGTTTCCGCCAGTTATACTTCGTTTTGACATATTGATCTGACTGATGCCGGATAAACTTCTTGGTCCTCTTTTTTATGATCTTGGGCTTCAAGAGTGGTCTGAGGGCAGCCATGATACTGAGTAGGATATGAGCGCCACCTCCGTAGGCAGCGCAGAGAAAGAGATATTCAACAACGATTTGTTAAACACCTGCTGTTTGCTAAGTACATGTTTTTGCCAGATGTTTGGGGGATGTAAAGCTAAATAAGACAAAATCCTTGCTTTCAAGGAGTTTAGAGTCTGACAAGACATTCAAGACAGAGACACACAGCAATATTATAGGTTTGAAAGTTCTGTGAGGCATGAGAGAGGCACAGAAGAAATACTATGGGGTCCAGATGTGAGATAATTTCTGACAGCTGGGAACATGTCATTTGAGAGCTTCAGAGAAGCAAAGGGAAGGGCAACCCTGGTTAATGGTTAAAACAAAACAACAACAACAAAACTACAGCCTAGGAGACTAATTAGCAGGTGTGGCTGCAGTAGAGATGATTTAAGAAGCCACAGTGGGGGATCTGACAGAAGTAAGGAGAGGTAGAGAAGGGGAGGGAGTGGAGGTGGAGGAGGAGAAGGAGCAGGTTGGGGTTAAGCTAACACACTTGTGGAAGGAGGTGACAGGATACAAACATGACCAAAAAACCCACAACTTTTTAAACCTTCAAGTTCAGTAAGTCCTCACTTACTGTCAATAGATTTGCGACTTTAAGTGAAATGAATAATGAAACCAATTTTACCATGGGCTAATTGATACAGATAAGAGTTACCATATTTCCCCATGTATAAGACTCACCTTAAATTTGGGGCCTGAAATTTGAAAAAGAATGTATTACATAAAGTTATTGAACTAAAGTTTTAGTCATCATAAAATTCATACAACTCCTCATCACTGTCAAAACTCCCAACCATTAGCTTGTCCTCATCTGTGTCTGATGACGAATCACTGTCTCCATATATTGCCTCTCATGGCCTTCTTCTGCCATGGCGTTTTCAGTAGGGTTTCTTCTTTCTGTAGCCAGTCTCGGATTGTTTTCTCAGTTGGAGGAGGACCAAACTTACGTTCAGCAGCACGATTTCCATTCACTTTTGCAAACTGGATCACTTTGAACTTGAATTCAGCACTGTACGAAAATCTTTTCTGAGCCATTTCTGGGCAGAACGTGGCAAAACGTAACCTACCATAATATACCGGTAACAAGTGCGAAACAATGAGCGCAAAGACAACAAGCACGAAAAAGTGGGAAATGCAAGTAAAAAAAAATCTACAACCACTGTATAAGATGCACCCAGTTTTTAGACCCCAAAATTTTTGAAAAAGGGTGTGTCTTATATGTGGGGAACTATGGTAATTTCCTACAGCATCTCATCAATGTTATAACAAAATGACATTGAATGAAATGACATTATTCGAGGAGCTGCTGTATCTACCAAAGTCACCAATATTTTGATTTCCCTTTGACCAAAGGCAGAGAAACAGATAAAACTTTAAGTTTTACTTAAGAAATAATCTATACTCTATAAAACTTCAAGAGTTAGAGATGCCAATTATTAACCATGAGAGGCATTTCTCATGAAAGTCTTTGAGATGAATTGTTACATTCCGTAAGAAAAAACTTAAACTTAAGAAGTCTGGATGTTTCCAAGAAATATATATATATATATATATATATATATATATATATATATATATATATATATATATCCTAGCATTATATATATTATAACATATAAAATATATTATATCCTAGCAAGAATACTTTGGGGTTACCAAATGCAGAGCAGAATGGTTGCAAATAGAAATTTTCCCACAAGGGTCTACATTCAGAAAAGCAGGTGGGATTTTATTGTTGTGTTTTCAGCCTTCATATCTAGTAACTAGTTTTTCCTGATGACCTTACCCTCCACCTTTATTCAGGCTCCCTTCTATTCATCAGAAGGGCTTTCGACATCACAGCTACAGAGAGGATTCCATTTACTAAGCCTGAAATGGAATACTGGGCCTAAAGAAATCTAACACCAAGAAATATTAAGCCACAGCATAACTTTCCCATTCTTTAAGCTCAACTCACGAACCAAGTCTCCTAAAGCAGTGCTTCTTAAACTTTAAAGTATATACAGTACACCGAGGAGCTTGTGAAAATGTAGATACTGATCCAGTAGGTGTCAAGCAGGGCCTGAGATTCTGAATTTCTAACACTTACCCAGTCACGCTGACACTGCTGGTCCGTGGACCACACTTTGAGTGCCAAGGGTCTAGATTATTCCAACCCCTATTCATCATCCTCTTCTGAATTCCAGTGACACTTATACTCCATTCTCTTTAGTATTTCTGTCTTTTATTGTTTCCTGTTTCATGAAAGTTAGTCTTCACTTTTCATACAATGAACTCCTAAAGGAAAGAATCTTGTCTGATATGCATCTGTCCCCTCAGCATGCAACACAACTGGATGCTAAACAGAGGAGGCACTCAAAGAGCATTCTGAAAATCAGTGAACAAGTCATCTGAGACAGCCCAGAGCAATCTTGGGTAAGAGAACCAGAGCCTCAAGCAAAAATTGCAATTCAGGGCAGCATCCTCACCACCACGCAGTAGTGGTGCCTGTGAGAAGTGGTCGCTGTTTGGATATACAGAGCAGGTACAAATTTGCAAGCCTTATACGTGGATGAGGAAGAAGTGAAACCTATTTTTTATTCCTATAACTGAATTTAATCATAGTTTCAAGTTTCATCTTTTGCCTGATTTCAAAAAGCACTATCTTGCCCCAATTTAGGAGAACTCAATTACTTCCAGGTTTCTTGGCCATTTTAGGATTTCCCATCCCCATCTGTCTCCCCTTGTCAATGTCTTCCCCATTGGCATTCATTGCTGTTGTCGCCCTTGCCATTGGTCTTCTGACCCACAGTGTTATCGGGCCCACAGTGCATCTTCCTTTAGGCCTCACTATGTCCAGTGGTCTCCTTTTGTAGCCATTCCATAGCCCTCTTATAAGACTTAAGAACTTTAGAGTTCTGAAAGCCTGCCTCAAGCTCTGATTTTAAGCAGGGAAGCCTGTAGGGTATTAGATCAAAATATTAGGCATGAACCTGCCACAGAGCACATGGAGGAGGCACCCACCTTGCATCTCAGGAGCCTCTCCTCAAGGGAAAAACAGAGAACTCTTTAAATAGACATGAGCTTATGTGAGTGGATAATGTAAATGATATAAATAATATAAATGAATACTATAAACATGAAGCTCAAGCTTCAGGGCTCCTCAGTTGCACACCCCCTTTCCTAGACCCTATTCCTAATTTTGTGTTCTTTTCCTCAAAAAAATCCCCTCAAGTTGTATAAGCTTCAATCTGCACAAAACTTTGATCTGTCCCTGGTGTATTATCAAAGACTCAGCGTGGTGGTTAATAGTGATGATGTTGATGAAAAAAGAACCAAGATAAAGGGAGAACAAAGCTCAGTGCAACATGCCATGTGGAACTCACTGTGTGAGGCACACACCTAAAACTGCACATGCCGCCTTCTTCTCTTCAGAACCAGATATTTCTCTTCTCGGTTATGTATGTCTGTGACTGGCACTATTATTCATTCGGTCTGGCCTCAGTACCCAACAGTCACACTGGCTCTTCCCTTAGTAACCAATGGAGTAGATTCTATCTCAGCTGTGATTTTAGCCCATGTCTCCTTTCCAGTCCCATCACCATTACCATAGTTCAGGCTGCCATTATATTTAATCCTAAGCCCTGCCATAGCTTGCCAATGGTCTCTCTACCTCCTCCAGCCACACCCCTCCTAGACTCTATGACCTGACCTCTTACTGGTCTGTTTCTCTGCAGAGCCCTGACTAATACAGCATAGAGTACACATTTGTAGGATCAATAAGGCTGTAGGGAGATCCTGTAATTTCAGAAATGTCATTGGGCTGTGGGTGATTAGTTTAAAAGGCCTCTGGCATACTCCACATAAAGGAAAGAGCATGGCCTTGGAGAATGATTCACTGAGCGATTGTTTGGTTGGAAGGAATCCACTCAAACGAGGCAGAATAAAGGGGACTTGGAAGAATACAGAGACCATAACAGGATCCAAGGGCAGTGTCAGGCAGGGGCTCAGCTCTCAGCAGGTGAACACAGGAAATGGTGAGGCTGAAAACGAACCACAATGGAGCCATGGATAGTGGGTTCATACCGCTATATTCTCGATGGCAGCTGATGGAGACATAAGAAGCAAACATCCACCAATACCCCAACAAGGGGTCTTCCTGCACCACAGTCTCGATAGCGGCCAGGTGAGACACAGGAAGTAGGATCCGCAAGATCCGCAACATCTGCTTGCTAATGTAGCCAGGGCAGTTATATACCATACAGAACAATAGTGGCTGACGGCCAGCTGGTTACAGCTGATGGCCAACTGGTTACATAAGTGCTTACATAGGGACGCATTCTGCACATGCGCAGGCTACACAACAGACCCAGCACCTTTCCACGTGGGGCTGAGAGCCTGGAAACCGCTTTCTGGGACTCAGTCCCAGCAGGCAGGAAGCAGAGCAGGGCCTCACAGACAACAGACATCAACAGTTTAGTTTCTCTGTCATTTCTCTGGCCACACACAGTCGCAATCTCTTCCTGAGTATCTTTGCTGTTCTCATGGAAGGCCAAGTTGCTCTGTAAACTGTGCCTCCAAATACAGTCACATTCTAAGGTGCTGGGGATTAGGACTTCAATCTTTGAATTTTGGGCAAACACAATTTAGTCTATAACATGCCTCTTCTGACAGGGGATCCAAGGAATATAGTTAATGTGAAGTTCCTCTTCAAGAAAATGGGGGCAATATTGCCTCATATGATTTATGTGAAGGCTGAATAAGGGAATGGCCATAGAATATAAATGATAGCTATTATGACTATTGTTTTCTCCCAAATAGGCAGAAAACACTTCTGCTTCCTGTGCTCCAGAACTATTCTTGTTTTGCGTCAGATGGCTTTGATCCTGCCCTCTTCTTCTGTCTGGGGTTAATCATGGTCACTGCATAGTCACACTTTACATGGAATAAGTAGGGTATTTTAAATATCAATTTTATTATCCAGTTATGTTAATGGTGTGTGAAATAACATGTGAAGAGTCCATTAAACATTGTGAAAGAGTCTCCGTTTCTTAAAAATGAAGTGATAATAAGAGAGGCCAACATAATTCATTGCTGAGGGGGAGAAAGGCTGACTTTCATCTTCAAATGCCCTTCAAGGAGGCACAAATTTCATAACTTAGAACTTTGCATTGCAAAAGACTATGGGGAACAGCTAATCCTCTGAGGCATTATCCAATGGCATGTTTTTTACCAAGAAATACTGAACAATGTGTGTAAAGAAGCACAGCAGTAAAAATCCGTAGCTTATATTTTAGATGAATTTTGATCAAAAAGGTTAATTATTTTTTCTTTCCTCAAAGTATATTCTGGTCTTTGACTCACACCTCATTGGAGGACCACAGTCTGTCTGTCAATCCCAGGTGTAGCCTTCTTAGACAATGTTGAAGGATAAATCCATAAAAACTTCTCCCCAGACCCCTCTCCCCACCTGAGACTACTGCCAATCCCACCCTAAGCTCAGGAATTTCAGGCAACAGCAGATTTTAATTTATGCATGAATCTATGATGTCCTTCTCCTCATTTCTTGCAGTTTTTTCTGTGTCCTAGAATTATTGATTCCTGAGAATACTTTGTACATATGGCTTCTAGGACACCACACTCTACTTAATTTCCTTCTACCTCATGGGTCACCACTTGTGAACCTTTGGTGGTTTCTTCTCATCCCCCTGACCCTTCACCATTGGAGGCCTCAGGATGTGGACTTGGACTTCTTTTCTTCTCTATTTCTATTACTCTCTTGGTACTTGCATACTCATATAGCCTAATGGTTGTAAATACCATCTAGTAGCTGACAGCTTCTAGATTTAACTCTCTCCCTGGACTCCAAGCTGCCTACTCAGATGTCTAACAGACACCTGAAATGTTACTTTCTTAAAATCAAACTCCTGATCTTCCCCCACAAACTTGTTTCATCTCACTCAGTGTCAACTACACCCTTCCAATTGCTCAGGCCAAGGCCAAGAACTCTTTATTTGTCCTTGACTCATCTCTTTGTGTCACATTCAACTCCCAATCCAACAGCACATCCTGTCAGCTCTACCTTCAAAATACACCCTAAGACTTAACCCTTCTTAACACGTGCATTGCTTAAATCCTGTTCCAAGACACCGTCATATTTCATCGTAACCATACGTTACACTATTCTGTACAACATAGCCAGAGGGATCCTTATAGAATATAAGTCAGACTATATCATGCCTCTGTTCAACCCATCAATGGCTACCATTCATTGAGAGCAAAAGCCAGAATCTATATGACTTCAAGACCCTACAGGATCTGGGCTCCCCCTATCACTGCTCTGACTTTATCTCCTTCTCTCCCCTTTCCTCATCTGCTCTGGTCACACTAACCTTTATTTCTATTCCTCATCCCATGCCAGGTGTGCTCCTCCCACATCTTTACTATTTTACCTACCTGGAAGGTGTTTCCACTAGGTAGCCACATGGCCTACTTCCTTGCAGCATTTTGAGGCCTTGGTGAAATGTCATCTTCTCTGTGAGGCCTTCACTGGCCATGCTGTTAAAAATTATAGCCAGTTTCCCAACCTGTACCAGGACATTTTCTCCCCCATTACAGTTGTGTTGTCTCCATGGCCTCTGTCACCACTTGACATACATGTTTTCTTACATGTTATATTTACTTTCAGTCTCTTAACACTAGAAGAAAACCACCACGAGGTCAGGGCTTTGTCTATTTTTCTTCACCTCTTTATCTCCAGCACCCAAAACAGATTAATTTCTTGTAAGAATATATGAATGATTGTTGCTGCTGGAAATTGTTTTTCAAGAACACTTAGTCCAACTACCTCATGCTGTGGTTGAGAAAATTGAAACATAGCCAATAACAATTTGCTGAATATCACATAATTTTTTAATGGCAGAGTTTAGATTAAAACCCAGGTTTCCTGATTCTGAGTCCAGCCTTTCGTCAAATAATACATCATCTGACTTCTGTCAACATGGATTACAATGTTTGGAGACAAAGATCATAGTCTCAGATTTCTCTCTAATCATAGTACCAGGCACAGTTCAAAATAATTATATATAATGAAAAAAAATATTGATTTCAGGGCAATTAAACCAGTGGCAAATCCAAATAGTTAAGAATATAAAAAAGGGACCTTTCTCCTCTGAGCTCTAGAATACCCACAACTTGATTTATATGTAAACTTCTAACAGAGAGATAATAATAATGCCAATGATAGCCACCATTACTTAGTGTCCATCAAATTCCAGATTCTGTATGTACATTATCTGATTTAATTTTTTACAATGCCTTCTAAGGAAAATATTATCACATTCTCATTTTACAGATGAGTAGACTGAGGCACAGAGAGTTTAAGCAACTTGTCCAACTCTGTACAACTAATAAGAGGCAGAGCTGAGATTCAAGGCTATGTTTGCTTTACTTCAAGCTCATGTTCTGAACCAATGCACTGTACTGTCTCCCATACATAGGTCCAGATGGACAAGACCCTTCAAAGCCCACTCAGCAAGAGGAATTTGATTCCAGGTTTCCTAATATGGCCCAGAACCTGTTACTTCATTCTATTCACAGAGTACAACACAGGAAATTTCCATTGCACCTAGAGAGGTGCCATTCAGCCAATTCTTGTGTCATCTAGGAAATGCTGACCCCAAAGCAAGCGTTTTCAGTACTGGTTTAAGCAATTACATGTTAGAAAGACCAAATGCAATAGTGAGAAGAGCACAGAACTCTTTTCACTGTTCATGTGGGACTCAATGGACACAAGATCAGAGAAGAATGACAAAAAGTGAATGAGCTACCATTTATTAAGTTGTCAGGGGTTCTACCAGGCACTTTACAAGTATTATTTCACTTATTCCTCATAACCACCTTTTGAAGTAACTATGACTATAGTAGCCTCTTTCTACAGATGAGAAAACAGGTTAAAAGAGATAGGTTGTCCAAGGTCACACAGCTATAAGGAAGACCCAGACTTTGAGCACAGATGAGCATAATTCTAGAGCCATTAGACGTTTCCTATTCTCTGCTGAGCATGCCCAGAAGATCTAAGTTCTAGACTGGGATTTGCTACTCACTCAAATGAACCTCAGTTCCTTTGTATGAGAAGGAGAAATTGTATTAGATGTTCTCAAATCTTTAACATTCTGCTGTTTTGGTTTCACCCAGAAGGCCCTAAGGCTCTTAAAAGCATTTAAGTTGTTGGAAAAAGGGAAGTTATTGACACTCCCTAACAAGGAAGACAAACATGCCAATGAGTAGTTTAGTTCATTGTGATGTGTGCAGTGATAAAAGCATGAATAAAACACAGAAGGAAGAAGTGATTCATATTCTGTTGGCAGGAAACACAAATTCTGCTAGCCTTTTCAGTTCATAGAATAAATGAAGTCATAGGGAGAGAGGGCCTTCTTTGCCCAACTGCCAACCCAGTGGGAATCATTTCCATTCTGCTTTTCATACTTCCTCCACCTTTCTCACAGCTACCAAGGAGCACCTGTGTACAGAAATGGGTCATTGGAGAGTTTTCATGGTGAGAGGAAGGAGGGATGAAAACATATTATAAAGAACTATTAATGATGCCTAAGTAGGGTGGACATCAGGTGAGCTGCTAGCGAAGGGGATCCAGGACAGGACTGAGGGGCACAGAAAATGTATTGGTGGGAGAGTGCCAATGGGCTACCATATGTACTTCCAAGTCAAGCCTTGAGATGTGCAGGCTTGAGAGCCAGAGCCAGAGCCAGACAGCTTGGTGAAACCAGAGGGAGAGATGGGAAAATTGTCAAAACAATATAATACTGAGGCCACGATGCCGAACTTGTGCCAGAACATCCTTTTGTGATGATTCTAGTGGACTGTGCTGAGTTGAGGTGAAATGGTCAATGTCAAGTGTCTGTTGAACTATTGGCCTCTTTTACAATTGGCAATGTAAACAACGGCAAACACACCCTTTTGTCATACCCTTTGGAGTGCTTACAAAATGGTGATGGGAATAGTAGGGACAGTATTGGAAGTTTAATCAATATTTGTGGAATGGAAGAATGACAATGTTATACCAGTTCTACCCGATTACCAATCTAGAAGGCCATTTGTATTCTTATATTAGAATAGTTGATGGTGTTTGGGATTCTAGTGTTTGCCAAGAAATTGTCCAGGGAGGCTTAAAGAAATGGTAGAATTTTACCATTGAAGAGTGTGTCCTTGGTCTGTTTTAAGGGAAGAATAAATCTGAGTGTGCCTCTCCTTCTCATGGTCTGGGCAGAAAGCTCATGTAAAGAATGTATGCATACAACTGAGAGAGACTATAAATCTGTTAGATTTTAAAAATAGATTTGTTTGTGTGACTCACATTTAAGTTCATTCCTCAGATTACTTCTGTGTATCTTAGTGATCAGTGAGACTTGGAAATTTTTAAATGCTACAAAAAATACCTTAAGGATTAAAGAAAAAAAAAGCCTGAGCCAGCAAAGCAGAGGAACTAATGGAAACCAGGTGAATAGAACACATGAGGGAGAGGCCCCAGGAGAGCTGCAGCCCAGAGCTCTCCCAAGGTAACCTAGTGCCATCTCACCTGCGTGGTTGGCAGGCCCTTCCAAGTGCCTTGGCCTCTGGCCTTGCACTCAGGAATGAAGCCCTTCTTCCCAATGAGGCCTACATGGTATATCCTCACAAAGCTGGATCAACCCAGGAAGACATCAACAACCCGTTTTCAACCTACAGTCCCAGGTCACACGCTCTTCAGAAAATGTCCGACCTTCCATCTCATTGCTTCTGTCATGTCCATTGTGAGAGCTGAGATCCATGACTGGTCTACATTGGGTCACATTTTTTCATTAAGACACTGTATTCATTTCCTAGGGCTGCCATAACAAAGTACCACATGCTGAGTGATTTAATCCACAGTGATTTTATCCATTTATTCTCTCCTAGGGCTGAAGGCTGGAAGTCAGAATCAAGGCAGGGCCATAGTGTCTGTGGAGACACCAGGGAAGGGTCTGTTCCAGGCCTCTCTCTGAGTTTCTGGTAGTTCCTTGGCTTGCAGTAGCATAACTCCAGTCTTCACGTGGCACTCACCTTGTGTATCTGTGTCCAAATTTCCCCTTTTTATAAGAACACCTGTCCTATTGGATTAGGGCCTAACCTACTCTGGTATCATCTGATTTTAACTTAATTAATCACATCAGCAACAGCCCTGTTTCCAAACAAGGTCACATTTAAAGGCACGGAGGATTAGGACTTCAACATATAAATTTGAGGGAAGATAAATTCAATCCATAACAAGAATATTGAATCCACTTTCTGACTTGAGAAATCCTTGAAGTTGCGCAAGATAAACCCACCATAATGAAAAGACTGAGATTCTCTTTCACAGAGAATAGATGTGGCATAACATCCTAGCAATAAGCTACAAGGAAAGCCCTAGATTCTAGAGTATTAATTCGAGTACAGCAACTTAGTCGTCCCCCCATGAGTAAAGGTAACAAACTTCATCAACATCTTTAACAAAAAGAGACGGGCTAAATTGTACATTTTGAAATAGGGTCTAACCACAAGTCAGCAACAAAATGGCCTGTGGGCCAAATCTGGCCTTCCATCTGTTTCTGTAAGTAAATTTTTACTGGAACACAGCCCTGCCCATTTGCTGCTTTTGCACAATATCAACAGAGTTGAGTAGTTGCAATAGAGATTGTGTGGCCCACAAAGCATAAAACATTTACTATCTGGCTCTTTACAGAAAATCTTTGCCAACATCTGGGCCAGCACAATGAAGTGCTCAGAAACACAACCATCCTAGACAAAAGGGAAATTCTAAGGGGGTAACCCAGCATAGCTCTTAGCGATTATCATATAAAGTTCATCAGGATTGGCAGGCCTCCTTCAAGGGGGCTGAGCAAACTCTTAAAAGGCCAGCCCTTGGGGAATAAGCAATCCTTCCTAAACATTACACTCCTTCTCTCTCCCCAACATAGAAGGTCAATATTCTATCATATCCCAAGGCAAGGCGATTCTTGGCCAGCCACAAAACCCTTTTCCATGGGATTTAGTGTCTAATAAAACAAGTCATGGAATTGGAGAGTTACCTGAGCCCTTTTGGCATGGTTTCTTCCTGGAAGGCCTAAGTTCATGTGCTCTAGGGCAGTGGTTCTGAACACAGGCAAGTTCCCTGGGGCTGGACTCTGAGGAACTTTCCCCAGTCCTTTGTACAACAGGGAAAATAAAGGGGGTCTTTCATAATACTGTTTTACTCCACTCACAATGCTACCCTGCATGAAGTGATGGTGAAAGTGGTTAGTAGCTGGTTGGTTGGTTGGTTGGTTGATGGATTGATGGATTGATTGATTGATTGATTGATTTTCTCATGCCTTCATTTGACCAAATAAAAAGTTGACAGCCCAACTTACTTTTTTTCTCCAGAAAGTTTACAAACACTAAATATTAAACTTGACTCTGGGCAGGGCATATGAACACTGCTGCTTCCCTGTGCAAGGCACTAGCCTTCAAGAATGTGTGCTCTTACGGGACTTACCTCTAGCAAACACTGATAATACTCCTGGTCCTCTGCTCCAAAATGACCAGTTGATCCTCTGTCATATGGTTGCACTCTTTGCTTGTAAGTCACAAAAATCCAACTGGGGGTCACCTAAGTAAAAGAAGGAAAACATTGTCTCACCTAACCGAACTGCTGAAGGGACAGGAGCAGGGCTGGCCCCAGGGCCTGCGTGCACCAAGGGCTCCAGCCCACTTCTCTATTTCTTTTCCTCTCTTTCTCTGTGCTCCGTCATCATTTTCTCATGAAGTAGGGGGCATGGCTTTTAGCAGCTCCAAGATTCCCTCTCTACACGTTTGGAAACAGAGAAAAAATCATGGGTATTGTTCAGCTTTGGTGAAAAAATCCCAGAGAGACACTGTGATTGGCTTGCCTTGGGTTATAGGCAGTCCTGGACGGCTCATGGCTTGCTCCCTCATTCCCTCTGGTCTTTACTCAAACATCCTCTTGTCAGTGGGCAATTCCCTGGCCACACCATCCAAAACTGTACTTCTCAATCCCCCTCAAATCCTTATTTCCCCTTATTCTGCTCTATTTTTTACCATAGCACTTATAGCTTCCTAACATATAATTTATTAATTTGTTAAATTTGTTGTCTGGCTCCTCCCTCTATACTGCAAGCTCCATGAGGCAGAGATCATTGTCTGTTTTGTTTATTACTATATCCCAGTGTCTACAACAGTGCCTGACATACAGGAGCTCAATGAATGAATATTTGCTTATGGAATGAACAAATGAATAGTCCTGATTGTTCATCTCCCCTCACTAGACTATAATCCTCTGACTAGGAGGAAATTTTAAAAATCTTTTTTTTGTTTTTTGTTTTTTAACTGACAAATTATAGTGATTAGAATAGTGCCTGACACCTAGAGAACACTTATTGAATATTTGTTGACCTGATAAATCAATGAATCCCTGTGGCTGTGGAACAGCCCAGTCATAGCATTCCATCCCTGTGGATATGGGGATTCACTGATTCACTTCCCAGAAGTGGAGTTCTATTGTGGTTAATAAATATCCACTGTGCTTTTCTAACTTGGAGTGAGGTAGACTCAAATTTGAAGTTCTAGTACTGTATCAGGTTACATTTGGGTACAAAGCAATAAAATATGGTGTTCATATGAATCATTGCACTGTGAGGATGAGTACAATTCAGCCAGAGTTGACACCTGCACTTTATCTGAAATATCAGACTTTAAAGCTGTTCTCTAATCTTAGGGAACTTCTTATAACCTGCCAGGATTCTTCTGTACTGTTCTCAACCTTGTATTTCAACAAAAATGCAGGCTTCAATTGATGAGCAATATTAAAGGCATGCTATACTCTTGTGAATATATATTAGCTTTCATACCTTCTGCTACATTACAATTTTGTTCAATTTTTTAAATTTTCTATATGCAAACCTTCTATTAAACCAAACCTCTGATCTCCCCCTACTCTGAATGTCTCCATATGACTTGTTACCATGGCAATGATCACATATACCTCATTTAATTGTGTAAACAGTTCTGTCTTTATCTCACCAATTGGTAGTATCATTTTTCCCCTTTTTGCTCTAAGTCTTTATCTTAGCGTAGGTAAATTTAGAGCACCATGCTTAAGGACTTGGGTGTTTCAAGTCAACAACAAAATTAAATTTCTCTTGATGAATTAATGAGGCTCCTCTTAATTCAATAATCAATTAATTCAGATGTAGAAGGGACCATCTTTAACAAGCTGGAACCAGAATTCATAAGAAGATCAGAGTTTCTATTTTAATTTAATTGTCTGAAACTTAAGACTGCCTTATTATAGTCAAGATAATAAAAAATATATTTTTAAAGTAAGAGGTATTACCTATATATATAGAATCTGAAGAATGTTAAATGGCTGCCATTACAACTCTTAAATGCATTCAAACAGCTCAAAATATCTATTGTTCTAATTTATTTCTGAGTAGGGTTGCCAGATAAAGTACAAAATTTAGGACATACTCCTACTAAAAATTATTCTTAGTTTATCTGAAATTCAAATTTAACTGTATTTAAATTCAAATTCAAATATTTCATGCTGTATTTTCATTTGCTAAATGTAGTAACCCTATTTATGAGACACAGTTGACCACCAAATACTACATAAACCATTCAAGTGTTTCCTAGTTACCAGGAGAAACTAAGGAGTCTCTATTAGGAGAAAAATGAAAGATGCCACTTAGAAACCAATGGGGTCTGCTGAGGGATAAAAACATCCAACTCAGATCTCAACTGTTGGTTCTTCAGCATAATATAGGATCCTTAAAACTTCGTATAGGAAGGATCCAGGAGGCAGAGTAGATGAAAGCTGTGCTTGTCTTCTTAGGTGACATTAAAATTACAATTAAATTATAGAACAATCAGATGGAGAACTATCTGAAGTCTAGCTGAACAGAAGTTTTATAACCAAGAATATAGAAAAGAAGCCACATCCAGACTGGTAGGAGAGGTGGAGACACAAAATGGGCCGGCCCCACACCAGAGTTGAGAATTAGGAGAGATATCTCAGCCACAGAGGTTCCCCCCAGAGGAGTGAGGGACCCCAGGCCCATACAAAGCTCCCCATCCCAGAGCACCAGAGCCAGAAGAAGAGCCCACACAACACCTGGCTGTGAAAAACAGTGGGGATTCCGACCATCTGAGTGGGTCTGAACACTGCAGGGAAACCCAGACGTCCTCTGAAAGGGCCCATGTACAGACTCACTCACTCTCAGTTACTCATCTTAAGCTCTGGAAGAGGGACAGTGACTCAGGGAGTTTCAGAGACATATGGGGAGAGATTGAGTTGTGTGGCTTCAGGACAAGGACTGGGGAGACAGTCTTCATTTTCCCTGTGTTGGGTCCTCCTCCTGGCAAGTGGGTACCATCTTTTCTGTGTTGAACCCTCCTCCACACAGCCAAATATGAATCTGAATTGGCCTGGTAATCTCTACTCATTCCACCCTGGTGACTCTTTGGGACCTCTGCCCTACCCAACTCGTCTAATGCCTGAGACACTTTGTCTTCAAGCAGCCAGCCCTGCCTGCATTGTACTCTTTCTTGGATAAATCTCAGAGGTCTGTGGGCCCCAGTTAGGTGGCAGCAGGCCTTGGTGTGCTCTGAGAACTTTGTTGAGGGTTCAGGCTCAGCATTGGGAACCCACCAGAATCTACAATTAACCTGGTGACCACACTCTTCCCACTCTAGTGACTCACCGAGACCCCTGCCTCACCCAATTCACATACCACATGAGGTGTTATGAGTAACTGAGCCTTACATAAGCCGGCAGATGGCATCAGGCCTCAAGGTGTCCTGGGCTTTTGCGTAACTACCCCCAGCCCAGTACTGGTAGCAGCCATCCTCAGTTTGCAGTGTGGCCTCTCCCATGTGCCTCCAGGTCTCTCCCTGTGCCACAGGCAGTGACCAAACACAGATCACTAGGTAGTTCCTGGCCAATCACAGGCAGTGACTGAAACGGGCTTGCAATAGAGCCCCTCCTAAAGGCCCCAAAACAAATATAAATATAGCTGGAGGATAGTTTCAGACAAGAGCATAGTATAACCCAATTAGCCTCACAATCAACACACCCAAAAGGTGATCTCAACATGAACCAAAGCCCACTGGGACAAATTCCCCTCCAGGGGTATAACAGCCTGTAAGCTGTAGACATAAATAAACCACACAGCAGTCAGCCTGAGGGTCAATCCCACCTACTGACATGCCAATAGTAATCAAGGCTCAACTATAACAGGGGGCACACACATTCCAAACAAGGGACACCCCTGTAGCATCTGGTGCAGGTAACCAGGAAGACTGTGCCACGGGGCCCTATTACATGAGACCTGGCCAAGACTGGGAGACATAGCAGATCTACCTAACACATAGAAATAAACACAGCAAGGCAGCCAAAATAAGGAAAAAAGAAATACATTCTAAAAGCTATAAGAGAAAGGCAACTAGTTACTTACAAGGGAGTTCCCATAAGATTGCCAGCTGATTTCTCAACAGAAACTTTGCAAGCAAGAAAGGATTACCACAAAATATTCAAAGTGATGAAAAGCAAGAACCTACAGCCAAGATGACTCTACCCAGCAAGGCTATCATTTAGAATTGAAGGACAGATAAAGAGCTTTCCAGACAAGAAAAAGCTAAAGGAGTTCATCACTACCAAACCAGTACTACAATGAATGATAGAGGGACATCTTTAAGAGGAAGAAGAAGAAGGGGGGAAGAAAATAACATGAAGATGAGTAATAAAATGGCAATAACTATGTATTTATCAATAATCACTCTAAATGTAAATGGATTAAATGCTCCAATCAAAAGGCACAGGGCAGCTGTTGAATGGAAAGAAAACAACATCCACACATATACCGTCTACAAGAGACCCTTTTCAGATCAGAAGACACACAGAAACTGAAACTAAAGGGATGTAAAAGATATTTCATGAAAATGAAGACAAACAAAAAAAATTGGCATAACAATACTTATGCCAGATAAAATAGACTTTAAAACAAAGGCTATAACAAGAGACAAAGAAAGACAATACATAATGATAAAGTGATCAATTCAACAAGATGATTTAACCTTTGTAAACATTTATGCACCAAACATAGGAGTACCTAAAAATCAAATATATAAAGCAAATGTTGACTGACATAAGGGGAGAGATCAACAGTAATACAATCATAGCAGAGGACTTTAACATCTTATTGACACCAATAGACAGATCTACCAGACAGAAAAAGAACAAGAAAACAGCAGCCTTAAATGACACACTAGGCCAAATGGATTAGTTGACATTTTTAGAGCATTTCACTCCAAAGCAGAAGAATATGCATTCTTTTTAAGTGCACATGGAACATTTTCAAGATAGACCACATGTTAGGCCACAAAACAAATCTCAATAAATTTAAGAAGATGAAATGATATCAACAATCTTCTCTGACCATAATACAATGAAATGAGACAACAATTAAAAAAAAAACTAAAAAATACACAAACACATGGAGGTTAAACAGCATGCTACTGAACAATGATATCAAAGAAGAAATCAAAAGATACCTTGATACAAATGAAAATGAAAACACAACAACCCAAAACCTATGGGACAAAGAAAAAGCAGTCCTAAGAGAACAATTGATAGCAATGCAGGCCTACCTCAAGAAACAAGAGAAATCTCAAATAAGCCATTTAACCTTACACTTAAAAGAACTAGAAGAAGAACAGCAAACAGCCCAAACTGAGTAAAAAGATAAATAAAGATCAGAGCTGAAAATAAACAAAATAGAAGCTAAAAAAACAATAAAAAAGATCAATGAAACCAATAGCTGGATCTTTGAAAAGATAAACAAAATTGATAAACCTTTAACCAGGCTTATCAAGAAAAAAAGAAAGAGGACCCAAATAAATAAATTTAAAAATGAAAGAGGAAAAATGACAACTGACATAACAGAAATACAAAGAATTATGAGAAAATACTATGAACAATTATATGCCAACAAATTGAACAATTCAAAAAAAAAAAAAAAGGATAAATTCCTAGAAATATACAGTCTTCCAAGACTGAACAAGAAGAAACAGAAAATCTGAACTGACCAATTACTACTAATGAAATTGAATAAGTAATCAAAAACCTTTCAACAAACAAAAGTCCTGGACCCAATAGCTTCACAGGTGAATTTTTACCAAGCATTCTAAGAAGAGTTAACACCTATCCTTCTCAAACTATTCCAAAAAATTCAACAGGAGGGAAAGCTCCCAAGCTCATGTTATGAAGACACCATTACCCTTATTTCAAAACCAGATAAAGACATTACAAATAAAGAAAATTATAGGCAGATATTTCTGATGACATACATACAAAAATCCTCAACAAAATATTAGCAAACCAAAGTCAGCAATACATTCGAAAATAATAATACACCATAATCAAGTGAGATTTATATTCCTGGGATGCAAGTTTGGTTTAATATCTGCAAATCAATTTATGTGATACACCACGTAAACAAAAGATACAAATCATATAATCATATCAATAGATGGAGAAAACTTGTTTGACAAAATCCAGTATGCTCTTATGATAAAAACTCTCAGCAAAGTGTGAATAGAGAGAACATACCTCAACATAATTAACAGTATATATGACAAACCCACAGCTAACATCATACTCAATGGGGAAAAGCTAACATCATACTCAATGGGGAAAAGTTAAAAGACAAAAATATCCACTTCACCACTTGTATTCAACACAGTATTAGAAGCCACAGCAATCAGACAACAAAAATAAATAAAAGGCATCCAAATTGGAAAAGAAGTAAAACTGTCATTTTTTGCAGATAACATGATACTATATAGACAGAACCTGAAATATCCCATCAAAAAAAAAGTATTAGAATGGATAAATGAATTAAATAAGGTAGAAGTGTACAAAATTAAGATTCAGAAATCAGTTGCATTTTTATACACCAATAATGAACTATCAGAAAGGGACATTAAGAAAACAATTCAATTTACAATTGCCAAAATAAAATAAAATACCTAGTAATAAATTTTACCAAGGAAGTAAAAGACCTGTACTCAGACAACTATAAGACACTGAAGAAAGAAGAAGAAACAAATGAATGGAAGCATATACCATGCTCATGGATAGGAAGAAATAATATAGTTAAAATGTCCATGCTACCCAAAGCAATCTATAGATTCAGTGCAATACTTATCAAAATACAATGGCACTTTTCGCAGAACTGGACAAAATAATCTTAAGATTTATATGAATTCACAAAAGACCCCAAATAACTACAGCAATCTTGAGAAAGAAGAACAAAACTGGAGGCCTCATGCTACCTGATATCAAACTATACAACACATGTATAGTAATCAAAACAGCGTGATACTGGTATAAAAACAGACACATAGATTAATGGAACAGAATAGAGAGCCCAGAAACAAACCCACACCTATATGGTCACTTAATCTTTGACAAAGGAGTCAAGAATATACAGTGGGCTAAAGACAGTCTGTTCAATAAATAGTGTTGGGAGAACTGGACAGATACATGCAAAAAAAAAAGAAGAAGAAAAGAAAAGAAACTGGATTATCTTCTTACACCATATATAAGAATAAACTCATAATGTATTAAAGACTTAAATGTAAGACCTGAAACCATAAAAGTCCTAGAAGAAAACATAGGCAGTAAACTCTCAGATGTTGATTGCTCTTAGTTACATTTTTTCTGATCTATCTCCTCAGGCAAAAGAAACATAAGAGAAAATAAACAAATGGGACTATATCAAACTAAAAATGTTTTGCACAGCAAAGGAAACCATCAACAAAACAAAAAGACATCCTACTGAGTGGGAAAAGGTATTTGCCAATGATACATCTGATAAGGGGTTAATATCCAGAATCTATAAAAACCTCATAGAACTCAACACCAAAAAGCAAACAATCCATTTAACAAATGGGAGGGGACCTGAATAGACATTTCTCCAAAGAGGACATACAGATGGCCAATAAACATATGAAAAGATGCTCAATGTCACTAATCATCAGAGAAATACAAATAAAAATCACAATGAGATATCACCTCACACCTGTCAGGATAGCTATCATCAATAAATCAACAAACAAGTGTTAGTGAGGGTGCGAAGAAAAGGGAACCCTTGTGCACTGTTGGTGGGATTGCAAATTGGAGCAGCCACTACGGAGTTTCCTCAAAAAATTAAAAATAGAACTACCTTATGACCCAGCAATCCCACTTCTGGGAAAAACTTCATAAATTATATAAATGCCTAACTATGAAATGCTCTACACATGAAACTAATATAAAATAATATTAAATGTCAACAGTAACTGAAAAAATTAAATAAATAATTTTTTAATAAATAAATTGAGTTTCATTCAACTGACATGCAGGCAAATGTGCTACGCATTAAAACCTTCATAACACACACACACACACTCCCCACACACACATACACACCACACACACACACACACACACACACACACACACGCACACGCACCCCTCCCTCAACTTGGTATAGCAATTAAAGACTTTTACCCAGTTTCGTGCAGGATGGAAGTAGGAAAAATAGTTGCAATTAAGGCCTAGTGGTCCTAAGGTCTTAGGCCAGGTGGTCCTTTCATAATATGAACCCTTTTTTCTGATGTATAATCACTCTCTTTTGAGGTTGGTAAGGAAAATGATGCAAAATTTTCTTAGGTTCCTGCTTCTTGTTAGACTTGGAGTTGAGTCAAGAGAAGAGAGTCCTAGCTCCTACTCTGAAACTAACTCACTTGGTGAGCTTGGGTAAGTTACTGACATTTTCTGGCCCTCTTTCAGTCTCATTTTACAGTCTTTTTTTCAATTACAGTTGACATATAATATTATATTAGTTTCAGGTGTACAGCATAGTGATCAGACATGTATATAACTTATGAAGTGATCACCCCAGTAAGTCTACTACCAACTGACACCATACATAGTTATTACAATATCACCGACTATATTCTCTGTGCTATACTTTACATTCCCATGACTGTTTTTATAACTGGCAATCCATTCTTCTTAATCCTTTCACGTTTTTCTTCCATTCCCCCAAACCTCCTCTCCCACCTGGCAACCATAAACTTTTTATCTTTCTCTATGAGTTTGTTTCTGTTTTGTTTGTTTATTTTGTTAGATTCCATATATAAGGGACATTATATGGTATTTGTTTTTCTCTATACGAGGTTTGACAATTACATTCACAAATTCATCCTAGAAAAATTGTTACATACCTCTTTGCTGAATATCACTATGGTCATCTTCGAAGTACTCCCCTTGGAAAACCATGCACCGATGCCAGCCTAGTGTACCTTTCAAAGCAATTTTTGAACTCTTTTTCTGGAATGACCATTAGAGCTGTCATTGTATTAGGCTTGATGTCCTGAATGTCATCAAAATGTCTTCCTTTCAATATTTCCTTTATCTTCAGGTAAAGAAAGAAGTCATTGGGGGCCAGATCAGATGAGTAGGGAGGGTGTTCCAATACAGTTATTTGTTTACTGGCTAAAAACTCCCTCACAGACAGTGCCATGTGAGCTGGTGCATTGTTGTGATGCAAGAGCCATGAATCGTTGGCAAAAAGTTCAGGCCGTTTTCATCTAACTTTTTCACGCAGCCTTTTCAGCACTTCCAAATAGTAAACTTGGTTAACTGTTTGTACAGTTGGTACAAATTCATAATGAATAATCCTTCTGATATCAGAAAAGGTTAGCAACATCCTTTTGATGCTTGATTTGAACTGACGGAATTTTTTGATTGTGGAGAATTGGCTGACCTCCATTGTGCACTTTGATGCTTTGTTTCAGGGTCATATTGGTACACCCATGTTTCATCACCAGCGATAACATGGTCCAAAACATCATCTTGCCTCTCCAAAAAGGTCTTGGCAAACTTAGACTCTCCTTTGCTTTTGTTTATCGGTGAGCTCCTTCAGGACCATTTTTGCACACATCTTTCTCCTGACAAGGTTTCAGTTAAGATTTTTCTAACTGTTTCTCTATCGATGTTTACTTGGTCTGCTATGCTTCTCACAGTTAGCCAATGATTTTGATGCACAATTCAACAAAGTTTTGCAATATTTTCATCAGTTCTGCTCATTACTGGCCACCCTGACCTCTCTTAATCAGTGACGCATTCTCTCCGCTCAGAAAAACGTTTAATCCATTTGTACACTGCCGTTTTCTTCATGGCATTATCCCCATAAACTTGGGCTAACATGTCCCTGATTTCATGTCCACTCTTGCCAAGTTTAACAAGAAATTTAATGGTTGTTTGTTGCTCTAATTCAAGCTCAGACAGTCTCACGACAGCACACAAAAACATGCAACAATAATGAACACCACTCAGCCAGACACCTCCACACGTTGACACAAACACAGCTGTAAGACACTGATATACCAAGATTATGAAACCTTACTGAGCTGCAAACGTAAGCGCATGGTGGCAAGTTCACAAACTTAATTGTCGTACCTCATATAACTTATTTCACAGCTTTTTTTCATAAAATGGGAATGCTACTGATCCTATACAATTTTGTGTTGCTGTTGTTTTCAAATGAGGTCATATATGATGATATAAAATGATATGACTACTGTATAATGCATACAAACATCATACGGACACAGGTGGTGGCGTTATTATTGTCCCTTTGTGATTTCCAAAGGTTGTTCAGTCCTGCATGTGACCAGGAAGACCAGTTGGGGTGGGGGTGGGCTGCCTCTCAGAACTTAAAGCCCTCATGTTTTTTAACATTCTACTCTTCCTGACAGGAGCTCAGGCCAGGTAGGCCTGAGGCCTTACCAAGGTGAGTACAGTATCACAGGAGCAACCCCGCCTGCTCTGCAACAGCCTCTGAGATGGTCATGGGGCTAACAGCTGTCATCCTCCCTGGAAAAGCTGTCTAAGAAATCACCAAACTATATCTCAGCAGGGTATGTTGAAGTAATTATAGTCACTGCCATGAAACCAGATCACTTTTCAAACCACTGATCAAGTCACTGGTTCCCATTCTGAGGCCAGGAAACAATAGGTTATGGCACCAAAAAAAAAAAAAGGAAAATTATCTTAGTCCATAGCACTTAAAAAAGGAGGTGGAGCAAGGGAGAGAATGCTATTGCTTCTAAGTTTTAGATAAAAAAATGCTCTGTGTGCACAAAGGACCTGAAAGGAGGCCAAGAAAGATAAGATGTTCCAGCTGATACTTAAACTCAGAACTCTTAGTGATTTTATTACATGGGGCTAGGGTACTGGCTAAGGTACTTGTTCAATTCTGAATGTTGCTAAGAGATATGAAGAACATCTCACCTAGACCCTCAGGTTCTCTTCTTTATGTCATCTGCCTTCAGTAGGGCTTCCTCTGCTTTTCTTCCTTATTTTCTCTTTCTTTATCCATCTTTAATCATTATGGGGAGCTAGAGAAAGTATATATATATATATATATATATATATATATTTGCACACGTGTGAAATCTCATTTCTTAGTCTTCATTTAGATGTAAGAAATTCATGTAATATTTGATAGCTCCTCTTAAAAAATTACAAAATTCTATCTAAGAAAATTAGGTTGATTTTATTTCTGCATGGTCCTTATATGTTTCAATTTTCCCATGTGCATCTGTAGCTCTCAATAAAATGATTCCCTACTTTAGTCCTAATAGTGTATTTCATAATTTGAATTCAAAATATTTACATTTCCCTTTCAATTACAATAATTGTTTTAAATTCTGTTTTGGTAGTCACTAACAATTGAGAAAATAGTCTTTTTTATGAAATTAGAGTTTTGTTCCTAGATATATTATATATATTCTGGAAACCTGACATTAATGTAAACTCATAATAATCTGTCTATTCAGAATCATGTATTCCATTTTTTAAAGCAATATTTTTGTTTTTATTATGGTAAAATACACATAAAATTTACCATCTTAACCAATTTTAAATGTACAGGTCATTAATGTTAAGTGTATTCACAATGTTGTACAACCAATCTCCAAAACTTTTTTCATTTGCAAAAGTAAAACTATACCAACTAAACCCCATTCAGACCTCCTTCAGCCACTGGCAACCACCATTTACTTTCTGTCTCTATGAATCTGACTACTCTAAGTACCTCATATAATACAGTATTTGTCTTTTTGTGACTGGTTTGTTTCACTTATCATGTTTTCATGTTTTATCTATGTTGTAGCATGTGTCAGAATTACCTTTTTTTTAAGACTGAATAATATTCCAGTGTGTTTGTGTGTGTGTGTGTGTGTGTGTGTGTGTGTGTGTGTGTGTGTGTACACATTTTGTTTTATCCATTCATCCATCGATAACACTTGGGTTGCCCTACCTTTTGGCTATCGTGAATAATGCTACTATGAATATGTGTGGCAATGTTCTCAATTTTTTTGTGAGTATACCCAGAAGTGGAATTACTGGATCATATGGTAGTTCTGTTTTTAATTTATTGAGAAACCTCCATGTTATTTTCTGTAGTTGCTGCACCATTTTACATTCATACCAATAGTGCACAGGGTTCCAATTTCTCACATCTACACTATCCCTTGCTATTTTCTGTTGTTGTTGTTTTTAATAATAGCCATCCCCATGGATCTAAAGTGCTTTCATTGTGGTTTTGATTTGAATTTCCTTAATGATTAGTGATGTTAAGCATCTTTTCATGTACTTGTTGACTGATTGCATATCTTCTTTGGATAAATGTCTATACGAGTCCTTTGCCCCATTTTTAAAGAGAGATGTTTGTTGTTGTTGTTGTTGTTGTTGTTGTTGAGTTATAGGAGTTCTTTATATAGTGGATATTAACCCCTTATCAGAAATATGATTTGCATTTTTCTCTCTTTCTGTGGGTCACCTTTTCACTCTGGTGATTTTGTTCTTTAATGCATAGAAGTTATTCGTTTTGATGTACATGTATTCCTTTTAAAGGGAAAAAAAAAAAATATATATATATATATATATATATATGTTACATATATTTCCAGTTAAAGATACACTGATCACACACACACACACTTGCAGTTTAAGATACACTGACTTAAAAAGATTGTATTTATCTTTCTAAGACATTTTTGAAATACCTTTTAGCCACAAATTATCAATTCCCAGGACATTCACCACAGGACATGTGGCAATATGTGTATTGTTTTTAAAGAGGAAATTCCAGGGAACTTGGAAAACCGCCACCACCTCCTCAAAGTCCTTCCTGGAGGCACAGTTGGAAGCTTCACCCTTAAGCTCAAGACATTATTCTCAGTTAAAATGAAAACATGCCCAGAAGGGGTATAATACTTTAAGACTGTTATCAATCAGTATAAATGAAGCATTGTAAAGTTGAGTAAGTTTTCTACAAGAGAGAAGGAAGGAAGCAGAACATGAACAACCAAAGAATTGAGGAAGAACTAAAATATAAGGCCATCAGTAAGGAAACCAATAGTAAGAGCTCATACTTAGATGGTACTTAAAATGTGCCAGGCATTGTTCTAGGTACTTGGCATGTGTTAACTTGAAATGGGTACAAATATTTCTCTTCTATAAATGAGAAAATGGAGACACAAGGAGTTTAAGTGACTTGCCTAAGGTTACTCAAGTAATAAGAGGCTGAGCCAGGCTTTGAAGGAATCTAGCATCAGTAAGTGTTATTGTTATGTTCCCAAGATGCAGGTGGGCCCCACCTCCTGGTATTCATGCTCTTATGCGATCTCTGATTACACTGAGCTACAGCTGGTCTGTGTGACCACCAGAACATAGCAGAAGTGATAGTGCGTCACTGCTAAGATTAGATTATAAAATATATTGTGGCTTCTCTCTTGGTCTCTCTCTCTCTCTCTCTCTCTCTCTCTCTCTCTCTCTCTCTCTCTCTCTCTCTCTCTCTCTCTCTCTCTCTCTCTCTCTCTCATCACTTGCTCTGAAGGAGCCATCTGTCAGGTCATGAGCAATCCATGGACAGAGCCATGTGGTAAGGAAGTGAGGCCTCTAGCTAACAGCCACCTGAATGAGTTTGGAAGTGGATCTTCCTGCCCCAGGCAAGCCTTCAGATCCCTGCGGCTCTGGCTTACATCAACATTCTAACTCCAATCTCATGAGAGACTCTGGGTCAGAACCACCCGGCTAAGCTGTTCCCAGATCCCTGACCTTAAATACATGAAATAATAAATATTTGTTGTTTTAAGCTACTAGATTTGGGGATAATTTGTTACGTAGCAATATATAACTAATAAGTTGATATCCTTGATCTAATTTATAATTTTGTCCAGAATAGGGGTTTGATGACCAGGCTGAAATGCTACACTGTTTCCCATACCTCAGTTTGATTCTCTATTAAATTAATTGCAATGCATATTCTATCACAAAGCAAGGCAGCTCTTCTAAAGTAAGCATGGCCTTTGCAATTATGCTGGGTCTGAGCTACAACTCACCTGAGATGCTCAAACTATTCTTTTTCTGCGGATAAAAGTCTTTCATTTTCAAATTGTCTTTTTAAAAAATACCAAAATTCCAATTTCAACCTCTCATCCCAGAAAGCATAGCTTTGTATCTTCCTTCAAAGTAATTTATCAGAGAAATCGTTTCAAGAAACGTCATCTTTCTTAGAGAAATACGTACTAAATATTTCCTAGCACAATGAGTGGTATTCTCATTTATTTTCTGCATAAAACACCTCAAATCTCATTACTTTAAAACTTATAGAATAGTGATTCTTAAACTAACATTTTTGAAGCCTTAGAAGGAGGACATGGTGGGACTTGACTACTTTTCAAAATGATTAAGATTTGGAATGTGCCACTGAACTCTTACCCATTCCTTGAAACTTCTGCAAATAGTTAAGTTAAAGTTAATTAAAATTCATTTCTTTTGAGAATTTTGTAACATGCATTAAGATCACTATAGGTCATCTATGGTGCCTCTAGAGTTGAGATTTAGTTCTCTCTGAAATGATATTCTAAACCCAAGCAGAAAGCATTCAAACCAAGATATTTAGACTCTCCTTTGAGTAACAGTTCATCTACTGCCTTCATTTGTCTGGGCCCAGATTTCCTCTGTCATTCTATCTCTGATTGATTATATCAGGCGGATTATCATACCAGGGCCCTGATGTAAGTACCTAGAGAAAGCTGACTGTCCTGAGTGCCCACAAAGCTCTGGGTCCATACAGTATTAACTCATATCATCCTCCCAATATCCCTGCAAGGCCTGCATTTACCTTCACTTCACAGGTGAAGAACGGGAGGCTCAGAAACATTAAGCAACTTGCCCCACATCACACAGTCAATAGTGGAGGAAGCAGGATTTGAACTCAAAACTGCTGCCACCAAGGCCATCTTGCCTGTTGCCTACCGCCCTGGGGTTTGAGACAGCATGTTCTCTCCGACATAGACCCCTAGAACCTTGGGCCATCCTAAGTTGAAATATCCCTGAGTCCCCTTCACCCTCTCACTAGGCTCTTCACTCATTTTCAGAGCTTACTTTATGGACTTCCTCCCTCCAGGTGCTCAGCGCTGTCATTATCAGAGATGAAAAATAACTTTCTGTATCTCACAGACATTGTGTTTCACATGAAAGTTGGCATCACAACACAGCCTGTTTCTCTGTGATGTAGCCCCTGCTTGCAGCTTCCACCTACACCTCTCATCCCTTCCTGCTTCCGTTTTACACTTGGCTCTATGGATCTGCCTGTAGACGTCCTCCACTGCTACACACACACACACACACACACACACACACACACACACGCATGCACGCACACACACATGTCAGAGACACACATAGAAACAGATACCTCACATACTACACGTATATAACCCCCCCCACACACACACTCATGCACACACACACACGCACACACACAC
>NW_017731799.1:1560464-1575415 GCF_001890085.2 Hipposideros armiger
CACACACACACACACGCACACACCTATATCTCATACACACACGACATTTACACCTCAGAGACACACACATACCTCATACTTCACATATATACCTGCCTCTCACACACATACATACCTCACATCACACTCAGATACACACACACACCCCTATACTTCACTTACTATACACACACCCCCTTCCAAGACACACACATGAAAACACACACAAATACCACATATATTTAACACACGCACATACCTCACACACACCTCACACCACACACCTATACCTCACATGCTACACACACTGCACACACCTCACCCACCACATGCATGCTCTTACCCAATGCTCTGCCCCTAACTTCCTTTTGAGACCCTCCCTCACGAAGGCTTTCCTGACACCATTACCTCCAGGCTAAATCAGGAGACTCTCTAGGCATCCCATACAGCTCTCCCTACCGTCCCCACCATTTCATCCTTGTCTGTGTCTGCCTTCTCCAGCTGCAGGTGGGCTCCTGGTGGCCCAAGCCTGTGTTTTATTCACATTGGGACCTTCCTCCTTCCTACCCACCACCACCCTGCACCAGGCACAGCACCCAGCACTCAGCAGAATCTCAGTAAATGTTTCTGAAATGAATGAGTGAGTTCTGCTATTTCTGTGATGAAGAGCCCACTGGATTAGTAAACCAGCATAGCCTACTGATTCCAGACAACCTGAGTCCAAATACTAATCATTGTAAGATAATGTTTAACCTCTGAACAGTTTGCCCCTCTAGGAAGTGACGATGTCAATATTAACTAGCTCCTGGCTGTCTGGGAAGATTCAACAAGGTTTTACATGTATGTAGTATTATATATATATATATATATATATATATATATATGTATGTATATTAGTACTAAACAAATAACATTATCAACCATTACACTGGGGACGGAAAGCCACACAGCTTTGTTTGTTAGGAAAAGCCAACCAGATATCTGGTCTAACCAGGCAAAATACTGATCCCCCCACCCTCCCTCCCGGGCCTCCCTCTCTTATCTCCAGCAGGCAGGTGTCCCACGCATAATGGACTCCAGAAAAGCCGCTTGGAATACAGTCTAACCGGCTGGGCATTTCTGCTCCTGGGTGTTGAGCCTTTAGTAAACAGATCTGCCTTCTAGCTCAGACCCACACAAGTGCATGTGTTCCTGTTTATAACTGTAGTCTTTGTTCTAAATCCATACCAATGCCTGTTTAGTATTTCTGACAGATTGGTTCCTTCTATTAGGTGACTGAATAAATGAAAAACATTTCCCTGTGGCCTGCCTGTCACACTTTTTTTTTTTTCCGTCCTCTAATTGGAAACACTTTCAAACCTCTCCAACTCCTGTTTGCTTCATAGTGAGGTGAAGATTTGATTGCTTCCCTATTAAAATTTCCTTTTGCGTCAAAATGGTTATATTGGAAAAAATTTATAGCTGAGGGAAAGGGGGAGAGCAGAAAAACATACACTTCTGTGAGTGAAAATAAGGTTAGTGGTTCATGTCTGTTTTAGCTGCCTCCCTATGCATGTGCACTGACCTCCTTGTGGGACACCTGCCTCCTCAGAGACCAGCATCCAAAATCCCTGCATGGCTACTTTATCCACTACAAATGCCATACATTGCAGCATGTTAGAGAGGGAGGGAATGTCGTGATATTCTCCCTGAAAGGCTAAGTGGGAAAGAGGGTGGGGAGGCCAAAGCGAGCACAGCTCCATTTTAACTTGCTGGAAATAGATTTCATTCCTCCTTTTTGTTCCTAAATGTGCTGCCTGCGGCATTACAGGCCCACTATAGGCACAGCTCATTCTTGATTCAATTACATTGCTTGATATTTCACAGATTCTGAAGGATTGGTCTAAGAAGGATGGGAATGGGTGGGTAGAATCATTTTGGGGTGCTGATGTCCCCACATACTCAAGTTCTATCTGGGGTTACAAAGCCACAGGGGGGGAAGCAGCCTGGGGTCCAGGTCAGCTGAGTGTTGGGGGGAAGCCCACATCCACTGGGAATTGGGGTAGGGCTCTAGCTATCTGCTTCAGGGCATGTCAGCTGAAGACCTGCTGTGGGAAGGCACTGCCCTAGGCACAGAACATCATGTCACCATGGGAATTATTTGACAAATGAATGGAGGTTCTGACTCTATGGAGCATGGACACATCTTGCTTTGCTTTACGCAGAAAACCAGTAAGAAGATATACCAGAGATACCAGTAAGAAGAGACACCTAAGAAGGAGAAGAGGGTACAGGAAGTGTGAGCAATACACAGCTAATGCTTGATATGGAATGATTCTTCTCATCCTGGGTTCCCAGCCCACTGTGCCTTGGCGGCCCCTACACTCTCTGCTTTGCCAAGGACTGTAGCAAGCAAGAGAAACAGAAGGAGGAAAAAGAGAAAGCTTGTCCTGAACAATAGCCATCGCAAAGCTCTTTATGATTTAAAACTGTTACTTTTAAAAATAGGTAGTATGTGGGGCCAGCTAAGTGGCACGTCACTTAAGAGCTGGCTTGGGAGGCCAGCTCTGAGCAACAGGGCCCCAGTTCGGATCCCACATGAGGGCCAGTGACGCTGCGCCCTCTACAGCTAAGATGGAGAACAACAGCTCGACCTGGAGCTGGGCTGCTGTGAGTTGCCAGCAATGATGTAGGCTGCAGTGAGGCTGCAGTGGGCTGCCATAAGCTACCTTGAATGGCCAGCAGCCAGCGTGAGCGGCCAGCAGCCAGCATGAGCTGTTAAGGGCCCCTGTGAGTGGCCGTCCAGTGGCGGGCGACCGATCTGCCTCATCCAGGAAGAGCGCAATGATAATACCAACATGGGCCAGTGAAGCGACGTCCTCCACAACTAGACTGAAGAACAAAGGGACAGCAACTTGTCTGTTCCCCTCCCCCCAATTCCCCAACGCTGTTCCCCTCCCCCAATTCCCTAATTTAAAAAAAAATCTTCAAAAAAAATAGGTAGTATGTGAAAAGGGTACCTAATTCAACAGTACAAAAAGTATAGAGTGAAGGGTGAGTCCTCACCCACCCCCATTTCCAGCACCAGTTCTCTTCCCCAGAGACAACATCTGGTACCAGCTCCTTGTCAATTTTCCAGATGTGTTGTGCGTATCAAACACTTGCATTGCTGTACTTTGTGAAGCTCTTTAACACAAACAACAAAGCATGCTTTATTGTGGCAAAAGTGTTATTATACTGAATTGTCCTAAAAGCAACACCATCCAGATCTCTCAGATGAGAGATGAGTTATAGGTTGGTTGAGGTCACTGCCCAAGTCAGTGAGTCAGTTAAATATCTATTAGACTCCTATGTGACCATATCAGTTTGCAAAGGCAGCCATAACAAATTGCCACAGCTGGGTGGCTTCAAACAACAGAAACTTATTCTTTCAGAGTTTTGAAGGTCAGAGGTCTGAAATGAAGGTGTCAGCAGGGTTGTTTTTTGGGGGACTCTGAGGGAAGGATCCTCCTGGGTCCCTCTCCTGGCTTCTGGTGGTTGCCAGCAATCCCTGGCATCCTGTTTCTAGCAGCATAATTCCAAGTCTATTTCTGTCTTCACATGGTCTTCTTCCCTGTGTGTCTATGTCAAAATGTCCCTCCTTTTATAAGGACACCAACCACTGGATTTAGAGCCTACCCTAAAGCTTTTCCTGGTCATCTTCCCATAAATGTCCTCCTCCACACCCTTCTCTCTTTTGCCTTAGCTGCATGTGGTATTTGAGCTTAAATTCTAAGCCACCTCTGAGAGTTAGTCATTTTTCTATGGGTATCTCCAATTTATACATGAGATGTATATGTTAATAAACTCCTGCTAATTTTTCTCTTGTTAACCTGTGTGTTATTACAGGATAGAGGAAAAATCATTCTCCTCCCCTACAACCTCACCTTAACTAAATTAGTTAAACATGCAAAGACCCTATGTCCAAATAAGTTCACATTCACAGGTTCAACATGGACATAAGATGGGGAGGACACTATGCAACCCAGTATAGTGACCTTACCAAGCAATTTCATCTTTTCCAGCCTTAGTTTCTTCATCTGTACCTCACAGGGCTCCTGTGAGGATGAAGTGAGAAGACCCCTGCACAGGGCTCAGCACCAGTTTTGGCAGTCCATGAATGTAAGTCAGCTCTGTTGCCAGTATGTCCTCCTGCTCCATCATTACCATCTTTGCCTTCATCTTCCACTAGAGTTACAGGAGCTGTGAGAGACAAAGGACAGCACATAGTCTCCATTCTCAAGGAGTCCACAGTTTAGCTAAAGTGCTAAGCTCTCTGGTGCCAGTTAGAATGACAGAGGGACAGGAGGTCAGTATAGACGTGGCCTGAGTAGACAATACAGAAGGTGCTCATGCAAGTGAGCTTTTAAAGCATTCGCAGGAGCAACATGAGCCCCGACAGAGCTGCAACCCACTGCCTCGAAGAGAGCGCCTCTTCATTCCCGCACCATGAACCTAGTCAGGGGCACACAGCCACCTTGCTGGTGACACCACACGCCTTATTACCAATGAAGTCTATACTGATGCTTCTGAGAGCTTTCACTCTTTCCTTGGAAAAGTGCATTTGGGACTAAACTAACATTGTCAGTCATTTTGATGAAAAGTCTTTGAGATTTGGATTTTCATGGAGTTTCCAGAGGAGGCAAAATCACCTGACTTCCTTTATTTACCTTAAAGTTTAAAGAACATCAATCACACAATGGGTGGGGCTCACCCTTTCTAAATTTGCAATGCCTGTGCAGTTTTAGCTATGATGTGATATCTGTAAAGCATGTTATTAGAATGCTTCTACCACTCCTGAAAAGCCTAAGATATTGATGAAAATCCTAGCAGTGCAAAAGACCAAGAGTATATTTGGCCTTCAAAAATGTATAATATTGCTAAAACCACACGCTGGATCACTCAGTGGTTCTTAAATTGACTGTGCAGTTGGCACTGTCCCTGCTCTAGCTCCTATATCTGGGGAGACGTTGGAAAATCTGCCACACTGTCAGCCCACGGCTGTGCATTTCTGAAGTGTTCTGCTGAGGCAATTTACTTTCTTTCATCTGCACAGGGCCTTGTCTTTCATGTTAGTGTTATAAATAAGATGAATCCTATCCATCAAGGAGTAGGGGCTGAAAGGCAAAATTGCTCTTCTAATAATGATTCCCTGAACAAAATAATCTGATCTGCTTTCTTTGATATGAAATGAAAGATAATTTGATTCATGTAAATGCATGTCCCTTTGAAGAGAACTCCAGTGCACTGAGTTGGGACAAACATGATACAATTGGTGGTTGCCTAGCAGTGGGCTATACCCTTAAAATCCTGATGTGAGTTGGCTGCTAGGATTTCACAACACAAGAGGGGGCTGAGTTTATAGACCAGACCACCAAAGCTTCCATATACCCACTATATCTTTACAGTATAGCCCAAATTATAGTTCTCCAAGCAAAGGTCAAATGTACAATGACTATATAGCCAGAATTTTTAAAAGGGCTTGGATAGTAACTCCTTCCCAGTGAATGGCCAGATCACATATCCTGATGTTCATTTTGAAAATATGGCGGCTTTAAAAAATAAATAAGTAAATAAAGGAGCTCCTCCTACCTTATCTTCTCTATCCTTCTACTTCCTGGTAAAAATAATAATTGCAACAATAATGATGGTGGTTGCAGAAGTAATAATAATAATGAGGATGAAAGGTAGCATTTACAGAGCGTTTAATATGTCAGGCACTGTGCTCAGTGTATCTCATTTAACCCTGCCAACAATGTAATAAAGTCAGTACTATGATTATCTCCATTTTACAGATTAAAAACTGAAACCCAAGGTCACACAGCTGGAATTCAACCTCTACAGTCAGTTCAGGGGCTCACATCCTTCATCAGTATCCCCTGCCTTTTGCATTCTTGTCATGCTGTTCTAACATCAGGATAGAGAAGGGTGAAACAGTCTGTGAGAGAAACTGGAAGAGACCAGGGCATGTGGAGACTTACAGGCAACTGCACCTGCGGGTGGAAGTGAAATTATGCCCCACTGGCAGTTATGCAGAAGATGATGACAGGCAAGAGGTGACCTTCTGGGCAGGCAGGCGATGTTAGAGTACAGCGACAGGATGCGGCAACTCCCAGAAGAAACTACTGAAGAAATAAGGAAAGGCAGGAAACACCAGGGACCTCTGTCAGCTAGCAGGAGAGGTCAGTCCCTGGACAAAGATTCAGAAACAGTCCCTGATGTTGCGTGTGTGGAGCCACATAGAAACCCAGCTGCTAGCTGGGTTTAGGGTCCAAGTCAGACCACAGCACATGAGGATCGCTGTTGTGTCTCCTGGTTATTGCACGGGAGGTCCTTGTGTCACCCCTGAAAATGGGCTGACCAGCGCTTCCCATACTTCACCCCTGTGTTCTTGGTGAATTTACAGACGCCCAGGACCTACCCTGAGCCTCTGAATGACAATCTCCAGGAATGCAGCCCAGGCGTCTGTGATTTCAAGAGCACCCAGGTAATTCTGTGATGAAAGAAGTTTGGAAAACACTAAAGGAGATTATTCAGAGCCTAGGATTCACACCTGCAAGTAGGGGTTAAGAAGGTTTAGCTGTGACAAGAGGAGACCTGTGGAAGCAGGAAGCCAGACAGGAAATCAGGAATATTGTCCAAAGATTTTGGCGTCACCAAGTGTCCCAGTTTGCCTGCAACTGAGAGGATTCCTGGCACATGTGAATTTCAGTTTAAAACTGGGGCAGTTCCAGGAAAACCCTGTTTCTATTATGAAACCACATCCACTCTTGCTATAAGCCTCACATGACTCCAGAATTCTAAAAGCCATCTATTTTCCTTTCCCAATCCAATCCAGCTTCCCTGGGCTTTAAAAGAAAAACCTTGCTGAACCAAGTATTGCATATTAAATTATGTATGACTGATAGCTCCACTGGCCTCCCAGAGGTATTTGCATTTTTAAAAAAGAGGGAATATAATTTGTTTTGCCTCCTGCATTTTCATTGCAACTGAAATTACTTTTCAGAGTATCTTCAAAAATCAACACTAAAATTTATAGCTGCATTTCAGAGAAGTCATACAAGTACCTAATTTGCAATTTCTTTTAAGTTTGCTAGGGGAAATAAAAATTTACACTTCATTCTCAAAACTGTGCTTTCCAATAGTCAAATTTAGATATGAATTTTTACTCTCCTTTCAAAACAATTTTTATTTCTGTTTAATACCCTTTCCCTAAATTCAGTATTATGACTTCAAAAAAGAATCTTAGGACCAGCTAAGTGGCTCAGTTGGTTATGAGCTTGCTCAAGAGTTTGAGCTCTGAGCAACAGCGGTTCGATTCCCGGCCTGAGCTGAGCAGCTGCTGAGCTGCCAACAGGTGGCAGGATGGCTCAGCTTAAAAAAAAATCTTTACATGCATATCTGAAATCATTTGCTTGGGATTAACTAGGACAAATTAGAAAAGCAAGATGGATAATTAAACTAAATAGTGTATGTAGAGTTAATCCAACTTCAAGAGAGAGAGATTACAATAAACAGTAATGAAAAGACCCAAGTTTCTGAGTTGACATTTGCTGGGGCACTTGCCTCATAGCCAGCTGATGAAGAAATCTCAATCTCAAACATGACTTTTCCCCAAAGCCACCAAGTCCACAGTTGAATGAAAAATCAGTTGACTGGGAAGGGACCTTGACTCTGGAGCTCCGAGTCCACTTAGAAGAGAGAGAAACAATCTTTGTCACCTTCTATCACTATTGCTGATGCCTAACACAGGGTTAAAAGGAGGTGGTAACCCCAGAGGGGTGACAGTTATTGCACAGTGGTTTCCTTGCACATGCTACCTTCATGCTGCCTGGGTTCAAATCCCAGCTCTGTCTCATCTCAACCTTTCTTTGCCCGAAATAGTCATAGCATCTACCCTACAAGGTTGTTGTGAGGAGAACTTACAAGCTACTATATATACAACACTTAGAACAGGGCCTGACATTTAATCAATGCTATGTAAGTGTCTGCTTATATTAAGGATAATGGTAGCAAGTAGTAAATAAGCTATAAGATCTAATGCACAGTATAATGAATATAGAAAATAATATTGCACTATAATTATGTAATGTGATACATATTGCTACATGGGCAATCATATTGCAATATATAAATATATCAAAGTAACATGCTGTATACCTTGAACTCATACAATGTTACGTGCCAAATTTATTGAATAAAAAAAAAGGATAATGGTAGAAATCCTCACATCTATATCTTGAGCATATTGGTTAATTTAAAAAATTGCTCTGCAGCAGAAGGTGCATGACTGGGCCAAATGCAGCCTGCCAAGTTGTTCTGCTGGGTACCCAAGGTGGCTCTTGTCTGAATTAATTGCCAAATTTTTAAAAATTGGAAACTACCACATAAAAATCTACATGTCCAGCTGTTTTTGAAAAACTGGAAGATCTAGCCATCCTGGGCTGACATGCTGCATGGCCACTAGCAGCCGAAGCTGAGTGGGATCAGCTATTAAATGGAACATGTGCTCCCTGATTTGTCACAGATCCCACTCAACCTGCTTCCCCATCGGCAATGGAATCCACAATTCGTATGTTAAGGCAGAGATCAGCAAACCATGGTCCATGGACCAAATCCAACCCACTGCCTGATTTTGTAAATAAAGTTTTATTGGAACATAGCCACACACATCCCTTTACATATTGCCCATGGCTGCTTTCCCATGATAACAGCAGAGCTGAGTAGTTGCAACAGAGACTGCATGGCGTGCAAAACCTAAAATATTTACCCTCTGACTCTTTATGAAAAGTTTGCCAAATCTTGTTTCTAAGGTATTATCTTTCAATAGAGAGTTTGCTTAAAGATAACTTATTTTTATATTTCAGACAAGAGATTATTTGTTTAAAACTTGAAAATGTATTATTATTTTGTAGAGAGGGAGTAAATTAATCAGAGAGCCATTATCTTGACTCACAGGAAAACTGAAACATTTGGGAGCTTGATCCAAATGCCTGTAGTTCCTCTCTCCCCGGTGGCAATGCGCCTAATTTGCTGGAACAATTCAACCTACAAGATGAAGATTAGGCCGTACAGTCTTCATGACGCCATCTTTAAAAACAGACATTATTACATTTTGTTATTAATTATAGAAATCTTTTCTTAGAGCACCCAATGAAATGGCCATTTCCTCTTGCTACATCTTGAATAACTTGAATATTCTTATTTCTTCACTACAAAAATAAAACTGGGGAGAAGCATAAAAATCAGTTTGTGTATCATAATCATGAGGAAAAACATATAAAAATCATAATATCGATAGTGATGGATCAATACTTCTGCCCTCATAAACTTTATTTTTTAAATACATGGAATATCATTATTTTACTAAATCTGAAAGATGGCAAAAGGTTATCGAACCAAACAGGCAATATACCATTGATTGATCTTTGTTCTTTATATAAATAAATGACCTTTGAAAAACATAGACAAAATATGTCATGAATTTTCTGACAACCCAATACAATATTGCCTCAGAGATAGAAAAGACAGTCTGGGGGATATAATCAATAATGTTGTAAATATTTTTTAGGGGGCCAGATGGTCTCATGTCTTGTTAGGGAAACCACTTCATGGACAGTGTAGAAGCCTGACCACTGCACTGTACATCTGAAGCTGCCGTTGGATAATATTATATATCAACTATAATTTAATACATATATAGTCATGAGATGTGGCGTATAGCATGAGAATAGAGTCAATGGAATTGTAATAGATATGTATGATATCAAGGGTGGGGGGCAGTGGATGAGGGAAGGGGTGTTGTCACTTTATGAGGGGTGAAAAGGATAACTAGTGCATTTTTTTTTGTACACCTGAAACTAATAATAATGATTTAAAAAAAGAAGAAGTGGATTGTTTACAACAATGTGGTATGCAAACGGCCTTGGTACTGATGTGATGATTCACCTCAAACGACATCGAAAGCAGACATTCATCAGAGGAAGGTTATGTTCTCAGTGTGGTGGGATTTTAAAGGTGTTGTGTTTTTCAAGCTCCTACCAAGGAACTGAACAATCAATTCGAATGTGTACTGTTGGCAACTGAACAGTTTTAATAAAGCCATTATCCAGAAATGCCCAGAGCTCGTTAATTGTAAAGGAGTTGTGTTCCATCGCGACAACGCAAGACCACACACAAGTTTGATCACCCATCAAAAATTCTTGGAGCTTAGATGGGATGTGTTGCCACACCCATCATACTCGCCTGACCTTGTGTCGTCAGACTTCCACTTGTCTCGCTCTCTTCAAAACTCCTTGCGTGGTATAATGTTCAATTCAGATGAGGCTGTAAATCAGCACCTTGTTCAGTTTTTGCAAATAAAGACAAGTCCTTCTATGAACAAGGAATTATGAAGCTCACTGAAAGATGATCAAAGGTTCTCGAACCAAATGGGCAATATATCATTGATTGATCTTTGTTCTTTATATAAATAAATGACCTTTGAAAAACATAGACAGAATACCTCATGGCTTTTCTGACTACCCAATAGTGCATCTTGACCCCCAAAAGATTTACAAAATACCTCAAAATTTTCCAGAACTGTAGGCTCTACTGTATACTGAGTCATGTACAGAGAGTAATGCATTTCCAGAATAACTGTGTTTGGGTATATTTTGGAGTGTTTCATAATTATACAACTCAGTAATGGGTAAAGAATTATTCCCCTGGATGTTAATAGGGATTATAATAAAGAATGAGGTTCAAAACCACAGAAATAAATAAAATTAAATAGTTCTTTACTGTGGGATTTCTCAGAAACTTTGATATAATAAATCTTCAAGAGCATTTCCCAAGCTCATGTGATCACAGAATCTTCCCACCACTCCTCTTACCATCCCAATGCCTCACAACATCTTCCAAAACATTTTGCTGAATACTTTGAGAAACATTGATTCAAAGGGTTTCTGTTCTGGCAAAAGGAAAAGGATGGGGGTGGTGCTGAAGGAAGCACATGGCACAGAGCTTGTACTCACGAGGACCTGATTCTGCATGGGAAACAAGGGCCCTACATTCTGGGTAGCTGACCATGGAAGTTAATGGGTCTTTTGTTACTGTTGCCTATTGAGGCTGACAGCAAGGCGTTGGGTTATTCACCTCTGCCTATAACTGGATGAGCAATACATTTGTCTTCCAACCCTGTGGGTCATAAAGAAGTTCCTACATAACTTAGTGGCACAGGACACTTAGTTCCTCATGAAGAGAGACTGAGAATCAGTACCACTGTTTGGTAATCTTCCTTGGCCAGGGCAGAAATGAAAGCAGAGGGAGATAAAGAATGCAGACCCAACAACTGCTCTTCTGACTCCTACAAAATTCTGGCACCATGATCCTGGACCAACTTTCTCATCTATAAAATGAGGATATATAATACCTAAGCTTTCTTTTTTTTTTAAGATTTTTTTTTTAATTGGGGAATTGGGGGGATGGGAACAGTGCTGGGGAGTTGGGGGAAGGGGAACAGACAAGTTGCTGTCGTTTTGTTCTTCAATCTAGCTGTGGAGGACGTCGCCCCACTGGCCCAAGTTGGCACCATCATTGCGCTCTTCTCTGGCGAGGCAGATCAGTCGCCGGCTTCTGGACGGCCGCTCACTGCGGCTGCTGGCCGCTCACACTGGCTGCTGGCCACACACGGTAGCCCATGGCAACCCACTGCCACAGGGACTGCAGCCCACGCCGTCGCCGGCGACTCACGGCAGCCCAGCTCCAGGTCGAGCTGCCGTTCAGCATCTCAGCTGCGGAGGGCAGTGTCACTGGCCCTCATATGTGGGATCCGAACCGGGGCCCTCTGGCATCCCAAGCCAGTTCTTAACCATTGCGCCACTTGGCCGGCCCTAAGCTTTCTTGTGGAGATTAAAAATGGCCACATAAGTAAAAGGGCTGTATGAACCATAATGACCTATGAAAATGTTGGAAATTCATGGTCATTATCATCAATAGGATTCTCTCACTAAGTCTATCTGAGTAATAAACCAAGGGAAACATGAATTGAGAATCCATAGCATGCAAAAAGTGTTCACTAGTTTTTCATAAATGTTGCAAAGTAGGGGTGGGGATGGGTAGAGTGACTGAATAAAGTGGGAACTCCTAAAGTCTTTAGAAGTATTCTGTTTTACTTGTTCTCCTCTGAGACCTTGAAAGTGAGCTGAAAGTTCACATCATTTCACTGTTTAATAGTCTGTTGTCTCCTACCATCATTTCAAATGCATCCTATTGACAGATGGATCCTTTGGGAGAGCACCTTAATGATTAATTGAGTAGAAAACACCACTCATCTTTCTACAGTTTGCATTTGTTCAGTAAGGCTAAATTGAAGCAACACACATGAGTTGACAGAATATGAATGGCAGTTTATTTCCCTTCGGATTTTTCTCATCATCCCAGTTCTATTTTTGCAGACTTGACTGGGAGACACTTTCCACCCACCTTCACTAGACCTCTGTAGCCTTGTGGCTACTCTGAAGCTACAGTCTAGCTACACTTTAAGTCATGCTTCTTTTCATGAATAATCCATCTTGATCGACAGTTTCCCATCCAATTCCATTTGCCAGTTTGCTAGTATAAGCGATTTCCTTATTCTCTAATTGGCACTGTAAAGTCTGTTTTCCTTGTATTGTGCAATTTCGTATTAAATGTGTTTGTTTTGTTTCCCACTCAGTGGCTTCCCTCCCTTCCCCTCCACCCATCCTGTATGAAAATCCTCCCTTTCTTTCTCTGGTGCCGCTTTCAGCCCACTTGGTGCCTGGCCCTGGGCAACCTTCTATCTTTGGCCACCCTCATAGAGACAGCTCCTAGAAGGTTTTCTTTCTGCTTAGACCACCCCAAGTGGTGTTTTGTCTAATACGCCCCAGCTTGCTTGAAGGGATAGAGATACACATACGCTTTAAATGGCTTTCCTCCTAATATACAAGAGAATGACATCTTTCTGCTTGATAAATACAACCATCCTGAGTACCCCTGACTCTTATACTTATAACAATAAGCAGAATAGCAATAAACTTCTATGTGAGTACCTGTACTTGTGTTTCATAGGTGTCATCACATTAAACCTCTCATCGCTCCATCTGTGCCAAGCCTCTCTAAGCGAGAAGTGGGTGGTTGAGCAACCTTCTCCTCATTCAGAGTCAACAAGAAGCAGGCAAAGGTTAAGTTTCATTTTCAGTGAAGTGACAGGAGCCATTGAGGGCCTAGGAGTAAAGAGAAATTAGCTGCTTTGAGGACTTAAGGTAATGTCTTCAACCCATATGCTCTATAAAACGTAAGGAAATCTATTATGAAATGTAAACACCAACAGTATAGCTTGGGATACCCTATATAAATTAGACATAAATGTGCACACAGAGCCAAGCGCACCCTGCTCAGGGAACCCCTCTCTCCCCATCCTTCACCCCCAATATCTCCATTGATCTTCTCCTTCCCTTCATTGAGGTGTCTACTCAAATATTATCTTATCAGGGAGATGACATCAGAGCTCTGCTTTTAAAGACACAGACACACTTGTCACTTGTCATCTTATCTTGCATTTCCCTTTTAACACTACTGCATATCTTTGCCAGTACCCCCTGGTTAGAATGTAAGTTCTACAAAGCAGGGATTTGTGTCTGTTTTATTTACATAGGACAGTGCCCAGCATACAGTGGGCATTCATGTATCTGTCAGATGAATGAATCAATCAATGGATTACTGCATAAAAATTTTAGAAGGGGGAAAAAGATCAATGATAGTGTGATAGTGTTGTGTAGTATCAGATGGTTGCTGGACTTATCATGGTGATCACTTCTTTAGGTACATAAATGTTGAATAAATATCATGTACCTCTGAAACTAATATAATGCTGTATGTTAGCTATATTTTAATAAAAATCTTTTAAAAAAAGAATTGCTAAAAACAGTGATTTTTATCTCCTTTTCTCTACTACCTTTAGCAAATATTTAACACCATATAAAAAGTAGTAAAGATTATAATTCAAAAACAATACAAATGATTTTTTAAATGATAGACCAGGGCAAGTTTAAAGAATAAGGAAAATACTTTAAATGGCTTTGTGCTATTTCTTTAGTTACATTGAGTGTGACAGTGGACCTTGAGCAGGTGCTCAAATACCAAAAACTGTGTGAGCCAGTCAAAGAACTAGAGCTTTATGCCAAGGACAATGAGAAGTCATGGAAGAGTTTTATGCAGCTGAGGTATGGAATCAGATTCACATTTGAGAAAGATCACTCAGCAGCAGCGTGAATAGTAAGTAAATTGAAGGGAGCAAGATGGGAAGCAAGAAAATCACTTGAGATACATTTGTTTACTTATACATTTGCAAAGATCAGAAAGTTTGAAAATGTACAACACTGGTAAGAGTGCAGAGAGGCAGAGGCTATAAATCGGCATGCTCTCTTCAGAGGGCAATTTGTCAATATCTATCAAAATAAAAAATTCATATATCTTTGATCTACCAATTCCACTGCTAGGAGTATATCTGGCAAAATCAACTTGCACACCTGATAGGAGAGGTATGTATGAGATATTTACTGTAGTACCCATAATACAAAGCTTTAAAAAATGAGTAAGATCACTCTGTGTAGGCTTGAAGAGAGTTCTCAGCTATGTTGCTAAGTGAATAAAGCAATATCCCAAATGTTGGATGTAGTATTCTCCTGTGTGTAAAAATGACACATATATGTTCAGTGATACATGTATATTTTTGTTGATACATAGAAACACATTTGGAAGTTTATATTGGTTACCTCTGAAGAGAAAACCTAAAGATTTGAGAGAGAATAAAGCTTACTTTTTTAAAATTATTTTTTATTGTGAAATACACAATTTTTAGAATTAGTTTCAGCTGTACAACACAGTGCAATAGTTATACTTTTTACCCCTCGAGGTGACAATCCCCCTCCCCCAATCTGCCACCCCACTCC
>NW_017731799.1:1576250-1580453 GCF_001890085.2 Hipposideros armiger
CAGTGTCACTGGCCCTCATATGTGGGATCTGAACCGGGGCCCTCTGGCATCCCAAGCCAGTTCTTAACCATCGCGCCACTCGGCCGGCCCAAGATGGTTTTTTTAATACTGGCAAAATATGACATAATCTATCATCCCTCAGCTGAGACCTAGTCAGAGGTCCAGTAACAGGGCGTTTCCAAGGTGGCCTGCATGCTTCCCTGTTTTCTGTGGTAAGAAAAGAAGAAAGGAAATATAGCCTGTGGCCCATAGAAGGTCCTTCTGGAGTCCTGGTCCATAGGAATTGTCTGGCCTGCTTTGGAAACTTAGAATGATAATAAATCTAATGATAAACCTTGTACTGTTTCATCGCTGCATTCCAAAAAAATCTTGGGTCAAGCTTAAACATCCTATCAGGTTGTCTCCTGCTCATCTGAACCTTGCTCCAGGCAGCTGCTGAAGCCCTCTGCCCTGGATGGGCCTTGGAGGACAGGAAATCAGGCCTTGGGAAGGCGGCTGGAGAGGGCCTCCTGTGAGCCAAAGGCCACCCCAGCCCATCTTTGCCCTCCCACTCTGGACCGTCCCTCCTCTCTGCACCCTGGAGGAGGTAGCACACCTTCATTAATGGTTGATGATGCTCAGGGGGTGGAAACTGGGCCTGAAAAAGACATTCTTTCCTGTCACACACACACACACACACAATGTGCCTCAAAGACTGTGCCTTTTCACTAGACTCAGAAACAGGGGCATTATCCCCAAGGGCTCCCAAAAGCTCTCCCAGCAGGTGAACTCAGACTCATGCTAGGGAAATAATTTTCCTGAAGGTTAGGCAGGGGTTGGAATCCAGCCCACCCACTTACATCCCTGCTCCCACTCCTTCAACCTATTTATAAAGAGCTCTTCATTTATAATTTGCTGTTTACTTCAAAATACTCTGGGGAACTTCTGTTCTATCCTCCAGCCTCCAAGACCCTGAATAATTGATTTTAAAAGTAGCTCACAGCATATTTGCTCTATGAGCACGGGTAGGGGAAAAGAGTGTCATTCAGAAAGGCAGGTTAAAGGGGGTAGAAAGGCAGATGGATAATCTTTTTTATGCTCTAAAAACCTCAAGCAAATGTATATGTGCATGTAGTAGCTAATAATGAGGTGGTAAATTTGTCTTGGCATCAAGTGAGATCCAGCTCAGCATCAGAACAGGCAAGTGGTGAGATGGAAGACTGCCACAAAGCCCCTTCTCCCACCATTCCTTTCATTTAGAACTGTTTCTTTTAATTTTGAGAAATAAATAGTCCCTTTTCAAAGGAAAATTAAAAGTGCCTTGCAAACTCCAGTTTGAGAAAAATTGATTTAAAAGAGAATGTCCTCTCTCAAAAAAAAAGTAGCTATGTGAAGTGATGGATATGTTAATTAGCTTGATTGTGGTGATCATTTCACAATGTATATATACATCAAAACATCACATTGTGTGCCAGCTGAGTGGCACGTTGGTTAAGAGTTGGCTTGGGACACCAGCTCTGAGCAGCAGGGCCCCAGTTTGGATCCCACATGAGGGCCAGTGACGCTGTGCCCTCTACAGCTAAGATGGTGAACAACAGCTCAACCTGGAGCTGGGCTGCCGTGAGTCACCAGCGATGACATAGTCCATAGCCCCTGCTGCAGTGGGCTGCCATCAGTCGCTGTTGAGCAGCCATCCAATGGCCAGCGAGTGACTGCCTCACCCGGGAAGAGCGCAATGATAATACCAACATGAGCCAGTGAAGCGACGTCCTCCACAACTAGACTGAAGAACAAAAGGACAGCAACTTATCTGTTCCCCTTCCCAGATTCCCCAATGCTGTTCCCGTCCCCTAATTCCTGAATAAAATCTTTAAAAAAAAAATCATATTGTATACCTTAAATATACACAGATTTTATTTGTCAACTATGCTTCATAGAGCTAAAAAAAAATAAAAAATAAAATACAATGTTTTATATAAATTGCATTCAATTATAATAACCATGGCAAACCAGAAGTTTTGATTTTATAATTAAGAAATTAATAAAATATTATTGGATTGCATTATAATAAATGAAAATACAAGGTAAAAAATTCTCAGAGACATCATGGACTTTAGTTTGAGAAACATCAGTGTAAGGTGTTTTTCCTAAGGAACCTCTGGTAATTGTTACATACAACCTGGGGACTGTACTATGAATCTGTCAGTCCACTGCTCATGTTTTACTATGCATTTGCTCTAAGGAAGTTGCTTCATTATTACCTAATTATCTCCAAGAGGGCAAGGCCATGGGGAAATAAGATATAAGACTGACAACTTGATGGCTAGAGGACAAAGAGATAAAGAATTGCCCCTTTTGGGCCGGCTGAGTGGCCCAGTTGGTTAAGAGCTCGCTTAAGAGTGAGAACTCTGAGCAACAGTGGGTTCGATTCTCGGCCCGAACTGAGCTGCCAACAGGTGGCAGGATGGCTCAGCTAAAAAAATAAAAAATAAAAAAATAATTGCCCCTTTGAATGCTGCCAGAGAGAGTTATGATGATGGAGAAACACTGGGCTGTAGAGAGGGCATTTTGAATGCTGTGCAAAGGGGAGTATTAGTTTGCTATGGCTGCTGTAACAAGGTATCAAAAACAGGGTAGTCTAAAACAACAGAGATTTATTGTTCCACAGTTGTGGAGGCCAGAAGTCTAAATGCAAGGTGTCCACAGGGCCACGCTCTCTGACATCTAGTGTTTGCTGACAATTCTCAGTGTTCCTTGGCTAATAGCTGCATCACTGCAGTCATGTGGCTGTATTTTTCTTGTATGTTTTCAAAGTGTCTTCTCTCTGGGCGTGTCTGTCTCTGTGCCTAAATTTCCCCCTTTTATAAGGACACCAACCATTCTAGATTACAGCCACCTTCACGACTTCACTTTCACTTGATCACTTCCATAAAGACCCCATCTCCAAATAAGGTCACATTCTGAGGTACTGGGGCTTAGGAAGTCAACATATCTTTTTTGTGGAGGACACAATTCAATTCATAACAAGAGACATTGGGAGAACCCTAGGTGAGTGAGGAGAAGTGATGACAGGAACAAAAGGGGGAATGGGGAGATTGTCAAATCTAACTTGAATCCACTTTACAACGGTGCACAGAGTTGCCTGGATCCATTCTATTAAGATAGAAAATGAAAACGTTACTTTCAATATGGCACAAAACACCACAGAGACCCATCATTTGCCTGTAGACTATTGTGCAGATGTGGCTCCAGCACATGAGGCAGACAATTTAAAGCCAAAAGCAGGATAGACTTCTTTCTGTCATTAGGAGAACTCAATGGAAAGAGCTATTCTTCCTGTGATAAACTCACAAAGGTGAAAACGTCCTCTTAGGAGTGATGGCCCAGCAGAGACTGGCCATAAGCCGGGATGAGCACATTTGTTGGTGCTCAGCAGGCTGCCGTGGGTAGGTGATATTTAAAGTAAAATATAGCATCTCAAATGGAGTTTCCAAGGCAGTTATTTGATAAATTGATGATTTTATTGAGTCGAGGAGAAAGACGAGGGTGGGGGAAGGGTGAGATTAAGAAAAAGAATATTTTAGTTGATGTAAAAACATGAAGTTTTGAGCTTCACAGTCAGAGCACTTGTGATTTAAATTTAAAAAACAAAACAGTTTAAGTTGAACTCCAATTTTTAGGGCATAGAAAGACCTGACTTTACAGTCCCATAAATTTGAAAGTAATTATAGTATGTAGCCTTTTCAGATTGGCTTCTTTCATGCAGTAATATTTATGTTTCCTCTGTGGGTTTTTTCCAATTACAGTTAACATTCAATGTTATATTAGTTTCAGGTATACACGTACAGCATAGTGGTTAGACATTTATATAACTTACTAAGTGATTCCCCTCAATAAGCCTAGTAGCTACCTGGCATCATACATAGTTATTACAATATTATTGACTATATTCCTTATATAGTGTATGATTCCAACTGCATGAAATTCTAGAAAAGGCAAAACTATGGAGATGGTAAAAAGATAAACGGTTGCCAGGGGTTGGAGAGGAGGGAGGGATAAACAGGCAGAGCAGAGAGGATTTTTTAGATCAGTGAAACTAACTGCGTATGGTGGATACCTATCATTATACCTTTGTGAAAATCAATAGAATGTCTAACACCAAGAGTGAATTCTAATTAAACTGTGGACTTTGGATGATAATGACATGTCGATATAAGTCCATCA
>NW_017731799.1:1581968-1583505 GCF_001890085.2 Hipposideros armiger
GATGTGCGCTTCCCTAGTCAGTGTGTGTGAAGACAGCTTGTGTGGGCTTTGAGGAAAATACCTGTTTAACTATCTCTTTTAGGATTTCTGACTACTCTGCAAATATTCTGATAATGAGCTGACAAGCTATAAGGCCAGGAGCATTTGAGGCCACAGGAGAGCAAAGACAGGAATATCCTGTTCAGCTGAGAATTAGCAGTCACTAGAGGTCAAGCAAATCCAATTTCAAAGAGCATTAGAGTGATCCTCCCTCTTGAAAGGGTCCAAAAAGGAGATGAAATTGGGAGGAAGCAGAATATTATGAGACCTTACAGAGGTAATAATTGGAGGGAATACCGAGTACCCTTTGCTTTGTTTTACCCTTTCTAAGCCTGTATTTATCAAAGGTTCTCATAAAGTCCCAGAAGCCTGGTCAGCTTGAAAGAAGCCAGTGAAGACGGAGAAATTCTCTGACACATCCACCTCACTTCCTGTACACCTTGCTGCCTTCCAGACTTTCTCCACTGCCTCCCAGATGCCCTCTGTTCTCTTGCTGCCTTAGTGGCCCCTCAAAATGAGTCACCCCATCTCCCCCTGTGCTTACAGAGTGAACTGGAGTTTTGCTAACTCAGTCTAACCTGTGAATGATTGAGCACTGTATTAACTGTTACTGTGTTAAGTCGCCCAGAATATTTGCATTTAAAAGAGGATCCTATAAAGACAATGAATCAACTTTTAATAATAGACTTTGAGGGTTAGGGGTGGGAAGATAGTCTTGTTCTGCATAACATTCCTCTAAACTAGTTGATCTAGTAACTGTTTGATCAAGTTAAAGGTCTAGATTTTTTTTAATATTATAAATTGAGGTTTAAAATAATTATGGAATTACAGGTTGAATTTTTTAAGGTCAAGCTGTTACATTTTCATTTCTTCACAATTTGAACCTAAAATAACAAAGCCGTGTGTTTTGTTTTGTTTTGTTTTTTTCCTTCCTTTGACGTAGTTTTGAGCTATGATCTATGAAGAGTTTCTTTCCAAAGCACCACAAGACTCAAGGATTGAAGGCAGGCCAAATATGTAAAACCAGTGGATATGTATGTTTTGGGACAAATTATGTATGAAGTAAAAAGCTCTTTGATGGGCTGTATTTGTAGCTGGTTTCACTATTGCTGTGTGTTAAGCTTGTGACTTCAAACCACTATTTCATTTAGCTCACAATTTTTTTGAGTCAGGAATTGGGGAAGGGACAGAGCAGGGCATCTCTGCTCCATGTGCATCAACGAGGGTGGCTCAGTGAGGGTGGAGCTGGAGGGGCCACACTGAGATGACTTATTCATATAACTGTTGGGAGCCATGCAGGCTGGCTTTACTGTAGTATAACTTGTTTTGCTTCTTGCTCCTTTCCGCACCTGGAGGGTGCTTACTTAACCTTGAGGTATGTGGTGAGAAGGCCAGTACCTTAGAAGACACAATAAGATAGAGGGCTGTCTGGGTTTGTAGAAGATAGTTTCCTGGGAAACTGACCCTCTAAATTTTCCGCTGACCTTCAGGTTTCTAG
>NW_017731799.1:1587070-1587962 GCF_001890085.2 Hipposideros armiger
CAATTTGGGGCTTGATGTGTAGCCTCCTAATTCTTACCTTATGAACCAAAGTGGGAGTAATGAGAAAAAAATTGTCTCGGTAGTTTGTAAATCCAACTTATGCCCATGTCCACAGTGGAATTCAATACTGCACATGGACATTAGAAATGCGACCCTTCAATATACGAGCAAAGTAGGTTGATTTCTAAATTCCTTTTCTAAAACTAAAGAAAATTAACTGTTTCTTCAACCTTCTGATACTTAACAGCAGCTTTTCTCCTCTTTGGGGGGCCTATATGCTAATGACAAAGTCAACCATTTAGATCATATTCTGACACCCCAAATGGCAGAATTCTGACTAGAATTTTATGCATAGCTGCTGGGAAATGTTATTCAGCCACCTTTGAAATGTGTCCATTCAACCCATCTTAATTCAAAAGCTATTTACTATACACACACTATATACAGAGGGTGCCAAAAAGAAAGTATACACATTTTAAGAAAGAAAAAAAACTATTAAAATTGTAATAATATATACTGATAACAAAAGATGAATACTAGTCACGTTTGACTTCTGCAATTACAAGAGGTGCTCAAAGTGGTTACCATCAGCAACCAGACACTTCTGATTACGGCGAACTACTGCTTGAGCAACATTGACCAAAGTGTTCACTTGTATACATTTTTTCAGCAACTCCAATATATGGAACTTTGGAGACTATATTCTTTTCCAGCCCCAAGAAGCTTGTGGCCTAATGAAGCAGCTAAGAGATGCACACATGTAAAATAAAATAACAACTAAAGTAGCACATGATTCAGAGTCACCTGGGTAATTTAGATATGTAGGATAGGCATTCTAAGGAGCAAGCGGTTGTGCTAGATCCAGGTGGCCCTAGCAGGTGAAACTGGAATT
>NW_017735647.1:0-1726 GCF_001890085.2 Hipposideros armiger
TTTCCGATTTCTTCATAGTGCTCCACGGGCGGGTGCCTCTTCAAAGCCCAGACTTTCTTGTGTTCAGTTTGTTTACCTCCTGTTCATTAGTCTTGCCTCCAGAGATCTCAAGTCCCCGAAGAGAGAATGACACGCGTGGAGATCAAAACCTTGGGGGCCTATGGAGCGATTTTGCACACTGGCGGGGCTCTGAGGGAACTCAAGGAAGGAGAAAAATCAGACTCAGGCAGAAAATGGGAAAAGAGGAAGGCCAAGGGGAGTCTGATGAGATGATTAATCCACATTTGCAATTCATTCATTTTCGTCAAACTTCCAGAATAATTTTGGGAGCTGGGCACAGAATAGCTTTTTAAGGGTAAGTGAGTAACCCCTGGATTTTCTGATTCAACAGCTCTGGGGTGGAGCTTTAATCATTTATATTTATAGCAAGTTCCCAGATGATGCTGACAGGGCTGGGGCATTGTGTCGTGAGGACCACTGGGCCAGTGAGCTGAGATGTCTGTCCTGTGTGAGTAAAAATGTCTCAGGGTTCTTTCCAGCCCGAGGGCTCAGCGCAATCAGACTGCATGGTGCTAGGACTGTCTGGATAACTAGACCAAATACTTTCCCAGGCTTAGGTACAGCTCTTGCCTGCGAAGAGTTTCTCATCAAATCAGAGAGAGGAAAAATGCGTGCCAGAAAAGCAGCTACAATTTTATATCCCGGAAACTCCACAATGGAGCTCGCCCCGCTTTCTCCTTGTAGCCCATCCCTGACCACTGGAGTCAAAACTCTCTCCTTTTTCTCCTCAGTGTGTCTTGGGTAAAACCTCTCTTCATCTGGCCCTTGTGGGGTACTACGCATGAGGTTCTATGTCTCTCTGGTTCATGAGGCTATGAAAGGCCTGAGGTCTACAATCTCACGGCATTCATCGTAGCTGCAAAAATGCGGAGAAGTGAATGGGATGCATGAAGGGGCGAATGAGTGAGGGGGATAAGCTGAACCAGAAGTTACAGGAGGTTAAGGAGTTTGTGCTCTTCCCACAGGGAAATCTCCCTTTATTCGGCAGCCTTTCTGGACATCCCAAAGAAACTCCTGCTACTATCTCATTTTCCAGGCTTGAGTCACGTGGCCAAACCTAGCTGCAAAGGATGCTGGGAAGTGTAGTCCTTTTATTGTGGCATTCTATAACAAGTTTAAAAGAAAGAAGATAACACCACTGGTGAGAAAAGAGATTCCGGAGGGCGGAGGAGCACCTGGGAAGAGGGCCTCCAGGCAGGCAAACCAAGGGGGAAAAAGTGTCTGTCTGCCTTCAAGGCCTCTGAGAGGCTGAGCAAGGCCGAGGCCTCTGGGTGGGTTGTTTAAAAATAGAAAAATTCAAAGACAAGGTTTCAGAAATTTTCTGTTCACCTATTTAAATGTAATAAGGAAGCACCGTTAGTTAGTTTCTACACAATTACAGGCTGTGTGATGCTTTGTAAAAGTTTCAGTTGAGCATAAGGCCACGGTCCCACTTAACACCCCCTATGAATGTGACGTCCAGCCCGCTGGGCTCTGTGTCCACATCCCTTCCCACTGCCTGTCATGGCAAGCCCGCCATGTTGTATGATAATGTCCAAGCTCTCAGCCCACCTCAGCACCCTCCAACGCCAGCTCAGCCCTCATACTCTTTATATGCCCAGCACCTAGCACACACAGTACCTGGTACTCAGCACCTAGCACAGTATCTGGTACCCAGCACATCCTA
>NW_017735648.1:0-1725 GCF_001890085.2 Hipposideros armiger
GAATCGTAGGGTTTCTCCCATGAGTATGTGCTCTGGTGTGTGATGAGACTTTACTTATCACGGAAGCCTCGCCCACAGTCCCTACAAACATAGGGCTTCTCCCCTGAGTCTGTCCTCTGGTGTATGATCAGACCAGACTTTACACTGAAGCCTCTCCTGGTCTCCCTGCAAACATAGGGTTTCTCCATTGTGTGTGTTTTCCTGAGTCTGATGAGATTTGATATTTCACTGAAGCCTCACCCACACTCCCTGGAAACATAGGGTTTCACCCCTGTTTTTTGTCTTCCTGTGTCTCATGAGATTTGTTCTTTCACGGAAGCTTCACCCTCACTGTGTGCAAACATTCAGCTTTTCTCCTGAGTGTGTGCTCTAGAATGTGATGAGATGTGACTTTACACTGAACCTTCGCCCACAGTCCCTACAAACATAAGGCTTCTCCCCTGAGTGTGTCCTCTGTTGTATGATGAGACCTGACTTTACACTGAAGTCTCACCCACACTCCCTGCAAACGTAGAGTCTCTCCCCAGAGTGTGTCTTCTGGTGTGTGATGAGGCCAGACTTTTCACTGAAGCCTAACCCATACTCCCTGCATACAGAGGGCTTTTCTCCTTACTGTGTCCTCTGGTGTATGATGGACCTGACTACACTGAAGCCTCTCCCACACTCCCTGGAAACATAGGGTTTCTCCCCTGTGTGTGTCTTCCTGTGTCTCATGAGATTTGTTCTTTCACTGAAGCTTCGCCCACACTGTGTGCAAACATAGGGCATTTCTCCTGAGTGTGTCCTCTGGTGTGTGAAGACACCTTAATTTTCACTGAAGCCTCGCTCACAAACCTCGAAAACATCGGGCTTTTCTCCTGAGTGTGTGCTCTAGAGTGTGATGAGATGTGACTTTACACTGAAGCTTCGCCCACAGTCCCTGGAAACAAAAGACTTCTCTCCTGAGTGTGTCCTCTGGTGTATGATGAGAACTCACTTTACTCTGAAGGCTCACCACACTCCTTGCAAACATAGGGCTTCTCCATTGAGTGTGTCCTCTGGTGTATGAGGACACCTGACTTTAAAATGAAGCCTCGCCCACACTCCCTACAAACATAGGGTGTCTCTCCTGGGTGTCCACTTGTGTCTGATAAGATTTGTCATTTCACTGAAGTCTCGCCACTCTCTCTGCAATATAGGGCTTTTCCCATGATTGTGTCCTCTGGTGCTTGATGAGATGTGACTTTACACTGAAGCTTTGCCCACACTCCCTGCAAACATAGGGCTTCTCCCCAGAGTGTGTCTTCTGGTGTGTTATGAGACTTGGTATATCACAGACGCCTCGCCCCCAGTCCCCGCACACATAAGGCTTCTCCCGTGAGTGTATTTCTGTTGTCTGAAGTGACTTGATATTCATGTAAATTTTTGCCCACACTGCATACAATCATAGGGTTTTCTCCTTAGTGGGTCCTCTGGTGTATGATGTGACCTGACTTTACGCTGGGCCCTCCTGCATACTCTCTGCAAACATAGGGCTTTTCTCCTGAGTGTGTCCTCTGGTGTGTGATGATATGTGACTTTATACTGAAGCTTTGCCCACACTCCCTGCCAACATAGTGTTTCTCCCCTATGTGTGTTCCTGTTTCTGAAGACATTTGTCATTTCACTGAAACCTCACCCACACTGCCTGCAAACATAGGGCTTTTCTGCTGAGTGTGTCCTCTGGAGTGTGATGAGATGTGACTT
>NW_017735649.1:0-1667 GCF_001890085.2 Hipposideros armiger
GGCAGCCTTCTTCTCCCTCAGGTGTCTGGCCTGTGCCCCCATGTCCTGTGGCACCACCTTGGAGCTGAGACTCAGACGTTAGGGTTTAAACATAGTGCAAGTTAAGTTATTGGAGTCCTACTGTATGCCAGGCACTGGTGGGAAGTTTGCATGTGTGAGCTCACTCAGTTCCCACAACTACCTGAAACACAGCATTACATACCTCTAAGGTAGGTGCTCATATTAGCCCCACTTTACAGGTAAAGCGTTAGGTGCAGAGAGGTTAAGTATCCTGCCCAGGGTCACACAACTTGTAAGCAGTAGAGCCGAGAGATGGTCTGACTCCTGAGATGGAGCGATTCCCCAGCACCTGAAACCCTTAGACCCAAGAAAGACACTAATTCTCAGGGTTGTTCAGGCATTTTTGGAATGGCACAGGCTGCTTAGGAAGAGCTGGCTACAGCTAGAGGACAGGAGAGACATTGTAGAGAGTAAGTAAAGACAAAAGGCAAAAGGGACACGGTGAGAGGAAATGAAGACGTTATCAGAAAGCTCCAAGACATGTTGCCCATGGTGAAATGGGTTCTCCTGGGAGAGAACAAAGAAGCAATTAGCAAATGACTGGATCCAGTCCAAACAGGAAATCCTGCCATCGTAAAGGAGCTGCCTACTCACTTGGTGAACAGGGACGCGATATTGTACAGTGGCCTTTCTGTAAATAAGGAGGGATGCCGTGTTTCCAGCTCACAGCAAGACGCTAAGGTTCTGCTGGGGGAGGCAGCCGACAGGGAGCTCGTACAGGGAGATCCTCCTGCCCAGGACGGGACTGCTCGCATCCTTGGGCGTGCAGGTTAGTAATGATCAAAGTGAGCTGTGCTCGCTGCCAAAGGATGACATTAGCTAGCACCGGCTTCCTGCCGCCATGATGGAAACCCTCCAGGTACATGAAAGGATCACGGGTTAAGGTTCTCTTATTATAGCCTTCAGGCAATGAGACCTGCAGCTCAGAAGTGGTGCATCACGTGCTCCGTCCAGGCGCCTCTGGGCACGGGTGTGGCTCCGTCACTTCCAAGGGGCCTCGTATTGCTAGAGATTTGTAAGCACAGGCTCTGTATTTAGACATGTCTAAACTCAACTAGCATTCCGTTCAACAAGCTCTGTGACTGGACCTTTCTAAGCTTCGGTTTCCTCATCCATAAGCTGCACCCATCCTGAGAGCTGTGGTGAGAGGTAAGTGAAACCCCACATGCTGTGCGTTTACCACACTGCTCAGTCTCATGAGCACTCTGTAAGTGGCGGCCAGCTACAGCAGGAGTGTTACAAGCACCCCAGTTTAAGATTGAATAGGCAATTGGGTAGACGTGTATCACTCACATTTACCAAGTAAGTCGGTAAAGCATTGGAGGCAGCTATAGTTTGTTGATGGTGGAAATCTAGGTTGCATATTATTCCCAGTAGATTGCTACACTAATGTAGATACTGTTATGGCTGTGTCCAAGGGAAAATGTCTATGTTTTTAGAAATGGTGTGGCCAGTGCTGTAGATGAATTGAAGTACATGGAGAGACTGGCTGTACAGACAAGCACTGGCCAGGCCACCTATGACAATGCAGACCCACACCACTGCAGCAACCAGCCCGGGAGGTCTGTCTCTGCAGCAACTGGCCTGGAGCGGTCAGGACTTGGTCA
>NW_017735650.1:0-2674 GCF_001890085.2 Hipposideros armiger
ACAGCAGTTCAACCAAGAGATGTTTCGTTCCTCTCCAGGGCAGCAGTCCTCCGTGAGTTAGCCCAGAATTCCAGACTAGTTTGCTCCATGGCACGTCCACGTTGCCATGGGTAGCAGGGAGGAGTGGGCTCAGATTTGTGCCCCAGGAGGTAACTGCTTCAACCCAGAGCTGACCTGTGTCACCTCGCACTGCACACCCATACAGAACTCCCATGACTCAGAGCTCAGTTCTCTGTCCAGTTGTTGGAGAACGAGATATTGGTGAAAACCATTCACACCTGTCACACAGATCTTCTAGAACCTTGTCAGGAATCAACAGCACCTCTCCCTGACTATAGATACTGGGGTGCCCTTTTCCCCCTTGATAAAGTGGGAGTCACCTCCTCTGCCCTGCCATATCCTCAGCTACATGACTGCTCAAATACTCCTAACAGTAGTCCAACCCAGGCTTTATGATATTGTGTTGACCTTGATGGATAAATCAAGTCCTGGAGATATGGAGTCAGTTCATCAGTTAGGTTTTAACTTAGTTACACAGCAGTGGAGGTCTGAGAAGGAGGAACTATAGCATAATGGAATGCAAACCCAGCTCTGCACCACAATTGGATGGATGGTGCTGGGAAGCACGCACCTCTGTCAGGTAGAAATGAACACACTCAAGGTCATCTTCTACTATCACATCAAGCTAGCTCTAGCTGCTGATTCTCTCTCAAGCATCCTTCCCAACACTCTGATTCCCCCACACAATGTTCTCTCAGGACCATATAGTTCCTTCACGAGTGATAATAATACTATGCCTCATTCCAGTAACTACACGTACTTACATAGTAATGTTATTAGATGCCACACACAGTTCTAAGGTTAGTGTTCTAATGGTACATATATTACTTATTTGCTTTTCACGTCAACACTTTGAGGTAAGTAGTAGTATTTTCCACATTCCAGATGAGGAAACTGAGGCACAGGAAAGTAAGAGAGCTTGCCCCAAATCACATACCTACTAAGTAGTGCAGACAAAACCCAGACCATGGCAGTTTGGCTCCAGGGACCCCACTGTCTCTCACTGAACACTTGCAATGGATCGAGATGCTTGAGGTTGGTTATTGCCTGAAAGGGTCATTATTGCCATTTACAAGTGTGTGCACTTGTCTAAGTCTAAGTCACCACAAGTGGGGATTTGAACCTGGCACTGAACATGACTCCACACCCAAGGGCGTTGCCACCCTGTCACGGTGCTTCTTGCTTTATGGTCCTAAGAACTACAGACCAAGCTGTCTTCTCCAGCTGTATTTCTGCTGGTCAGAACACTGTTTCTTCCCCTCTTCATTTCATTTCACTCACCAGCCTCTTATAGAGAACGTGCCATCCCCAGACAATCACTTCCTGGGGTCCTGTAAATATGGCTTACTGCCTTTGACCTTGTTTTCAAGACCTCACTGTCCACCATGATGTCTTAGCTCTCCTGGGGGAGGCTATTTAATTCAGACCCTCCGCTCTAAAGAAGCCTGAATCCCTGAAAGCTGACACTCAGCTCCCCATGACTCACTGGGTTCTGTGTCCTCTGGGTGCTCATGTGCCCTTGAGANAAAAGTAAATTTATGTGTACTAACATATGTTCTTATAGTTTCTGAACTTTTACGAGGACATCTTATTTTTCTAAGCAAAAATATTTTCACTATCACATTTCGAATAAAATATATTTACTTCTTCAGTCCCATTAGCAATAAAGAAACAAAGCAGAATTGCCTGCATCTCTAATCCAAAGGCCATGTTAGCCTTCCAGTTACTCTAAATAACACCCACATTGTACTAGAAGTGAGACAGGCTTCCCAAGAGGCTTAGGAAACCCAGTCTTCCCACCACTTATGACTTTTAAAATCACAAGACACAGTGCAGGGGTGACAATGGAAGCACCATTGCTGTGAACATTTCCCTTCTCTGTATTCTGCCACACTTTAGTAAATTATAAGCAGCCACTATAAATAAATCAATGCTATATTTTCCTGTTGCCACCACAGTTCATCAAAAAGCGAGAGGCTCAGTCAATTCAACATACAACAAATACTTCTTGGCTGTCACCCCAGAGCCCTGCACCTGGCAGAGTGAAGGTGCAAAGATGCCAAAGTGGGGACTCACCAGATGGTCCAAGGGCCAGCTGGCTGCAGGGCACCACTTTTGCATTTCCTTGAGAAGGTAGACACTGTTCCCTAAGGATCTGAACAAATTAACTAGCTGCATGAATGTGCATATCTTGACTTAACAAGCAAATCTCCTAGCTTGCTTTCTCTGGTTCCCAGATAACAATCCAAAGCAAACAAACCCCAAATCCTTGACCTGTGTGTGTTGTTTTGTTTTGCTTTTCATTCTTGGGAAAGTCTACTCAGTGCAAAGTACGTAATAGAAAATATCCCAACTATGTCCCAGTAGAATCTGACGCAACCCTCCCTTTGTCCCCATTTGTGACGGTTAAGGCTGTGATCCTGCCCTCTCCTCACTGTGTCTGTTTTAATTCACCATCAGCTGGAAGGAAGGAAATTAGTACAGGGAGAGGGAACAATGAACACACTGTAATTTTTACAATACACCAACAGTAATATTGTGACAAACAGTTCAACAGTGTAATTCAGCGCCTCCAAACGCTCAAGTTTAGTGGAGACAAGATCCATATTTCAAG
>NW_017735651.1:0-1723 GCF_001890085.2 Hipposideros armiger
ACACACACATGCAAAATAGTAACTGTGGGGTGATGGATATGTTAATTAGCTTGATTGTGGTAATCATTCTATAATGTATATGTATATCAAAAACATTATGTTGTACATCTTAAATATATATAATTTTTTCTCAGTTGTACTACCTTAAATAAAGATGGAAAAAATAATGTTATAGTTTAGATCTGGTATCCTCTCATTCTGAATACTAGGACTACATTCAGATTTTAAACTATTACAGACTTTAAACTATTACAGATTTTAAGCTATTCCTAGCAAAGCAGTTGAACTATAAAGGACAAAGGATTTAAAGTTTATTTTAAACTATAGTAGTAGCAAATGAATACCTTATTATAAAAACCATTACCTGTGAAGATAAAATAAAGGTCTACTTCAGTCTTCAGTATACCTTCCTCCCAAGTTTACTCCTTTTTCCAGAGGTTAAAATGCTGACACCAATTTGGGATTTATCCTTCTAAAACTTTTTCAATTCATTTCATAAATAGGAGTAGTTATCAAACTATGTGGATTTGCTCAGTGCATGTGGCTCCTTACCAATATGAGGCTGTAGTAAATGTATTATTTTGTAACTTTCCTTTATCACATAATATACCTGGAGTATCTTGTCATATGATCTCACATAGCTTCACCTCATTCCATGTTATTTCATGGTACTGTTGTAATATATTTTATTTAGCTAGTCGCCCGTTAATGGACATTTTGTTTTAAATTTTTCACATTGTAAACAATTTTACAGTGGACACCCTTGTGTACATTTCTTGTGCATGTGTAAAAACCATTTCTTTGGGATTGAGCACCTTCAAGTGTAACTGTTGGGTCGAGGAGTAGACACTTAAAATCCATTTTAATGGATAATTCTGAAAAAATGATGGATTTTGTAAAATGTTTTGTGATTAAGTAGAAAGAGACATTAAAAAAAATGAAAGGACTTGGATACATTATGAGAGTGGATTCTGACGTTTAGTAAGTATTTGAACTTTTAAAAAAATAGACTTTATTTTTTAGAGCAGTTATAGGTTTGCAGCACACTGAGAAGAATGGAAAGTTCCCATATAGCCCCGTCCCCACTCATGTGCTACATCCTGAGTGGTCCATTTGTCTACACTACCCAGTGTAGACAATGGGTGAGTCTACACTGACACATCATCACCGGAAAGTTATAGTTTATATTAGGGTTCTCTCTTGGTGGTGTTCATTCTATGAGTTTTGACAAATGTATAATGACATATGTGTACCATTAGAGTATCATACAGAAGCTTCCCTGAACCAAAATGTGTCCCACTTATCCACCAACCCCCACCAACTCCTGGAAAACCCTGTTTTTTTTTTTTTTTAAATTGGGGAATTGGGGGAGGGGGACCAGCCAAGTTGTTGTTCTTCAATCTTAGTTGTAGAGGGCGCCAGTCGCTATCTGGTTGCCCATCGGCAGCTTGTGGCCTCTAAATTCAAGGTGCTGTGTTACAACTTCAGTTGCAGGTGGGTGTAGCCACCATCCCATGTGGGAGTCGAACTAGCAGCCTTGTTGTTAAGAGCATGCGCTCTATCCACTGAGCCATCGGGGTGGCAGCTCAGCTCAAGGTGCTGAGTTCAGTCTTAGTTGTGGGTGGGCATAGCCCACCATTGAACAGGCTGTCTTACTGCTAGGAGCATGTGCTCTCACCAGCTGAGCCATCCTGCCACCTGTTGGCAGCTCAGTGCCAGCTCA
>NW_017735652.1:0-1722 GCF_001890085.2 Hipposideros armiger
GGCCATTGTGTGGTTACAGGAGTATTGAGTTTGGGCACACATCCTGTGTCTCTGGGCAAAATAAGAAGGCAGTCATCCCCAATCCTACCTGGCCGTGCCATGGCTCATTTAGCAGGTGACATGGCAAGGACCTTTTCCCCATTCTATTTACAGACACCTAGTATCTCCTGATTTACAAATTGGAATCTGTTGAGAGGCACCCATCTGTTTTGGTTTGAGGTGGCACCCACCTTTGGACGTAAAGTGGGCCTCTCCAACCCCAGCATTTTCATTTTACACTGGCTCCTCAAAGTGTGTAGTTAGCCCTGATGAAAATTAAAAAGAAATACAAAACAGTGCTGCAAAGGTAGGTTTTGGGGGCTGGTTTGGTGTGTTTTGAAAGGACAAAGATATGTGAGGCCTCCGTGGCCTGGTGAGATCCAAGCTGGAGCTGTGTGCCCAGTGTGTAGAATCATGAGCTCTGAAGTTTTAAGTGTTCTCAGTGTAAACACCAGCTCTACCATTTAACTGTGTGATCCTGGGGAACTCACTCACCATCACTCAGCATTAGTGTTCTGTTCTATAAACTTCACATAATTATTGGGTTGTTGGAAAAGTCATGATGCATGTTTGCGACAGATGGCACTAGTTCATTACTGGAAGTACTAGAGTGATTCACATCTATGTTATTGCTATGTCATTTGACAGCTGACAGTTCTAGCTTCATTCTAAAAATCAGTTGAGCAATTTGGTTGAGTTTTGGAGATTTTACAAGTTGAAGATGGAAGACCAAACACTGCATTTTTGCCATATTTTGCTCTTTTACGTCCATAAAGGGAAGACTGTGTGTCAAGCTTGTGAAGTTTGGCATAAAGTTTATGGTGACAATGTTCTATAAGAATGTCAGTGCCAACGAGGGTTGATGAAATTCCATGCTGGTGATTTTTATCTCAACGACGCTCCTTGGTCAGGGAGGCCCACTGAGGTTGATGATGACAAAATAAAGGCATTGATCAAGTCAAACCCACATTACACAACACGAGAGATTGCAGAAACATTGAACATCCATCATTCAAGCATTCATGACCACCTGAAGAAGCTGGGATATGTAAGCAAGCTCGATATTTGGGTTCTGCATGAACTAAAAGAAGTTCATTTGACAACACATATAAACATCTGCAATGTGCTCAATAAACATGAGGAAAACGGTCCGTTTTTGAAGCAACTGATAACTGGTGATGAGAAGTGGATTGTTGACAACAATGTGGTGCATAAACTGCCTTGATGTGATGATTCACCTCAAACGACATAGAAAGCAGACATTCATCAGAGGAAGGTTATGCTCTCAGTGTGGTGGGATTTTAAAGGTGTCGTGTTTTTTGAGCTCCTATCAAGGAACCAAAGAATCAATTTGAATGTGTACTGTTGGTAAGTGGACAGTTTGAATGAATCCATAATTCAGAAATGTCCAGAGCTTGTTAATTGTAAAGGACTTGTGTTCCATCGCGACAAAGCAAGACCACACACAAGTTTGATCACCTGTCAAAAATTATTGGAGCTTGGATGGGATGTGTTGCCACACACACCATACTAGCCTGACCTTGTGCCATCAGACTTCCACTTGTTTCGCTCTCTTCCAAACTCTTTGCATGGTATAATGTTTAATTCAGATGAGGCTGTAAATCAGCACCTTGTTCAGTTTTTTGCAAATAAAGACAGGTCCTTCTATGAATGAGGAATTAT
>NW_017735653.1:0-1703 GCF_001890085.2 Hipposideros armiger
TGCATGGCTATCCCAGCAGGACCAGGAGTGGGTGTGGCATTGGTTCTAAACTCCCAACAGCACTTCCTTTCCCCCAGCCTATCTCTCATGAAGAAGACCTGAATTCTGTTTCCTTGACAACCAGTCTTCCTCTCTTCCCATATTTTTTAATGCTGTGGTGATAAGGTGTATTTAAACCCAGCAGCCATGTTCCCATGGTGATAGAAGACCCCCAGTAAGTTGCCATGGGAACAAGAGATGGCTTTGAAAGAGGATAAAAGTAAGTCGGCTTTGCCAGCGATGACAGCAAAGTCAGAAGCAGAGAGGCAGGAGAATGTGACTCAGGAAGGCATCAGGTCATGGGTAATGACTGGTCTAGCCTCATCTACCTGAGGCCAGTGGGAGGTCATGGTGGGTGAGGATGTGACACCGAGCTTCCTGCTCTGTTCACAAGAAGTCTCTGAGCAAAGCAATGTAACTGCTGGAATTTAAAGACAAGTTCTCTTGTTTGCTATTTACTCCTTTGTATCTTTCTCTGAAAGGTTTTTTAGAAAACAGAGGAACTAGGCGGAGCAGCTGCGATGTGAAGACCAGAATGATGAGGGCATTTGTTCTCTTTAGCTGCTCCATGACATGAAAGCTTCCTCTGAGCGCTGAGATCTGGTGCCCTAGAGCCAACCTGCATTTTCCCTATTTTGTCTTTCTCCCAAAATTTTATTATTTCCAAACATTCAGCAAAGTTGAAAGAATTTTACAGTTAACACAGGTATACCAATCACCTAGGTTGCACCGTTAACATTTTACTATATTTGCTCTGTCACTTATCTATCTGTCAATCACTCCCTTGACTGATTTCACACAACTAGTGGGTAAACTAGGATTCAGACCAGGTCAGTTTTTTTCCAAAGCCACTCTCCAGTATATTCCATTTAGGGTGACCAATCATCCCAGTTTGCCCAGGACGAAGAGGGCTCTTGGGACATGGGACTTTCAGTTTTAACATCACTACAGACCAGGGGAGTTGTAACCCTAACCCCTGCATAGTATGTTTTCAGGAATTTAAGGTGTGGTTAAGGGGGAAAGGGTGCCAGGTAAGCAAGCATGCAGTAACGTCATATGTAAACAACTATAAGTACAGAGACAGACAAAACCAAGAGTTGGGGAAGATATGGAGCTACTGGAACCCTCATGCTTTGCTGGTAGGAGAGCCAATTGCTACAACCACTTTGGTGCATTGGGGTTTAGCATTATCTACATACACATTTTAATTTAAAATTATACACATACCCTATGACCCAGCAATTCTTAGGTGTACCGAAAAGAAATGAGAGTATATGTCCACACACAAAAAAAGGGAAAGAGTGTTTAAAACAGCTTTATTCATATTATTCCAACCTAGAAACAATGCAATTATTCATTACCGAGGGGATAAATTCTGTGTATTCATATAATGAAGTATTAAAGAGCATTAAAAAATAAGAAACCTGTTGACATGCAGCAACATAGGTGAATCTTAAAAACATAATGTTGAATGAATAAAGCCAGGCACAAAAGAGTACATCATGGATGATTCCATTCATATGAAGGTCTAGAAAAGACAAATCTCACCTACAGTGGTAGATGTGAAAGATGGGGTTAGGCCTGAGTGGGAAGGGGTGGTGTGGACTGGGTGCATGAGGGCGCTGGGCGGGTTCTACAGCTTTATCAGGTGTAGTCACATGTAA
>NW_017735654.1:0-1662 GCF_001890085.2 Hipposideros armiger
TAATAAAATTCTATATACTCTTTAAAAAAAACTCTCATTTTGCCCTCCCCCCAGCCCTTGGCAACCACCATTCTACTGTCTGTCTCTGTGAATTTTACTACTCTGGGTACTTCATATAAGTGGTATTATATACTATGTGCCTTTTTGTGACTGGCTTGTTTCACTTAGCCAGTCTGCAAGGTCCATCCAGGTTGTGGCATGTGTCAGAATTTCCTTCCTTTTAAAGGCTGAATAATATTCCATTGTGTACACATGCCACATTTTGTTCATCCATCCATCGATGGACATTTTAGTTTGCTTCCATCTCTTGGCTGTATTGTGACTAGTGTTGCAGTGAACATGGCAGTACAGATATCTATTCGACACCCTGATTTCATTTCCTTTGCATACGCACTGAGAAGTGGGATGGCAGCGTCTTGAGGAACCGCCACAGTGTCTTCCACAGCTGCTGCACCGTTTTACATCCCCAGCACCGAGTGTGCATTTTCAGCGCATTCCCAGGGAGCACTGGTGCACACTCAAGTTAGAGCGCCACTGGATTAAAATGAGGATGCCGCCCTTCTCAACCAATGATATAAATGTTGTGACATTTACATGAGAAATTAATCTTGTCGGCGGACATTGTCCCACAGGTGAGCCGTCTCCTGATTTTGGGAGGGGCCAATGTGAACTACAGGACAGAAGTGTTAAATAATGCCCCGATCCTGTGCGTCCAGTCTCACCTCGGCCATGAGGAAGTGGTCACTCTGCTCCTGGAATTTGGCGCCTGCCTGGACGGGATTTCAGAGAATGGCATGACCGCCCTCTGCTACGCGGCAGCTGCTGGCCACATGAAGCTGGTGTGTCTGCTGATCAAGAAGGGGGCGAGGGTAAGCAGCAGCCTTCCCCAGTGGGTGGGAAATGTCTTCCTGTCCTTGCTAGAAGGATCAGCGGGACCCACCCTCTTTTGTCTCTATGTTATTGAATTGCCATGAACAGAAATCACCACAGAAACAGAAAGGGTGGAGCTACAGGCCTGCTCAGTGTGATGTTGCCTGATGTGGGTGCTCGAGTGTACAGCCTTGGAGAACGAGGGGCCGTGTGCCTTGCTCCTGAGCTCTCGCTCTGCTTAGCCTTGCCCAAGGGGAGGTAATCCCGGATACCAGGGAGACTCTGGCCACCAGCAGCATGAGGAAGGCCTTCCTTCCCAAAGCCCTGCAAGTATGGACCTAGAACTCATCACAGAATTTAACACAGCACCGACTGGTTGAAAAGATTTAATTTTTCCCCCCCCTCTGCTTATCCCATTTTATTTCATGTCTTTTTTATAGAATAATAAAATGAGTTCTATGGGTCTAGACAGCCCAGGATCCTCGTTTCTCCACCTGCCAGCTAGGACATTGGGCAAGCTGTTGAGCCTGTGTGCCTCAGGCTTCTCATCTGTAAAATGGGCATAACAACACCATATACCTTAGGGCTGTTGTGTGAGCATTCGATAAATCAGTATATTAACATTAATATGAGGTAACAGTATAATATTAAACAAGTTACTCTAGGACTATCAGCGTTAATAGATTAAATGAGAACTGTGCCAAGCTCACAATAACTCTGTTTAGGTTCACTGTAAGCATTTCATTGAGGGGAGATGCACTTTTGAATAACAGTAGAAATAAATCACTGATG
>NW_017735655.1:0-1722 GCF_001890085.2 Hipposideros armiger
AAGGCTTCTTGTATTCAAAATAATAATCTCATTTTTAGTGTTTCCTCAACAACTACTAGCTTCTAATAAAAGTTGTCATGATTGTTGGGTTTTTTTGCTTTTAATTATATTTGGATACCCCCTTTAATACCTAGCACAGTATGAATCATGTGATGAATTGCTTAATGTCTATGTGATTAGGGAAAGAGAAGGAAGGAGGAATTCAGGGTATGGATGCTAGCAAGAAAGAGGTTGTTGTTCTGGGTGTTAAGCATTGGCTCAGATCCTGAAATGTTTTGGAACTATAAACCAAATGTCCCCAGGCCTCACCTATGTGGCTTCAGGGTGCTATCAACTTTCATAACGGTTGGACCTCAGCACCTTGCCAATATCTCCCTCCACCTTGAGCCATTCTGGGAGCCCCTGGGGTAATTCAAATACACTAAAAAGCCTATGCTCTGCTGCTTTTATACCCGATCTCCTCAGTACATCCACTCTGTCTGCAAACACTTGTGGACCCCACAGCTTCCACTGGAGTGCTTCCTCTGTTCTCAGGAAGGAAGCTGCCCTGCCTGGGATGCTATCTCCTGTGGCACGGCCTTTGAGGTGTCACAGTGACAACTTCAGTCCTCCCTACAGTGATCCAGGCTCTTTAGATGTAGAAATGGGGAGACTCACCTTTCCATAGGGATTGATCCTGGCCTCAGGGCAGGCCTGGATGGTCAGATGTCATCGTGTCCCCTCCATCTCATTGTTGCTTCAGTCCCTGGCTCCAAATGCAAAGAGGACTCCTATACTTACTCCTCAAATTACTTGGTAAATTGATGCATGCATTCCAGTTTAGGCTCAACTGGGATATCTACGTGCAAAATGATTTCTTATTCATTAAAATATATATATAGGGCCGGCCGAGGGGCTCAGTTGGTTAAGAGCTTGCTCAAGAGTTTGAGCTCTGAGCAACAGCGGTTTGAGTCCCGGCCCAAGCTGAGCAGCCAATGAGCTGCCAACAGGTGGCAGGATGGCTCAGGTAAAAAAAAAAATATATATATATATATATACACATGGTGTATATATTATGTGCAGGGTGCTGGGCTAGGAGTTGTGTTAGACATAAGGAATTAGAGGCAACTACTCAGGCATGAGAGTGACATGTTTCCACCTGAAACAGATGGCCACAGAGTCCAGTCGTAGTACCTTCTTTTAAAGAATCCCTTCAATTCTAATATCAACCCTACTACATTTTGAAATTTGACATTTAAAAATTTGACTTAGGACAATGGAGACTATGCCAAATAAAGAAAAGCCTAAATTGCTCCCAAAGGTTAATGAATGATGGTGAGGTTTATTATTCAGGGAGATAAATAAAAATCCAAAGCAGTTTAAATTGAATACATGGCTGTCCACAAAGAGCCATCATCTCCTGGTGCTTAAGCTACCACCGAGTCATCAGATACTTTTGGAAACTGCATTAATTCTTTTAATAAATTTGTGCCTGGAGCAGTAAATGTCTAGGACTGAAAGATCATGGATCCTCTAATGAGCATACCTTATCACCTTGTCCTGTGATGGCAGATGACAAGATAGATGACCTATGATGGAAGATGACAAGACTTCTGCATTACTGTAGACAAACAAATGATTCATATCAAAACAGACAACTGGCCATTGATTGTATAGGAGAAACTTAAGTCATAATGCTGACACCTAAGAGCGACACTCACTAACATGGGAGAAAAAACATGA
>NW_017735656.1:0-1721 GCF_001890085.2 Hipposideros armiger
TTTAACCTTTCCCCTATTAAGTGGACGTTTGAGTTTCCATTCTTTTGCTATTAAGAATAATGGCATAATGAATAGCCTTGTCGCATATGTCTTTTTTGGGGGGAGGACGCTGTCATGTATCATCCTCGACATGAGATTGCTGATTCAAATGGTGAAAACATGTGATTTTACTCAATATTGCTTAAGTGTGTTTTCTAGTGGTTGTATCGTTTGGCATTCCCATCAGCAAGGTATGAGACTTTCTCCAAAGCCTTACTAAGATGAATATATTGCTAAAGTTTTGAATTTTTGGCAGTCTGGTAGGTGAGAATGGTATCTCTGTCGTTTTAGTCTGCAGTTCTCTTATGAATGGTGTTGAACATACTTTCAGGTCAAAGGACCATTTGAATTTCCTTTTCTGTTAAATCTATATTTATATTTATTGTTCATTTTTCAATAAGGTTATTGGAGATTTTCTTCTCTACATTAGATAATTATCTATTTATTGTCTTTTTATTTTAGACATACCAATCCTTACCTGTCATATATTTTGCAAATATTTTTGTTTGCCATTTGTCATTTTTACTTTGCTTCTGATTTATTTTTGCCATAGTATTTAAGAATGCTTATTTATTAAATTTATTAATCTTTGTGTATTGCTTCTTATGTAAGTTTATCCTCTTCCAGATTATGGAGAATATACCCATGCTTTGTTCCCTAATATTTGTATGTTTTCAATTATTACAATTAAATGTCTATCCATTGACAATTTTCCTGGTCTATGATGTGAGAAACAATCTAATTTAATCTTTTTTTTTTAGTGATGTGACTATTCGGTTACCCCAACATCACTTACAAACATTTTTCCCTGCCCCACTGATTTGCTTGTTAAATATATTAAATACCCATATGCAACTGGTTCTATTTCTAGATATTCAATTCTATTTTATTGATATGTCTGTCAATCCATGTAGAAATACCAGATTGTTTTACTCCTAGATGGTTTATGTTAGGTAGGGGTAGCCACATTTTATCTCATCTCATTTCTCTTCTTTTTCAGAAGTACCCTTAGGCATTATTGCATATGATTATTTTTAATAATAACCTTTGTAATCAACTCATGTAGCTTCAGAAAAAAATGTTTGTTTGTTTATTGGGATCACATTGCATTGGGTCTTCCTGCTCCAAGATGTGATATGTCTTTCTATTTGCACAAGTCTACTTTTATGCCCTTCAGGGGTGTTTTATAGTTTCATTATTTTGTTCATTAGATTTTGAACATGTATTGATATCTTTTGCCTAGGGTATTTATTTATATCATAAACAAGAGGTTTTCTCTTCCATTATTTCTTCTCACTGTGCTTTGTTTGTGTATGTGCAATAGAGCCTGTATCATAACCTGACATTCTAGGCTTTCCATTTCTCTCTTTTCTATTTTATTTATTATAATTTCTTGTGCAAACCATCTTCATCTCCAGCAAAATGGTCTACAGCTCTCCCCAGGGAGCCCTATGTTTTCCTTGTATCTCAGCTTTGCTTAAGTATCCCTCCTATCTTGGTTTTTCCTGTTCCTTTCTCTCTTTCCTTTTTAAATTTGTAAACCCTTCTATATCTTCTATGTCCCCCCTTTCACATTTATCTCCTATTGCATTTATATTTCTATTTATTCACATGCTATACAGCTTAGGTTCAGTTGCAGTTCCTTTTTTAGGTTTATTATCTAAGGCAGGCCTATGAAATAA
>NW_017731395.1:0-1437 GCF_001890085.2 Hipposideros armiger
CTAAGTTACACTGAGTGTTTACAATGTGACAGGTACTGTGCTAAGAGATTTTCGTATCTTCTCATTTCTCACAACACTCCATTTATCAGATGAGAAAACTGCTGCTTGAGGCATTCAATTGACTAATAAATGGCAGAGATGGTATTTGAAACTCAACCTGTGACTGAAAAGTTAATAATCATAGAACTGTAATAAAATTGAAAGGTTAAAAATAATATGAGGGACATAAAAATAGATAGATTAGAAAGTGTAACTCCCGAAAAAGCTACACTGCAGTGCAATTCACAATGAACATAAAGCTGACATGGACCTTATGAGAAGAGTATCTAAAATTTTAAGCAAAAACTGTTAGAAATACAAGTACATTATTTTTTGCAGAAAATGAAATAACTTAGAGATTTTAACATATTTCCCCAAATGTAAATAAATTAAGACAGAAAACTGGAAGAATACATAATAGACACATTATGAAATAATTTAGAATCAATTGAAATAAATATATTTCAATATTTATACCTACTGAAACTAAGACTCCTTTTCCAGTGTGTGAAACATTTATAATTATATATTACAACCCAAAGAAGTTATAAAATGAAAATGCTTTAAAGATCACATTCTCTGACCATAAGATCAGAAATGAATAACAAATGTGTAAACAAATTAACAACTTTTAAAATATTCTCTTCAATTACCTTTAAAAAAGAAAAGAATAAAACTGACAGCTGTCTTCTCCATAGAAATAATGAAAGCAAGAAGACAATTTAGTGTCATCTTTGAAGTGTTGAAGGAATATAAATGACAACACAAAATTCTATCATCAAAATTTACATTCAAACTCAAGGACAAAATAAAGACGCTTTCTAATTAACAAAAATTGAGAGTGTTTTTTGTTTGTTTGTATTTCCCCAATACATCTGCACTTAAAATAGAACTAAAAGAAATCCTTCCATCAGAAGGAAGTGAATTGGGGGTGGGGAGGCAGGGTGAATGTGAGTATAGATATAAATGGGTACCTAAGGCTCAAACACTAAAAGTAATGGGTTTTGGCATTTATGCTGAATAAAGTGAGTTAATTTAATGACAAAAGCAAAACAAAAAACTGGATGGGATAAACGCAATTAAAGAGTTTATCACTATCTAACTGAAAAAAGTATTGATTTATATTTGCCTCTAAGAAATCAAAGATACATATTGTCATCCCTTGTGTGACTACAAAAAAGAATAGGAAAAAAGTGTAACTATGAGCTAGTAAAAAGGAAAATGGGATCATAGAAAATTTTAAACAATTAATTCAGACGGCAAGAAGATAGAAAAAAAGAAACACAAAACAGTTGGGAAAATATTAAATTGTAAGTAGTATCCATAATTGCTTTAAATGTTAATATGTAGTTAAAATAAAAGACTATGATTATCAGCTTATATGCTGCTTATAGGATA
>NW_017731395.1:7744-12109 GCF_001890085.2 Hipposideros armiger
GATTCTCATAAAGTTGTATCAAGGGGCCCCCTTTAAGAAACATGAAGAATTTTCACCCATTTCCTTTCTGTTTATTTTCTTTGTCCACAGTCACCCTAAATGCATCTTGACTAAAATAAATGTATTTTCCCGCTCTGCGTCATGCCTCTCCCGTGTCCCATTGCTTGTCTTACATCCTGGCTCTCTGCTAATGGCATCAAAATTTACTCTGTGTCAAAGCAGAAATCTCTGAGCCAACAACTTTCCTTCATTCCTAATTCTGCACGCTGCACAGATCAATACAGCCCTTTGATTCTACATAAGAAATAACAAAAAAACTGTCACCTCCTCAGCACGTTGTTCAGACTTTTGCTTAAGTGAATTCTACGCTTACGTTTTCCCTGCCTCAGTATCTCCCCATTGTCGCCAGAATAAAGTTTTTATTAATAAGATGCACACTAGATAATAACGAGTAACATTCAGTGGAGAGCCTCGTATATATCACTGTTCTAAGAATTATGCCTGTTTCATTCATGTACTCCCCACACCAATGCTTTGTCCTGGGAACTATATCATCTCCATTTTACAGGTGAAAGGCAGGTGTTAGGAAACGTGCCTCAGTTTACATACCTAATAAGCAGCAGAGCCGGGGCTCAGGCCCAGGTACACACTTTCTCGTGCACCCCACCGTACTGAGGTCTGATTACCTTGTTTTCCCTCTTTAAGATCTTGGCTTCTTGTACATTGTCTGCAAAATAAAACAATGAGTCTTTAGCATGGTGGGCGGGGATGGTCAGATTACAGCTGACCAACATGGCTTTGCACTGGTCTAGTTAGTCGCTGATTTTGTTGTTGTTGTCATTGTTTTCGGTAAGTACAGATAGACCTCTCTTCGGGAGGGTTCCACAAGTGCAGATTCAAAAACCCACGATTTGAAAACGGTACTTGGCATTCCCAGCCGCAGTTTCACAACCACGGATCCCAAGTGCTGTTTTCTATCCGCAGCTGGTTGAATCCACAGATGCGAAGGGCCTGCTGTACAGTCGACCGTGCAGGTATCGGCACAGCTGTTCAAGGTAAACGTCCCCACCTTTATGTCCTCCCCGCCCCTTGTCAGCTCTGCTCACAGTGAGAGCCACACACTTTCCGTCCCCCCCACGTCCGCTCAGCCCCACGACTTTGCTGCCTGCGCGCGGCCCACCTGGCCTCTGCTCCTCCGGCCGCCCTGCATCTGACGGAGCGACGCCACGTGCTCCTTTGGAAACAAGTGTAAATATCCCTAATTCTGTAAAGTGCTGCCGATGCTTTCAGTACACTGCAGCCAGTATATGGTGTTGCATCACTCCTCCAACTTCTTAAAGGCAAGTCCTGCATGTTACTCCTTTTAGCAGCCCAGTGCCCTGGGGTAGTGTCTGTGTTCATATTCTGGGGCTGCTGAGATAAACGTCCATACAAAGACGTGTGCACAAATGTTAATAGCAGCTTTAGTCATACTAATCCAGAAGTGGAAACTCAAATTCTTGTGAGTGGATAAATAAATCGTGACCGCTCCATACAGTGGAGTACTACTCAGCAATGAAAAGGTACAAACAGCTAAGACATGCAACAGAGATAAATCTAAATAAACCCCATGCTCAGTGAAAGAATCNACACACTTTCTCGTGCACCCCACCGTACTGAGGTCTGATTACCTTGTTTTCCCTCTTTAAGATCTTGGCTTCTTGTACATTGTCTGCAAAATAAAACAATGAGTCTTTAGCATGGTGGGCGGGGATGGTCAGATTACAGCTGACCAACATGGCTTTGCACTGGTCTAGTTAGTCGCTGATTTTGTTGTTGTTGTCATTGTTTTCGGTAAGTACAGATAGACCTCTCTTCGGGAGGGTTCCACAAGTGCAGATTCAAAAACCCACGATTTGAAAACGGTACTTGGCATTCCCAGCCGCAGTTTCACAACCACGGATCCCAAGTGCTGTTTTCTATCCGCAGCTGGTTGAATCCACAGATGCGAAGGGCCTGCTGTACAGTCGACCGTGCAGGTATCGGCACAGCTGTTCAAGGTAAACGTCCCCACCTTTATGTCCTCCCCGCCCCTTGTCAGCTCTGCTCACAGTGAGAGCCACACACTTTCCGTCCCCCCCACGTCCGCTCAGCCCCACGACTTTGCTGCCTGCGCGCGGCCCACCTGGCCTCTGCTCCTCCGGCCGCCCTGCATCTGACGGAGCGACGCCACGTGCTCCTTTGGAAACAAGTGTAAATATCCCTAATTCTGTAAAGTGCTGCCGATGCTTTCAGTACACTGCAGCCAGTATATGGTGTTGCATCACTCCTCCAACTTCTTAAAGGCAAGTCCTGCATGTTACTCCTTTTAGCAGCCCAGTGCCCTGGGGTAGTGTCTGTGTTCATATTCTGGGGCTGCTGAGATAAACGTCCATACAAAGACGTGTGCACAAATGTTAATAGCAGCTTTAGTCATACTAATCCAGAAGTGGAAACTCAAATTCTTGTGAGTGGATAAATAAATCGTGACCGCTCCATACAGTGGAGTACTACTCAGCAATGAAAAGGTACAAACAGCTAAGACATGCAACAGAGATAAATCTAAATAAACCCCATGCTCAGTGAAAGAATCCAGAAGCAAAAGACTAACACTGTATTACTCTATTATCGTGATAGTATGGAAAAGAAAAATCTATAGAGACTGAAGTCAATTTTATTCCCACTGGCCACGCCTAAGGGCAAGGGACTCAACGGGACATGCAGGAAACTGATATTATAAAAATATTTTGATGTACATCTTGCTTGAAGTGAAGGTCACATGATTTTGCAGATTTATCAAAAATCATTGAACTGAACATTTTTTTCAAAGGATGGATGCTGCTATTTGTAACTTGTAATAACAAATCTGACTCAAAACAATCAATAAACAAACAAGATTGCTTTTTGGCTAAGTTCTAGATTCAGTCTCTATCTCTTGTAGTCAACACTTACAGAACTTTGAGCGAAGTTCACCAAGCCTTTGCTTCGTCATGTAAAACTGGAATGATAAAAATAGCAACGGCTACCTTGCGGGGTGGCTGGAAATACTAAAAGATAATGCATGTAAACCTGCTTGGTACTGTGTCTGGCATATAGTAGGTGCTCACTAGAAGTAGCTATTATTTTTACTCTGACCCAAGTATAACGAATGGAGTATAAAATCATGGAAAAAGTTACAGAAATAAGGGGGATTTAAAAGAAAAGTAAGAACACTGGCTCTGAGCGATACTGATTCTCCGGGTTTTAGCATCGTAGGTGTTCCCCTTGCCTTACTCTTTCTCAATCCACGAGACAGCTAACGTCCTCTCAGCAACTAACTGTCGGAGACTGATCTTCCACGGGCTCTGGGACAGAAACACTGCTTCCTCTCAGGCTGTGTCTTGACCTTGCAGCCATCTTGACTGACCAGCTCATCTCTTCTGGCGGCAGCCCCTGCTGCTATTCAATTAAGCCTGGATGCCAGACCAGAGGCTCCCGGACAGCGAGTCCCCAGCCCAGATCTCCTGTGGGCACAGGGCACAGCTCACACAGGCAAAGCAGAGCGACGGACAATTGGATTTGGAGCTTTCTGGTTCACCCTACACCGCAGGCAAAAAGCAATGTTCCTTTGGGTTTACCCACCGCCTGGACAGAGTGAGTCATTTTGTCCCATAAGGTAAATAACGTCACATTGTAAATGGAACTCATTAAAAACATTCCTAAAAGCAATGAAGATATTTCAGTAACACCACAAAGCATTTATGCAACTCATAAAAAAATACCATTTTACTGATGACTAGTCTTCAGACACGGCTCTGAAATAGCATATTTGTCCTTGGCCTGTTGATTAAAAAAAAAAAAAAAAGACATGTTGCAACCAAATTTTGGCAGGTTTCTAACTGGTTCGTAAGCACTGGAGCCTGTTCTTTCAATATGAGATTTGTGACTCAATGTCAATGACCATCATCGCATCTTCTAGAATTGTTAAGATTTAGGGAGAAGAAAAAGATGAGCTGTCTGGTGATGAGGCAGAATGTCTAGATGAAAATAACCAGAAAGGAAATGAGTGACTGTGAAAACTGTTTTCCGAAAATATGCAAATTATGTAAAGTACAGATACACCAATGTTTCTATCAAGTCTCTGCCTCCTCTCACACACAGGCAGCAATACCTCCTCTTCTATGTTGCCATGGCATTTGGAAAGGCCTCTCAGGTATCACGTTACAGCGATCTGCGGCAGTATCTCCATGGGGTCGTGCAAGCATTAAAAGAGAGGACAGCACAGCAGGTGACTTGGGTGTTAGGCTCTGAAGCCCAACCACCTTGACCTCTGACCTGAACTCTGCCATTTACTACGTGTGGATCCTG
>NW_017731395.1:13273-20255 GCF_001890085.2 Hipposideros armiger
AAAATCTTTAAAACAAACAAACAAAAAAACAATGAATGCATGGAGTCGTCACACTAAGACCCATTCAGGGTTAATAAGAAACCATGCTTTCTTAGGGCCATTGGTAAACACAGCCAGGTTTAGAACTCAGCACCTGACCATCCAGCCATCTTTTCCTCCCCATTTCATTATATTAACTCTAACTTTTGGACTCGGTAATATGTAGTCTGATTTTCAAGGTAACAGTAACATCAGCTTTTTAATCAGTCCCAGAAGGTAGTAATAAATAAACATAGACGGGGTTTGTTACACTGAGGGGAACTTGGACATTTAGTCCTCATTTCATAACCAAGCTCAAAATTCAACTAATGCTTTTAATAGAATCTAAATGGCTATCATTTGTCTCGCGGAAGGATAATGAATTAATGGTGTAAGCATCAACCCGATTCATATATACATTAATGTCCTAATTTATAAAAACCAATTTGTGTGGTAAGGGAAAGAAAAAAAAGTGCAATGCATTTCTTAATCTGTTCCCATGGTCTCATTTACCTTATTAGTATTTGTTATTATTTGTAAAATCAATCTATTTCGTTTTTGCTCCACACTTCTGATTTTCTAGGAGGGGCCACAGCTGCTTGCTCGGTCCTGAAAGACACACATGCTGCCTGAAACGCTTACTAACGACTGTTATTCCCCCCCTCAAAGCCCTGCCAAACCCACTGGGGAGCTGAGGAAAAGCGGACACTGCCATTCTCGGCGCAAACTGAAGATGTGTGCTAGGCCATCTCACATCTGGGGTCTGGACCAATCACTGCTTGGGACTAAGTGTGACTCACCTGGCTTCTCTGAAGAGCCGGTAAATCCCAACTGAAAATGGTTTTCAGAAGAAGAAAAGGAAACTTGAAATGTTTTCATCTGTCAGGATTTTTATGGCTGTTCACCTACCTCTACCCTTCCCCCCTCGTCTTCTTTTTGGAACATAACCTTATGTTCTGATCTATCAAAGTTGGTCCACTATTTTTTTCTAGGTTTGCGCTTGATTTTTAACAGGATACCTGTGTCATTAGCATGACTTTGCATGTTAGAATACGGGGCAAAGTATTCACCTGGTATGATCCAATAAAGATAATTTTAACATAGAGAATAATAAAACTGCTTTCTGAGGAAAAAACTGTCACAAAGCACCATAATATTCTAAATATTCACTGAAGTCAAGTTAAATGGCAAAAAGTCACATTAGGTCAGATACCAACAGAGCGTGTCGGCATGAGGACAAGTAAGCGAAAACTTCAAACTGACTGGAAAAAAAAAATTGCAGTAAGTTCAATACGTGACATTGGTCCAAGGGTCCCAATGAACGAAAAAGAAATTAGCCAGTCACACTTTTTCCTGTTCCTCTCTTCCCTGGTTGTTGTATGGTAGTATCTCCCTCAGTGAGTTTTTAGCTCCCCTTTGCAGCTTTTGGTATATTTAATGATCCTCAACACTCCACCCTCCATTTTTTTTTTCCTCAAATGCCTAATAACTCCCACTGCTATATCCAAACCCCACCTTTCACATGTGACGTCCAGACCTGAGTGTCTAACAGCCTACACACCGAAAACCTGCGCAACTTCCTAAGGGCCACTTCTCTGAATCCACTGCCCAGCCAGCCATCCTCCATCCTCAACCCCCTGATCCGGCAAGTCCACAGTATCTACTGATTCTGCTTTGCATGTAGATCTTCCTCTCAGCACTATTTTGCCCTAGACAAGATCCCCCTTAGAGCATATTGGTCGAGAATTGCCTTGCTACTTCAGGGATCTCCCAGATCTTGTCTCCCAGCGTCCAGCACACACATTCTTCTATCTGATGTCACCGTCCTGTTTAAAAGTTTGCAATGACAATTCCTTGTCCTTAAGAGAAGATTAAAAGTCTCATCATGACATTCAGGCCATCTGTCTGTCTACTCATTCATTGATGCATTCACTTACATAACAATTATTCTAGCCCCTACTGAAAACCAGGCTCTGTTTGTACAGAATGAGCAACAGGGTCCATGCCTTCTCCGAACGCTTCTCGCCTCATCTCCACCCTCTTCATGCCAATTTCTCAGTTTCCTCAAGACGCTCTGTATTTGTTTCTCCATATCTTTTACACACGCCTGGGCTCTCTATTTTAAAATGACCTGTTTTTCCCCCCTCTGAATTGTGAACTCCTACCAACACCTTAAAGCGTCACCTCCTCTGAGAAGCATGCAGTGCTATCCCAGAGAGGGTGGACCACGCCTTTACAACAGCCAGTAAGGTTTTACTTCTATGAGTACACATCCTTCCATTAATAAACCTTTATTCAACATCAACAATAGCCAACAGCTAAGTGTTACAGAATTGACAGTAGTTTTCTATTTATTTTTCTTATTTTTATCCCCAATACCTCACACAATACCCACTGCACATTAAACGTATGTTGGGGAAATAAAATTCTAGTCCCACTTTATAAATGTAATAATATAAACACTACCTCCATCTTTTCTGGGCGCAAGAAGAAGAAAGTTTGCCTTTTGGCCATTTCAACTATTTAACAATAGTTATTATGACCCAGTTAGGGGGCAAATCCACTACCTAAATGGGAAACCTGGCCTAGGCGAGGGCACTGATTGGTTTCAAAACTAGAAGGCAGCGTGCTTTTCTCACACGTCCAGTTTTGAGATATTCTCGGCAAACAGTGAGCTTCCACAGAGTTTACTCCCAGAAGTTAAAGATTTGGCAAGCAGCAGCTCTCTGATTACGCTGTAAGATGTTAGTGTGCAGCGTGACCTTTTCTGACCATAGCAGCAGTAGCTGTCTTGTTCTCAACCTGCCATTTCTTGAAAGAACATTAACTTTTACCAATGGCTACTTTCCACATAGTTTAGAGTGAATGTCTCCAGGGTCCCCAGAGACACTCAGGAAACTGACAGGGTACAAGCATCTTCTGCCCAATTTCTCTTTGGCTTGCCACGCCTCCCCCGCCCCAGCCCCACCACCATCCCTTTCTAAAGAACCAATGTAAAAGCCGGCTGATAACATTCTGTGCTCTTCACCAGTAGCTGGTCTATTCTCTAAAACTGGGCTGCTTCTCACTGCCGGGTGGAAGTCCCCTGAGCACCTATGGCTCCATCACTCAAACACCAGCAGCCAGGAATTCTGAAACACAGGAGGTGGGGGGGGGGCAGGAAGGGGCTCTCATGGGGCACTTGTTTCACGCAGATCCCTGCAGCCCAAGTCTTCCCGGCTTCTTTTCATACACGGGTTCATTCTTCGTTAAAAAGATATGGCATGAGGCTTAACGGGCGTACAAGAACTCAGCTGTGGGATGGCACAGAAAGGGGGGAAGGCATTTTGTCCGCTTTGGAGATTTCTTTTTAAAATGTGAGCAGACATCATGCCGACTTTCATTGTCATCGGCAACGTGCAAATTGCATATTCATCTGGCTAGACACAGGGCAGGCACTGTTCACAGAGATAGGGCTGCAATTCTGGTGAAAGGAAACATTTGTTTTTGTTGTTGTTTTGTTTTTTTAAAGATACTGGAAGTGAGAAGAAACAAGTGTCATAAAAGCAAATGCATTTTGGGACCAGGATTTCCCAGGTATAGATCTTATTTCTGGATGCCTAATAAAAAGCCAACCAAACGTCCATGGCTGTTTTAAAAATATCAGTACAAACTCCATCAAAAGCTACTATCTACTAATTGGATGCCTACATGTTTCTGTTTCCCACATTGGTGCCGTTTTCTTAGCAAAAACCTTTTAGTTGATTATGAGTGTGAGTCATTCCCAGGCTGGCTTATTTTTAATGACAAATTCCCAAGTAGTCAGGGCTATTTTCGTGGATGAATGGGCTGAATGCCATTCCAGAATCTTGTATGTCAAACTCATCAGTATCATGATATACACCAGTCATGTTTAAGGCTGAAATAAAATAATAAAGTGTATTTACTGATAAACATTTTATATTCCTTATGTAATCATCTGTATTTTCAGCACATGCCTTTCTTTAGTCAGTGATTATCTCTGTACTATCCGGAGATGCACCGAGTTTATACTTAATTGTAATGCTCCCTAAGAATGCTGACTGTGCCCCCCCACACCTGCTTCTGAGTCCCAAGGAATGCTCACGGAATGACTCACCTTCAAGTTCATCCCAGGTACTTAATAGGACTCTCTTTTCTTCTATTTTTATACCACATGGCAAATTTGGAAAACTGTGACTATAACATAGTCAAGCTCTCTTACTCCACCCTTCACTGCACCCACCACCTTTCACTGTTTGTACCGAATAATCATTTTCCAAGAGACGCTAGCAGCCCCATAAAAGTGGAGGCTCTTACCTGTTTGGTTCATGGCTATGTATGTTTCCATTAGTCTAGCTCGAAAATGGCACAAATAATTACATGGGCATGCTGATAAATGTTTGGAGGAAAAAGTTGAAAAGAAACAATAAGTAAACTGTTTAGGTAGTTGAGCCCTTATTTATATGTTATTTATTAAAATACTAATAGTTACATGAAATTTGGAATTGCACATTAAATTGCCAACAAAACAGGTGTACCTAATTGCAATGAAAACTTAAATGGGAGAGCAGACTACAGTCCAGAGCTTAGAGAGAGCAAGGAGAAGGAGAGGGGGAGAGGTGGGGAAATGAGGAGGAATGGGAGGGAGGGAGAGGAAACAGAGATGAAGGGAGCAAACGAACCCCAAGAGATGTGTGATGACGTAGGCTGGGAAGGCCTTGAGGTCACTTAGGTGGACCCAATAGAGTGAATTAAGATCCTAGGCTGAGACGCAAGAACAGCAGCGTACGTGAGGACTATTAACCGGGCAGATGCAGGTAGAAAAGACAGGGGACGATGTCTCCCCAAAACCCCTCTTCACATCCACAAATCTCCAGAAGGCCAAAGAGCACAAGGTAATTCCCCAAAATGTCCTATGCCTCTCCCCCCACCCAAAATTGTGTAAGTGTTGAGATTCGGTCAGGATAAAGAAAGGGGACCTTGAATTCAAGACAAAGAAGCTTCTGAGTACATGACGGAAGGCCAGGGACCACGCAGAGCTGTGGCCTTCAGCTGATGGCATCACGGCAGACACTGCTCCATGAGCTTCGTGAGCCCGTAGGGTTCAGCGCTACGTGGGGGCCGAATAAAGAAGAGAAATTCTGGTTTCTGGTTTTTAATTAGCGCTACGTGGGGGCCAAATAAAGAAGAGAAGTTCTGGTTTCTGGTTTTTAATTAACTGAATTAAAATCTAGAAGGACTGAGAAAACCCAGAACTGACTAAAACACATTCAGCCATCAGGAGAGTGCGGATTCAATAGTGAGATGGGTGACATTATAGACAAAGTTTCACAGGATAACCAGGAAGCACTCGCACCTATTAGCATATACTGCAACTCCATTTGGCGAGCTGCGTGCTAAGGATGACAAGCGCAAGTGTAACTAAACAATCTTCACAGTGTCATGAATACCTGAGAAGAGATAAATATGAGTTTAATACCTTTTGTCTAAATTGAGGACAGCTAAAATAAAAGAGGTAGCAGAATACATTGTAGACACAGGCGTGACCAATAATTTCCTTGAAAATATAGTTTAAATCATGATTAATATTTTATATCAAATGAAAATGTTATATTACTATTTAAATTTAGCTCTTCCTAACGACACTTTCACCAGGAGAGGACGTGAGATGTTGACCCACTGTATCAGGGCATGTATTTTAAATTTCTGCACACCGAGTCATTCCCTGACTTTACCAAAAATAGTTATTCAGGAGCTGGGTCAGTGATTAAGGAGTGCAGGATGAGAGAGAAAAGCCAAACTTACTGATCCATAAAGAAAACATGTAATTTTGATGTAATTATTATCATTAGCTTCATTATTATTATCGTTAAGCAAGAATCAGCATGGTAGAGTGGTTGTAAACATAGACTCGAATAAAATTCCAGCTCATTTACTAGCTGTGCGGCTGCAGAAAGTTGCTTAATCTCTCAGTTTACACATCTGTAAAATGGAGATATTCACTGTACCCAACTCCGAGGATGCCAGGGGTATAACATAATAGAGCGCTTAGAACAGAGTCTGGCACACAGAATATGCTATGAAGGTGTTTACATTTATATGTATTATTACTGGTAGTAAGTTTGGTGACCTCTAAACTTAATATGGTATCATTACATTCTAAAAGCCATAGTTATGTACACTTCTACATTTAAATCTTCCTAAGAGCCCCGAGAAGTAGCTGGCATTGGTCTCCATTGTGAAGAAAGAATACTGAGGTTTGGAGGGATGAAGCGATGTCTCTAGGAAGTGAGAGAGCCGAGATGGAAACCCGGGGCTCCTGAATTAAAATACTGAGCTGTTGCCACAATGTTTCCATTCTCAGCTTCACTTGAAAGGAATTACTCTTTTAGGAAAACACAAATAATGGTAAGGGGAACTAATGCTACTGCATCCAGAGACACTGACATCAGACGTGGGGAAGGGCGGCGTGTGCAGGAAGCAGCAGTGGGTGCCCTGGGTCGGTGATGGAAGAGGCCGGCCTGGAGGGCTGAGGCCCATCCAAGCCAGCAGAGCCACCGGAGGTGGCCAGACCTGCGGGGAGCTGTATCGTGCACAAAGCAACCTCACTGCTGGGGACTGAAAGGCTGAACAAAGACACATCGTGGTGGTCTTGGCATTGGATGAAATTTGCAACGACTCTAATGTTTCAGCTAATAACTCCTAGGACACATGGGTTTATGTACATCAATAATTGAAGAGAATACTTAAAATAGGAACTATCCAAAAACTGTTAAGATGTATGGTCCTGGATGGGATTTCGGAGTACTGGGATATTCACAATTCAGAGAATTTTACGCGTATGTCTGTTGACTTTCCTCCCTGGTTTGAATCTGTGTAGTCTGGGTGATGGCAGACCAAAAGGATAGCTATTTAAAAGGTACAAGTCTTAACGTGCTTGATCACTCATTCTCTCCCCCCTCCC
>NW_017731395.1:20446-34501 GCF_001890085.2 Hipposideros armiger
CTCTCTCTCTCTCTCTCTCTCTCTCTCTCTCTCTCACCATCTTTCTGCCTGTCTCTGTTTCTACTGTGTTTCAGGAAGACTTAAAATAACAGGAAGGTTCGCAGAGTAATCTGCATTATGGATGTTCTAGATAACAGCCATAATGAAACAAGGGAAGCATTTGAGATTAGATATTTGATGCATTTGAAGAAAACAAAACACCAAATTTTAAAAACTAAATGAACCCCTGTAAATAGAGTCAGTGGACCTCTGACAAAGGAGCAAAGGACATAGAGGGGAGCAAAGGTACTGTCGTGAACAAATGGCGCTGGAACAACTGGACATCCATAGGCAAAAGAAAAAAAAAATTCAATCTAGACCCAGACATTACACCCTTCACAAAAATTAACTCAAAATGGATCACTGACCTACCTATAAGATGTAAAACTACAAAATGCCTAGAAGACAACATAGATGACCTTGGATATGGTGATGTCTTTTTAGGTACAATACCTAAGACATGATCCATGATAGAAATAACTGATAATCTGGACTTCATTAAAATTGAAAACTTCTGCTCTGAGAAAGATAACATCAAGGGAATGAGAAAAAAGCCACAGAACTGGGAGAAAATATTTGCAAAAGACATACCTGATAAATGAGTGTTATTTAAAATATACAAAGAATTCCTAAAACTCGGCAATAAGGACAACACCAACAGCATGATTAGGAAATAGGCCAAAGACCATTACAGACACTTCACCAAAGGAGATACACAGATGACACATAAGCACATGAAAAGGTGCTCCATGTCGTATGTCATCAGGAAAACGCAAATTAAAACAATGGGGCACCATGACACACCTGTAAGAATGCCCAAAATCTGGAACCCTGACAACACTGGTGAGGATGTGGAGCACCAGGAGGTCTCGTTCATCGCTGGTGGGATGCAAAATGGTGCAGCCACTTTGGAAGACAGTTGGCGGTTTCTTATAAAACTAAGCATATTTTACCATATGATCTAGCCAGCATGCTCCTGGGTATTCACCCAAAGGAGTTGGAAACTCATGTCCACACAAAAAACTGTTCACAAGGGTCGGCCGAGTGGCTCAGTTGGTTAAGAGCTTGCTCAAGAGTTTGAGCTCTGAACAACAGCGGTTCGATTCCCAGCCCGAGCTGAGCTGCCAACAGGTGGCAGGATGGCTCAGCTAAAAAAAAAAAAAAAACAAACAAACAAACAAAAAAAACTGTTCACGAATGTTTATAGCAGTCTTTTTTCATATGCCAAACTGGAAGCAACCAACATGTTTTTCAGTGGGTGAATGCATAAACGAACTATGGTACACCCAGGCGATGGAATATTATTCAGTGCTAAAAAGAAATGAGCTATCAAGCCATGAAAAGGCAAAGTGAAAAAAGCCAACCTGAAAAGGCTACACACTGTATAATTCCAACTATATGACATTCTGGAAAAGGCAATATTATGGAGACAATAAAAAGAAGCCAGGTTGCAAAGGTTGGGGGCAGTGGAGGAGAGAGGAATAGGTCAAGCACAGGGGATTTTTAGGGCCATAAAAATACTGTGCCTGCTATTATAATTATGGATACACGTCCTTATGCATTTGTCCATACTCACAGGATGTACAACACCAAGAGTGAATTATAATGTAATCTCTGGACTTCGGTTGATAATGATATGCCTATGTAGCTTTATCCTTAGTAAAAAATGTACCATTTTGGTGAGAGATGTTGATAATGGGGGAGGCTGTGTGTGTGTGAGGCAGGAGGCATGTGAGAAATCTCTGTGCCTCCCTCTCAGTTTTGTTATAAACCTAAAACGGTTCTCCAAAAAAAAAAAAGTCTTAAACAAGAGTAAATAATAGTATTTTGAATGATGACCTGAGAAATGCCCAAGGTTAAAAATCTGTTAGTTCAAAGAAATATGGAGGCCAATATTTGCAGAGATTATGCTGGTAGGTAATGAAAGTAATACTTATAATTAGATAATTGAGCCTTTCCATATTAACATCAATGATATTTAAAAATGGAAACATTAAGCTATAGCAGGCATAAGCTCCAATACTAACTGGGCACACAAATAGAAAAAAAAAAGGTTTTGTGCTATTTAATCTCAAAAATGGTTTAATGACCCTTATCTGATTATGAAAATAGCACAGGCAACTGTATTAGACAAATAGGACATTAAAAATACTGCTTACTGGTAAGCAGCTTGAAAACATCCAAGTGAATGTATTTTTAAATCAAATTTAACAGTCACTAAATGAATATTAAAGAGATGTGCTGGATATGGCTATGACATTGGCAAACAATGAACACGCATAAAGAAAGTTAAAAAAAAAAAAAAGCACAGAAAACCAGTTAGGAAAACAAATCCAAGTGAGAATTAAGAATTTGGCTAATTATTTAAGTCTTAGCCTTGGCTGCTTCAGATGCAATGGAAATCTGGAATAAAATAGTCTGCTTTAGGGCCGGCCGAGTGGCACGTAGGTTAGGAGTTGGCTTGGAACTGCGAGCTCTGAGCAGCAGGGCCCCGGTTCAGATCCCATATGAGGGCCAGTGACGCTAAGCCCTCTACAGCTAAGATGGTGAACAACAGCTTGATCTGGAGCTGGGCTGCCATGAGTTGCCGGCGACGGCATAGGCTGCAGTGGGGCTGGCCAGCAGCTGGCATGAGCTGCCAAGAGCAGCCGTCCAATGCCCGGCGAGCGACTGCCTCAGCCGGGAAGAGCGCAATGATAATACCAACATAGGCCAGTGAAGCGGTGCCCTCCACAACTAGACTGAAGAACAAAAAAAAGGACAGCAATTCGTCTGTACTCCTTCCATGATTCCCCAACGCTGTTCCCCTCCCCCAATTCCCCAGTAAAAAATCTTTAAGGGCCGGCCGAGTGACTCGGTTAAGAGCTCGCTCAAGAGTGCAAGCTCTGAGCAACAGTGATTGGAGTCCCAGCCTAAGCTGAGCTGCCGCTGAGCTGCCAACAGGTGACAGGATGTCTCAGCTATAAAAAAAAAATAAAAATAAATCTTTAAAGAAACAAACCAAAAAAAAAAAAAAACCCAGTATGCTTTAATGCATAAGTACACCACCCTAATACTACAAACATATCAAATGTTCTTTTCTGAAATTGGGCTGATTTTACCATAGGGGTCAGCTCTTCCATTGGACTGGGGAGAGGTCAAGAAAGCTCTTGTCACACACCATACTTGAAGCTACCGCCCCTTTTCCCCACCACTCACGTTGACAGTGACAGTCATGGTCACTAAGGAATCATCATCATAAGCCTTCACTATTTGAGTACTGGAGGTGGGATGGTTCAGGCTTTTGTCTCTTAACTGTGCATTCCTCTGCCCTTCTCAACTCCTTTGTGTTCGTATAAATAAGAATCACTTCGCCCCAGAGGCAGCTTCCTAGTGTGGGATTCTGCTAGGTTTCCATCCCCTAACTTGTCAACTGGAGCTAATAATGCCTCATGGGTAGTTGCATGATAGGAGAGGAGCCTGGTGAGAACAACAAGCTCAATTCAACAGCGCCACTGGCTGCAATGCTCCTCACACCACAGCTCGAGTCCCTAAGCTTTACCAACCGGCTCCCACCCCAAGGCCCCACCCCCTACTAAGGGCCACCTGCGAACTTCCTCCTTCAGACCACAGTGTATTGGAAATAGTATGTGTTAGATGAATCGCGGTTGGCAACACAAAAGCCGATGATGCCAGAGGCAGTCCCAAAGAGCCAGGGAATTACCCCAAAACATGTGTCTGCATTCCAAGGGCAGCATCGGAGTCACTAGCCGGCCTCAGCGACATAACACCCATACCCTAGAGCCAGAAGGGAAGCCTGACTGGTGCTGGTTGGTTGAAGCCTTGGCCAACTCTGCCGGCCGCTGCGTGTCAGGCTTCGCACATTCACCTTGGCTCAGCTCTGAGGGGGCAGCGCTGGGAAATGGTCGCTGGGGTTACAAACAGAGCTGGAAACAGAAAGGACCAGGAAGCTCCCTACCTGTCATCAAGTGACACGACACGGAGATATGTTTTTACCCTGATTACCTCACAAAACCACAAGTCTTTTCTCGTCCCATGTATCATGCTCTAACCTTTAGAACTGTAATTTGGAGAAACAGACCAAAAATAACCTCTGTTAGTAAAACCCTGTTGCTTTACTTTGTTTCGTTTTTCTCCAGGGAGCTGCATGGTTTCTTATATGCTCCCAAACGAGACCACCATCTTTACGAATCCATTTTCCAACTGGAAAATAGAAGTGAAGACTAGAAGAAAAGAGAAAGGCAGCGAGATAGTCTAAGGCACAGTCCAGCTGCTGACTCCCAGGTTTGCCATCATGTCTCTGAGCGCTGGGAGCTTCTGGGGTCTTCCCTGTCCGAACTCCAGTTGCACTGTCAGCCGCATCCAGAAATGGCCTGTGACATGTATCAGAGCCAGCCCTGCGTCGTGTAATCACACTTCCTTTCTATACAACCCACCCGTAGGACCCAACCACCCACACGAGTGTTTGTTACCAAGCACAGGCTATTCAGCATTTACAGTATCGGGGTTCAGTCCTGAATCCCAGTATAGGACCAATCAGAGAACACGATGGTAGGCTAGCCCACGAATCCCATCATTGGCACACTCCGACAACGACACCATGAAATGATATACGATAAACGCAACAACCTATGATGTCCAATTGTGAATTTTGTGAACTCAAGTTTTTTGTTTCTTTCTTTTCAATCTGTCTCTGGAACTACTCCACAATGTGAATTGCTCTCTGTCTTCATTCTTGCTCCAATTCTTTCTGGAACAGGTTACAGAGAAAAAAACCTATCTTTCAGATCAATGCTATTTACTACAACACCCTTCACAAAAAGGGGAATATATCAGATTGTTAAGCAAACAATAATTGGGTGTGACACTCAAAAAGATGGACTAACTGTTCTCTTATACAGAGGGCCGCTGGAAGCTTTCTTTCTTAATTGTCAATTACAGATACATTGCATCCAGAGGCCATGTGATAAATACCAGTGCACACTTGACCTTCCAAATATATTTGTTTGGGAAAATATAAATGACAAATTGACTTTTAGATTAATAGCTACCGTATTGGTAAAGTACAAATCACTTTTAACAGCCACATTACTTTAGTAAAGAGAAGCATGCTAACTGCTCTTTAATTAAGTAGACTTAATGACCTTAAGGGGATTAGTAGTCTTGTCTGATAATCAATAAGCATGGCAAGATTGCTGCCTCATAAACTGGGGTGGGAACACCAAATTAATCTGCAAAGATTAGTTCCCCTAGTTGTTTCCTTATAATTTGATTCCATCCAACCCTTAGGAAACTCATAATCCCAGACAAGTTGAACATACCAGTAATCCATTTATTCTGAAGTCGTATATTTATTTTAGGAAACATGGTTTAAAAAATAGAGCCAAGAATCCAAGTGACAAATAATAGGTCTTTTCCTGCAAATCACTGCTTGAATAATGCTCCAATAAACTCTGTGCTGCCCCATTTTGTAAGTGATTGACTAACGAGTTATAACTAACGAACCACTGTGAGGCTCAGTTTCTTCACTTGTAACATGAAGGAGGGAGCCTCTAAGGCCCTTTCCAGTTTCTACATATCTTGAATAAATAATAATTACAGATTTATTTTAGGAATTATCCACTTTTCAGGAGCCAGTCAGCCTTGTGCAATCAGACACTAAACTTCTAGACGAGCTCCCATCTTCATCTGCCCCTACGCGCTCAGCAAAAGCAAGCAGAGAGGGCCAAGGAAAAGTATTTGAAATGCAGTAGCACGGCAAAAACACAACAAATGTTTAAAACGTATGCAGTAACTGATGCAGTATGGAGACAGGACAAGGGGGGGATGAGATGGAATTTGAGAAATCACTCTGGAACCACAAATGTTTGGATCAATGCTTATAAGATGTATGAACCTATTATAGAATAGCTGTGCTTCCCTTCTCAACCCCAGGATCCACGTACAATGGGGATCAGAGTGCACATCATCAGAATTACGGGGTGTGCACGTCCTATGTACGTGTCACTGTACTTTCCAGATGGCAGCTGCCTTTTCCATTCCATTCTCTGATGTCTCTGGGTCATCGATAGACAGGTGTACATGTAAAACTGCATGTAGTCTCTATGCAATATAGCCATATGTGATATGTAAATCCTATAATTATATGTGAGTACCCATCAAACCCTTTGAAAATAGGGCCATGCCTTTTTATCGATGGTTTTCAGCTCTCAGTGTGGCACCTGGTATGCATGTGCACACACGACCCCCCCACACACACCTATCGAACTAAGTAAGTACCCCTTAGAGTAGTTTATTGGGGATATTCCATTTTAAATCTTCAACACCTAGGCCCTCAATGTTACAGAGGCTACCAGGACCGTCAGCCCACTGGCTAAAACTACTATGTCGTATCCAATTTTCCCTTAAATACGTCAGTGTTATCAACTTGATGCACATCAGTTTAGTTATACAATAATCAAGCCCTATGTATCCCGGGGTTAAGTGAAGTGGTTTTAAATACATGATATTAATCACAAAAAAATTATATAGCTGGGCTGGCCGAGTGGCGTGTTGGTTAAGAGCTCGCTTGGAACACCAGCTCTGAGCAGCAGGTCCCAGTTCGGATCCCACATGGGGGCCATCTCTACAGCTAAGATGGTGAACAACAGCTCGACCTGCTGCTGGGCTGCCGTGAGTCGCCAGCGACGGCGTAGGCTGCAGCCCCTGCTGCAGTGGGCTGCCATGAGCTACAGTGAGCAGCAGTCCAGAGGCCAGCAACCGATCTGCCTCACCCAGGAAGAGCGCAATGATCACAATCCCAACATGGGCCAGTGAAGCAACATCCTCCACAACTAGACTGAAGAACAAAAGGACAGCAACTTGTCTGTTCCCCTCCTGCAATTCCCCAATAAAATCTTTAAAAATATATATATATATATAGCTATTTTACACGTGCATTCATATCAGACAGACTTTTTCTCAAGGTCTTTTCACAGTCACATTTAACTTATCTATTACTATAAACATGCGTTGATTATTATCCAAGCAATGCTGGAAAGGGTTGGTGACTCAGAGGCTGCAAGCATCAGGAGAAAGGCACCTGGCCTGCACAAGTTATCAGGAATATGAAGATATCGTAATGAGAGCTCTATTTGCAGGATAATCTGAGACACTTCAAAAGACAAACTAAAACAAAAATAACAAAAAACACTGAAACTTCTATAGTTAACATTGCTGATTTGCAAGAGACCTTTCATGAAGGATTGATTGGTCACTTAACTTTTATTTTTTTGAGTTTCTTAATTTTTTTATTAGTTTCAGGTATACAAAACAATGTAGAAGTTAGACATTTGCACCCCTCAAAGTGATAACCCCCGTCCCTGAATCTACTACCCCTCTGACATCGTATAGAGCTGTTACAATTCCACTGACTCTATTCCTTATGCTGCAGTAATACTGAATGTCAACCATAATTTAATACATATACATAGTCACAGGATGTGGAGTACAGCATAGGGCCATTTAACCTAACAGTTAATCACACAAGTGAGCCCTCTATGTGAGAAAAATGTAAAAAGTTCTCTAGAACAAAATCTCTGAGCAAGGGAGAGAATCCTCCTTCTTTGGGTATAAACCCCATTAACACTCCCCATATTCTAAGAGTAAGAAACCCACACTGTTTCTGAGAATGAAGCCCATTCTGAGATTCTCACGTGAGATGCCAGATTGTCCACTTTGCACCGAACACTTCTGTTCGTTCGTGTTTTTAGACGCCCCAGTAATTCTTTTTTTTTTTCCATCTGCACAAAAGTAGATAGAAAGGCCAGCATGACTCCAGCACTGTATGGCTTGTAGATGCTTAAATGCCATGACATGTGTCTCCTCACAGCTCGTGTCTAGACACATGTTTCTGAAGCGGTCTCTCAGCTTGCTCAGGGTGCCCACGCGCAGCTCACCACCTGGGTGTGGCTTAGCGCTCCTGCATTCCTCCCCGGGGGCTGCTTTCTGCAGCACCTGTTCTGCCCAGCAAACAGATACTACAATATGCACCCACTGCCGATGCTTGGTGTTTCTCTTAGGTGCCTGATCTGTCCATTCATCTTGAAAATGCTGAAATACATATACTCAGAGGGCCACTCAGGGGGTCCTACTCTCAGAACCATGAGCCACCACTGTCCTTGAAGTCATCACTTTCATCAAGAATGTCATGATAAATTGCAAGCTACTTTGCTCAATTGTTTCCCCATGGACACGCTGACCTCAACATCAATACCCTGTCATAGGTTACGAGGTTTTCTTAATTCCTGCCTTCCTGAACAGCCACTGCCACTAAAATAAACAAACATCAACCACTCACACTGATTAAAAGTTTCCTCCAAGTCCCCTAACAATGAAATAAAATAATAACTGTTATAAAAGTATCCCACATTTCCACTGTGCCTCTCAGTCAAGCAACACAGAATCAAAATGTCCAGAAAGTAGGGTTACTATGTCTCCAAACTTCCCAGGAGCAGCTAAGAGAAACAAATGCTAGTGGGACTAAGATGTCATTCTTGATGTAACTTAAACGAGGTAACAAAATATACAGTCATAAGACAGTATGGCAGGGTATTAATAGTATCATTACCCTATTAGATGTTTGTAGGTAGTGTGAGAATTAAAAAGGATAGGACATTCCACAGTTGATTCAGTTCAAGAGCGATGGACCCGCTAACTACCCCTTCTCCTCCCTGGCTCTTGAATATAGTCTGCCTGATGCCTGAGAAGCCTACAGGTGTAGCGTCACCTCCAATCGCATCACTAAAAAGTCACGGGGAGGGGGCCGGCTGAGTGGCATGTTGGTTAAAAACTGGCTTGGGACGCCAGAGGGCCCCGGTTCGGATCCCACATATGAGGGCCAGTGACACTGCCCTCTACAGCTAAGATGCTGAACAATAGCTCAACCTGGAGCTGGGCTGCCGTGAGTTGTGGCCACGGCAGGTGGATTGCCATGGGCTATCATGTGTAGCCAGCAGCCACCATGAGCGGCTGTCCAGGGGCCGGCAGCCGATCTGCCTCACCCGGGAAGAGGGCAATGATGGTGCCAACTTGGGCCAGTGAAGCAACGTCCTCCACGGCTTGACTGAAGAACAAGACAGCAGTGGCTTGTCTGTTCCCCTTCCCCCAATTCCCCAATAAAATAAAATAAAATCTTTAAAAATTAAAAAAAAAAAGTCACACGGAGGAAATGCAGAGCACAAGGAAAGCATAGGTTTTGCGATCATCATCTCCCACCTCATCTCCACGTGGCCTTGAGCAATTCCCTTCACTTCTCCCGGCCCCCACTCCTTTTCCATGAGTATCCATCTCGCAGGGCTCTCGGAAGACACAGGGCTCATCTCTATAAAGCATCCAGTGCCATGCTTAGTACAGACAGTGATTTTAAACAGGTACTTTAATTTTCAAAAATTAAAATTAAAAAGGCAAATAATTCAGTGTCTTGAATGGGTGCCCATGTCCATTCATCTGGACTAATTTTAGAGGAAGTAAGGCCCAAAGCGACCCAAATGGAGAGCAGGGGAGCTTCAGCGAACAAGACCGGTCCCTGGGGCCACCCGGAATAGGGCTGTACAGAGAGGTTTTTTTTAATAGTTTTGCCCTGGACTAGCCCTGAGCCTGGACAAGGACACTTAATCAGAAAGCAATTAAGTGTTATTAGCATCAAATTACAGATTTTTACTTCGCAATAGTTTTCATTTCTGTTTCTCTCTTGCAGAGAACATTTTCCTCAGCATTTTCTCAAGCTGGCGTTTTTTTGTTTTTTTTTCCCTGACAATGGTACTAGAAGAACTGACCCAAGTCATGTCAAAAAGAGAGGCCCTGGCTCCTACATGTCTGTCGGACATATGGGTAAACCCATCTGAAATCGGGCTGCAAATGCCTCTGCCTCAGATTACGAACTGGGGACCGAGCTTGTGAAACTACCTGCAAAGAACATTCTTTTTACGTTTTTATTGCCTACAAAATGCCAGGAGAGTTTCCAAGTAAGAGCGATCACTGTTAAAGAAAATAGGACATAAAATAAACTGTTATTACCTGCAAAACAGCTGTGTTTCCTTTTCTTCCCAGAGAAGCACATAAACCCTCTGTGTACTCTGACATGGAGAAATGTAATATAAGTTTTATTTCTGTAAACTTTAGATATTTGTTCTTTGATAGGCAACATCAAAAAAAAAAAGGGTGTACTCAACATTTTATCAGTAGTGTCATCATCACAAAATTAAAGAAGGGGTATCACAAATTGATTTGGTCATTCTTGGTCTAAGATAGGAGACTGTCAAGGTTAAGAGCAAGTGCTTTGTAGTAGGACAGACTGAGTTGAGGTCCAATCTCAGCTCTGACTCTTCAGACATACGTGACCTACGAAGAGTTATTTCAACTCTGCAATCTTCAGTTTCCTCATTGTCAAAGTGGAGACAACAACAGCACCTAACTCATAGGTCTTGAGTATTAAAGAAAATAAAATATGTAAAGTGTGAAATATAGCACTTGACCCACTGGAAGCACCAAATAAATGGTAGCTATTATGCCAAAAGTGTCCCTAGCACATGCTTGTCGGTCATAATTTTGTAATATCTTAAGGGGACCTCATGCATAATTTAAGGAAATGATATCATTTAATTGCATACTTCCTTTTCCTTTTCTTTAAACCCATTGCTTTTCGTTGTTTTGTTTTGTTTTGTTTCGTTTCTTAAATACTACGAATGGCTTCTCAGCACCTATCTAATAAACAGATCCTTTACGTATCTAGAATCAAAATGTTACAGCTGGGAGAGAGGTACAATGAGGGTGAAGGAACATTATACTTCAAGGCAACTCCCTTGCTTTCTAAATGATGGACCTAAGTGTAAAAAGATGACATGACTTGTGCAGGTTATAGGTATCATCATTAAGAAGACGCTAGAATATCTGCTGGGCCTTCAACAATGCTGCTTCCTGGTAAAACTTACTGAATCTGAAGCTGACTCCCGTCTCCAGCCCTTGCCCACTGACATGACTTCTTCCTACTATTCCTTAGTTACCGTTCCAGCCTTTCTATGATACTTGCTTAGCACTTTCTGGGTTCCCTGACCTTTTTTACAATTTGAAGACTCCAAACAAGATGCACTATCCTCCCGGTGTCTAATGACAGACACGGTTTCTTCCCGGAGGCCTGGCTCTCAGCACTGCTGCTGCAGCTCAGAGGCCCAGCTCTGACCCCTTTCCTGGGCAGCCCTGGTACAGGTTATGCTCACTGTGGACCTCTCAGAGCTCCAAATACCTGTGTGAATTTGATCCACCTTTCTGGATTCTAAGTCCCTGGACAGAGAAACTCTAGCTCCCTGTGCAGACTTCCCAGCAGATCTCCACAGCAGAGTCCAGAACTGTTTCCTCTCTCTGTCTGTAGAAGACCAACTCGCAGAGCTAAATCAAGGCTCAACCAGGGACTGCCTCTGACCTCTGGGAAGTAAAGCAAAAGGCAGGTGGGCTCGAGTTTGGGTTCTTCTCTGCCATCTAACCCCCAACTGGTTTTAAATGGTCATAGGTGACTCTCCTGTTGTTTTTCTTATTTGTCACATTCGACTTTTCTCAGAAGTGTCTTCACATCCATGGATACAAATATTCAAATATATTATTTGGTGTAAAGAAGAGTCCATTGATATTTTAATTAAAATTTTTAAAAGTACATAAAAAGAAGTTCCACTATTTAGCAACGTTATACTCTGAAATCAAGTACTGGCTGCAGAATCGCGCAAGCAAAGACTAACATTCTGTAAAGAAAACCGTTTGATCACCCAGAGTTGTTCAACCTAAGCTTCACATGAAACTAACTACTTCCCCCTTGTTTCTAGCCCCCCTGATTTTCATCTTGCTTTACCCATGGCTGCATTTGTTCTAAGATGCCCTTGGCAGGGTGGGTGAGACATATATGTTAGGGGCATAAAGACCTGGATACGAGTCTCATTCTTTCTTACTTGCTCTGAATGATCTTTCTGTTTCCTAACCTAAAAAATGGACATAATAAGAGATGCCACAGGGTCTGCTCTAGGAAGATTAACGGAAATAACTACTACTTTATTTCTCCTTAATTTTTTCCCTTTAATTAAAAAATCTCCAGCCCCCCTTTCTTGTGATTAAACTTCTACTCTGCCTGTGATGAAGACCAAAGAAGTATAAACGTGGTGTGAAAGGTTTGTATACCTCAGTCATGTCACTCTGGAAACAAGGATGTTAAATTCGGAAAACTACTCTGTAGAAAACTTTATTCAAACTAGTCTCAAGTAGAAGTTAACCCTCTCCAATTCCACCCGGTGGGCTTGTAGCATGTATACAGAAGGCTACACGAAGGCAGGATTATTTTCAATAAAAATACCTTTAAACCCGAGTTAAATGAATACAAACCTTGACCTGAAGGGAGGAGGGTGGGCGAATGGGTAAGAACGAATTCCCCATCCATAAAAAGCATCTGGCACAAGGAAAACATAGCAAGTCCAGATGGTACCCAGCTCTCACACAGGCCAGGCAATGCTCTGTGGACGGAAATACCATATAGATTTTGTGTGGAGAAGCACAAAATACCATGTTAAACAATTAAAAAGAGGAACTTCTGTGGCTGGGTAGAGGGTGGGAACCTATAGTTTAGTCCATATTCTAATACTCACACGATTGCTTTATCAGACCTTTTATGTATGACTTCATATCTATGCTTTCCTTTAAAATGCATCGTAAGGCATACGGCAGGTTCAGACTGGGCAGTTACATTGAGAATGAAAGAACCAACCAGAAAGGCAAATGTTTATAGCACCCAATTGGTTTGCATGCCATCCAATGTGGGTTAAGATACAGCTGGGAGGTCAACGGTCGGCCTGTAATTATCACTCAGCACGTATTTGGCGCCTCGCTTTCCTATCTCTTGTTCTAACTCCTTCCTTCTTCCTCCCATTCTCTCCTCAGGGACGCTACAAGTTACTCTAAATTAAAATATCTGCTATTGAGGGAGGCCTTTCTCAACCCGAAGAGGCTGGATTCATACTCCTGGGCAGCCAGGACTTCCATTTTGAAAGGGCTCACCCTCGTTTTAACCATTTGCTCACAGCCTGTCCTCCCTCTAACGGTAGGAATGCAGGAAAGATGCCTGTTTTTTTTCACATCCTTCGCCAGGAACCACAGCACCTGGCACAGGCTGGGCTCTGAAGATGTATGTCTTCAGTCTGTGGAAACGGACACTGATCTAGGCACAGGACGTGCAGCGATGAGCAAAAGAGACAAAAAAGCCCTGCTGCGGGGAGCTCACCGTCCATGAGGGGGACAAGCAGCAAGCAGATGAACAAGAGGGAGCTCTACAGAGAAACGTCTGATGGCGACGGCTGCTCTTTCGAAACAGGCAGCCGGAAAAGGGGAGAGCGAGGCTGTGGAGGGGTTTAAGGCTTAAAAAAAAAAGTGATTAGGTAACGCCTCATTGAGGGTTTGAACAAAGATCTAAAGGATGTGAGGGGGCCGGGGTATCTGTCCAATGAACGTTTATTTGTTGAATAAACTAATGAATGTGAGGGAAAAAGACAGAAGAACGCCATTTGCTGGTGCAGAGGGTCGGTCGCTGGCATGGCTGCATCCATCCTACGTGGCCAGCGGCGCTACGCCAGAAACGGTAAGCACAAACACCTGAGAAAGGTGCTCTGGCTTTGAGTTACTCGCTTTCTGGTTGGAAATACATAACAACCAAGAAAGACTAGACTCGACGGTGCAGATCGATAAGAAGCCAAGGAAAGGAAGAGCGAACGTAAGCTGGGTCCGACGTCATGGGGAAAAGTGGGACAGCGGAAAGGAGCATCACACATTCAAGGCATGGACGACACGGGGCAGGATTTCATCTCTGGGACATTTGGACAGAAGGCTGGCCTGAAAGGGTGGGTCACAGATAGAGAGTACTTAAAGAAAAAAAAAATTCTGTGTCTGATGCCACAGACAATCGTACTAACCAGCAGATTTGATGATGATTAACCTGACACCCAATGT
>NW_017731395.1:39991-43693 GCF_001890085.2 Hipposideros armiger
GTCGCCATTGGTGTCCCTTTAGGGCCGTCCGTCCACTCAAACCAAGCGACCCAAAGCTGCAGGTTTCCACCAGTCTCCAAAAGCACGGCGTTCCTCCGCCACTTTCTGCCAGCGGACGTGCCATAAAGTAAAGACGCAATTAGCCACTAAGTGATCTGGAACGTTTGCAGCGTTCCCAGGCCCACACGTCAAGGCGCGTCCAGGGTCAAGCTGGTGCACCACCATCCAACAATGCTTACCTCGAGTCCTTACAGGCCCGCCTACGTTCTTTCTGACACCTTAGGAGGCCCAGAATCAAGGAGGAGAAAGCGCAGAGGGTCATAGACACCGTCCAGAGTCCCCAGCGGCCTGACGCTCAGCGCGGTCCCAGGAGAGAGCCTGGAGGGAGCTGGCCTGCAGGGGGCGCGCGCGGCCTCTCTCACGACTTTGCTGTAAAACAGACGCCGCCCGCGGGTTTCACTTTACGTCTTTTGCGGTAAACAAACAAACAAACCCGGAAACCCTCTCAGGGGTCGTACCCACCAGTGCAGGCAGGTGCTAAAGGTCTTTCGTAAAGGCGAAAAGCAGGAGGTGCTTGTGCTGAGCTCCTGGACCCCAGATACGGCCTATGCTTTCCGCCTGCCCTGGGGACTGTTTTGCCCTGCCTCAACTCCGTGATTCCTGGATGCTTAGCTTCTCTTTGGAAAACGAAAAAAAGTAAAAGGTCCCGCAGCTGGTTAGCGGCAGAGCTGGGGTTGGAACCCACGCTCACCTGGCTGAGTCCGCACATAAAACCAGGATGGTCTGCCGCTTCGCTTCATCCCTTTCCCCTCGTTTATGTCAGCACCTCCACATCTTATTAAACTGGAACGAGGAGGCCCCGTGCCCCAGAATCCCCTGCGTGTCATCTCTAAACATCGTTTTACCTATTAGCCAGTTCAGAAGTTTCTCGCGCAACTGCAAGTGTGCCTCTGTGGAGGAAGGAGTGGTTTTCGTTTGTTTGTTTTCAATAACTACAATTAAAACTACAGGAGAGGGCCGGCCGAGTGGCTCTGTTGGTGAAGAGCTTGCTCCAGAGCGAGAGCTCTGAGCNAAAATTTCAAAGAAGTGAATTTATGCATAGTAGGTTGTCTGACCATAATGCAAGATACAAATTAATAATCAAAAGAAATGAAGAAATATACTTCTGTATAAACTATGATCAAAGAAGAAATAGCTTGAGATATTAGAGATTTTGAATTTAAAGTTAATAAAAAACTAAAATTTACAATAGGTGGATGAGCAAAAGCTCCAAGAGGAAATTTTATAACACATATTAGAAAAGAAGGAAAGGTAAAAATTAATAAGCATTTCACAAAGGTAAAAACAGGAAATTAATCTAAAGAACATATAATAAAGGATAGAGTCAGAATAGAAATCAGTGTATCAGCAATCATATAATAAAAGAGGAAGAAGAAAATTCAAGTTTGTTCCTGGAAAAAGCTTGAAAACTTCGCAAACTTTAGAAAGACTGGTTAAGAAATAAAAGGAGGATATACCAAAAAAATGGTGTTAGAAATGAAAAAGTTAACACCACTGTAGCAGGCTGGAACCTGTAAATGTTACCTTATTTGGAAAAACAGTTTTTGCAGATACATTTAAGAATCTTGAGATGGGGAGATTATACTGGTGGAACCTAAGTACCACCACAACAATTTTTATAAGAGAAAGGGAGAGGAGATATACACACAGAGGATAAGGCCGTGTGCAGACAGGAGAGAGATTTGAAGGCACTGGCCTGGAAGGTTCCAGTGATATGACTACAAAGCTAGGAGCGCTTGCCACCTCCCAGAAGTGGGAGGGGGCACGGAGCAGAGGACCCTCTAGAGCAGCGGTTCTCAACCTTCCTAATGCCACGACCCCTTAATACAGTTCCTCATGTTGTGGTGACCCCCTACCAGAAAATTATTTTCATTGCTACTCTGTAACTGTAATGTTGCTACTGTTATGAATCGTAATGTATCTTTTTGTTTTCCTAGGTCTTAGGCGACCCCTGTGAAAGGGTCGTTTGACCCCCAAAGGGGTCACGACCCACAGGTTGAGAACCTCTGCTCTAGGGCTTCTGGAAGGAAAAGAACCCTGCTGACACCCAGATTTTGGACCAGTGACACTTCGTTCAGACTTCTGGCCTGAGAATTCATGTCTACTGTTCTCAGCCAGCAAACCTGTGGTAACTTGTTACAACAGCCACAGGACACTAACATAATAACCACTTCACTACAGACTTTGAAGTCACTAAAAAAATTAATAAAACTGTCAACAATATTATGCCAACGTATTTGAAAATACAGATGAAGTACACAAATCCCTACCAAAAAATACAAACTAACCAACATGATACAAGAAGTGATTAAAATATAATTTGAATGACCCTATAATCATTATAAGATATAATCCTAAGTACCATATTTCCCCATGTATAAGACGCATCCAGTTTTTAGACCCTAAATTTTTCAAAAAAAAGGATGTATCTTATACAGAGGGAAATACGGTAAATAACTTTCCCTAGGCCAAATGACAGGCCCACACCTTTTCCCTGGAAAATTCTACTGCGCTTTTACCAAAGAAAGAATACCACTTATAAAAATTCTCCCAGAAAATGAAAGATTCAGAAAAGGAAAAAGGTACCATTCATCCAACTAGTTTTATGATAACCTATGTATCATAACCTAACAATTATATTACAAGAAAAGAAAATTGTAGGATTTTCTTGTTCATAAACACAGAGGGAAAAATTCCTACACAAAATGCGAGCAAACCATATGCAGCAATATATAAAGGGATTAATATACTATGATCAAGCTAGGTTTATTTCAGGAATGCAAAATTCGTTTTACATTGAAAAAGCAATATAAGTTGCCATATTACCAGAATAAAGGAGGAAAATCACAAAATATCCTAGTAGATGCAAGAAAAGGTATTTCATGAAATTCAAAGTCCACGCAGTATAAACATTCTTACCAATCAGTGGGAAAGAAGGTAAGAAGCTTAATGTATTGCAGGGTGTGTGCAGGAAACGACATCACCCCCGAATGAGATCTGAGGGGCAGACCTGAGCCAGCCTGACCCACGGAAGATACAGAGGCATTCTGTCAAACCCTGTCTAGACACCCCCGTCAACTCCAAGGAATCAGTACCTATTTTATTCCACAGGAGGTTTTATGACGGCCGTGCAGCAAAAACTGACTGATGGAAAAGCTGATACCTAGAAATGGAGCTGCCGCCATGATGAAAAAGTAAAATATGTAGAAGTGGCTTTGGAAAAAGGCAGTGGGAAACTTCTGTAGAAAGCTGGGATAATGGCAATTCACTGCATATACTGGCAACCCAGGGATAAAAGGGTGGCTTCAGTTGACTTGGAAGAAAGAAAATGACTAATAAATTTATGGGCTTGGAAAGATAGTTTATAGTCAGAATGCTAAAAGCATGGCTCTTAATTGTCTGTAAGACATGATGAAACAGAGATGGGCTCAGAAAAATAATCAAGTTTAGAGGGAATGTAGATAATTTACATAGAAAATCCAGGACTGTAAACAAATGAATAGAACTAATAAGGAAATTCAACCAATTCTCCAGTATAAGATCAATTTGCAAAATGAAATAGCATCCTTTATTCAAAACAAAAAGAAAAAACAATTCAGTATTACAATAGAAAATAAGTGGTAATTTGGGTACAAATCTATC
>NW_017731395.1:47114-67101 GCF_001890085.2 Hipposideros armiger
CCAAGGGAACAGACATTTTTTTATAGAATCAAGTCCAGTTCTAATTTGACTGCCAGGAACAAAATGAGTATTGACTAAAGCTTCACTGTTTCAGAATCTTTAGTCAAAGCTGCAGTATAGGGCCTCTGGCAAAATGATCCAATAATTCCATATAGTCTAGGATATTCTTTTCAATTCTTTTTAGAAGTAATACTGGGAAAGCATAGTATATGCTTAAAGAGCGTTTTCACTCATGCTTTGAATTTCTGTGCTATGTCTACTACTCTGCTGTTTAAAAATATTTTTACACACGGAGACAGACAGTTGGTCTACGGTCTTAAGTTTAAAAATACTTCTTACTTGGAGCAAATTTCCTCATGGCCAAATTTCTATGATAGGTTATGGCACTGCATGACGGGGACATCTTTCCTTTTTTTAAGATCGTACAATGGATGAAATAGTTAATTATTAATCTGACTGGCATGTGTAATGAAAAAAGGAGTTCTTTTGCTTTTAGGTCATGGACTCAGTATGTACATCTCTTGTGTGGCTGCCATCATAATATCCCTGCAGCTATGGTGTCACCTATTGTCATTTTTCTGCTAATAAACAAATTTGAGCTAGCCAGGAATCCTAAATTAGAAGACTAGTTGTTTATCTCAAATATACTCCAGAGAACTAGTAATGCAGTTCTGCTTTGAATTTAATTTAAACAGGAACAGGCAAAACAAATCTCTGTGGAGGGCGTTTGACAATAATAAAATATTTCTCCCAGCGGGTGAGCTGGTAGCAATTGTATTGTTGCAATCCAAGCTCACGTTTCAGTAGGCGATTACCGTCATAACAAGCCCTTGGACCAACTGGCATGGACATGCAACATTGAGCCCCTGATGGGCACATTATTTCAGACCTTTAACTTCATGGAGAACAAGACAAATACTCCTGGGAAAGGGGGATTATATTTTGAAATTCCTTTCTTTCCTATTTTGTTTCATAATAAGATGCAGTGTGCAATCAATCTACTGCTATTTGCTTCGTGCCCCCCGCCCCTCCCCCACACACTACGGAAGAGCACGAGGCTAGACTTAAAAGTTGGAAACACTGATGTCAACAAACACTTCTATGTCTATTGGACTATGGACCTCTCTTTCAGCATGTAAACCACTGCGGGTGAAGTAAAAGCCTTCAGCATCCCTCTCTTTTCTCTTACAGCCTATTCACAAGTTACGTTTTGCAATAAACAAAGCATACATACCTGAAGTTTTTGCACAGACCCAAGGATGTACTAGCCGATCTCTGTTCTACCTCATCTCTACCTGTTACCTCAATCAGCCGCTTGGAAAATAGGGGTAAGATAAGTCATCTGGAGAAATCAATTGTGTTCTAATTTTGTTGCTGTTTCGCTTTCTTTAGTAGGAAAAAAGAAACGGGTGTTTTAAACTACACCTGAATCCATTTTAAAGCACATAAAAGAGCCAAATGAACAGGGGGCGGGAGGGATTGTGAGATAGTCTGCATGAGTTTTTGAGCAGATACCTCTATTTTTACATGGGCATAACCAGATAGGCTTGAGAGTCATCCAATAAAATGTGTTCTCCAGGTGTGTTGGGGAAAGACAGAGATGAGAAGGACTGTGAGGGGGCAGGGTGGAGGTGGAGACAGCCCAGGTGTATGTCATTGGTTTTGGATTTGTGAGTAAAAACCCTTAAGTCCTTTTATCTTGATAATTTTTTAAAAATAGCCTAAAACACAAAATGCAGAACCCATGTATGAAAAGTTTTTTAAATGTTTTAGGACATTCCTGGCTTATTTGAGGAATAGATAAAATTTAAAGCAGCGGCTTCCTCATCTTATCTTCGCATTAGAATCACCTGGGTATGTATTTTATCATTCCAAAGCCCAGGCCACATGTCAAACCAATTAAACCCCAGTCTTGGTGGTGGGCAGGGATGGGGGTGGGAGGATAGATACAATCATCAGGAATTCTTAATACTCTCCAGGTGTTTCTAATATGCAGCCAAGCTTGGAAAACACAACTTTAAAGGACAAAAAAATCACTTATAAACAACAGATGCAAATAAAAGTGATTCCTTGACACAATCAACATCACCCAATTTATCAGAGCGACTCATTGCATCCAGAAATACAATATGCTAAAATGCCAAAATCCGACATGATTATTTTCTTTTATACCTGAGGCACCCGTGATAAATAGCACAGCACCAAAACAGTTCTTCCATAATTATTCTAAATTACAAAAACCAGCAAGAGAAGCCTGACATTTAGGTTCTTAAATGCATGTGCACGTAACGTATATATTTTTAAATGAGGACCTGACTGGAAGATGACAGGCATTTTTTGTTTGGTTTTTTTTTTTTCGTTTTTTTCCTTTTAGCTTTGTATCTTGTCTCAGTTCCACCCAAGTACTTTAAGAACACCCAAAGTAAAACGTGAGATTCTACGCTGATCCACCGCGACGGAAAGGACTTTAAAATAGGAAACGACAGCTATGAGTTTGGTTGCCAGCCAGTGCATTTTACCGTTTAGATAATCTCACGTCCCTAAATCTGACTCGGTTTGGTGGCCTTCGAGTCATCAGCGTGCTTCTCTAGAGAACCGGCTGCTTCTGAAAGGTGAGAAATACAGTGGGCAAACACAATGACAAAAACACTCTCCAGATAGGCAGAGAAGACAAGAAAGCACATATTAGCACCTTGGTGATGGGTCCAGTGGAGGCGCAGCGTGACCCGGAGCAGCAAGGGCTGTGACCTCTCCGAGGGAAAAAGGCGAGAGGAGGCCTTTCGCTGTCAGCAGCGCTGCTTAACCCTCTGGAAGCTGAAGACAGCTCGCCCCCGCCTCACGCGCACAGATCTATAAACTCGGGTGTTGATTTCTTATTCAGGAAATCTGGTCAGCAGCCCCACTGCTGCTCCAGAAAGCATGCAGCTTGCCGAGGAGCTCAGCGCAAACGCACGATTTAATTGTGGATGGAGGGAAATAATAGGTATCTCTAGTTTGAAGATGATCTTAAAATAGGGGCAAAGTTTTCTGTTATGACATTGACATAGAGGCGATGATTTTGAGTAACGCAGGGTGATGTGGAGACGCTTGGAGATTAAGTAAGAGCTATATAAAGGCTTGTCAGAATGAATTCTAATGTGCCACAAGACACTTTGCATACTCTTAAATATGCAAAATGTCTCTTGGCACCCTGGAATTCATCCTGACAAGCCTTTATATAGCTCTTATTTAAACTCCCACTTTATTTTTAGGGAACAGGTACTCAGAGGTACTCTTCCAGTGGAAGCCACAAAGGGCAGTGTTGATTGATTTGGTTCTTCCGTGGGGGGAAAATAAAGAAACACAAAACGAAAGAGCGATCAAAAGTGGAAGCTTGTTTAATATTGCTCTACCATCATCCTGAAAGGCATAATAATTTGAGTTACACATCTGAACTGATTGGAGTTACAGAATCATATCTCCTTTTTGCATTTAACAATATATACAATATAAAATAAATACATTTACACAAATGGACATTGGCTGGAGCACACAGTATGGTACACATCACAAAAATATACAATTGATTGCTTTACAGATGTGAAGCCCATCTATAGCTATAGACATGGTTTTATTATTATTAGTATTATTAGTATTCTTTTTACTACTGGCTATAATGCAACTCCTGGATTATTATAAGCAGTTTAATTTTTTTTTTTGTCCTTTTACGATCTTTGCACATAAGACTGCCATAAAATGTTTTCCTAGGCAGGTAAACAGAGACGCTTAAATAATTAAAATACAATCACCAACACCCATTTTCTCTTCTATAAGAAAAATAGCAGTTTTAAATTTTTTATATCTTTTATGTTATCATTTAAATGCAAAATAGTGGAATAAATACAACAATCTGATCTGATTGAAACACAAGTGTAACTGCAGGGAGTCACACAATCATATTGCTTTAAATAACAAACCGAAAAGAAGCAAAATTAAAATTAAAATCATGTGGCTAAAACATACACCTTTATAATTTCCCAAAACTTCACATTAAGTAAATGGTCTTGCTTGAAACTTGAAACAACTTACCTCAAGCGAGGTTTAAGGGGAGCATGTACCCTAAAGCTCCTACAGTTCTTTAGGCCTTCACGTTAGTCGTGTTTCCTATTTATATGATCCTTGTTTTACTTAAACTGAAAGCTAAACAATTGTACTTCCTTCTTTTGACATATCTCCATCTCAGGTTTTTAGTCAATTGGCTCTTTCTTCTGAAGCCCAAGTACTTTAATGTGATACAGTAAAAACAATGCATATATTGTATATATTTTTAGTTCTATATAATGTGGTTGAACAGTAGCAACTTAAACCCTGCACAGACTTCCTGGAAAATAATCTTTTGAAACACTTACATATATAAATAATCTTATAGAATCAGCACCTTTTTTTTTCCCAGGAGTTGGATTTTCTGTTGTTATTTTTAAAGGGATGTGCCAATTTCTGAACTCCTATCACAGCTATAAATTTCAAGTTATTGACCATCTGAATGAATTGCTAATGATGATTTATCTAGAATCATACTACAGTCACTTCTCTACAGAGAAACCACAATCTACAATATAGTCCCATATAGCTAATGATAGATACACAGTATTCCTAGCATGAGGCTGATGTAACATCAACCCAGGATATTTCGTTTAAAGCACACAAAGTAGCAATAGTTTTGGAAACGTGTCCGCACCAAAAAGTTTTGCAACAACACAGAGCGAGTTAATAACAACATCTGAGAGATGATTGAGTGGAAGCCATATATACAGCATTTAAAAATTAGACTTATCTATGTTATTGAAATATTCAAAGTTTTATTTCTAAGCTATACATTGGTATTCTATAATAAACCATTAAAGAAATGATTCCTTGTTTTGAAAATATTATTATGATTTCGATGTATATCTGTTCGTGATGAGTACGTGTCTGGAGTTTTGATCTCTTAATTCTTATTAGGAAGAACCTTATTACTGTTAAGGAATAGAATATACTACTTGTAGTCTCCTGAGGAATTGTACATCCAATATTGTCTCTAATTCTACCCTGTGTCTAAAAGCACACACCACAAGAATCCAAACACCACAAGAAGAACAAGACGACAATCTTAGAATGCAACATAAAGTTCCGAAAAGCACAGCAAACATGAAACATTGAAAAGCTGAACTACACTTCTTTTGTTTGTTAGGATTACAGTTTTAATTACATCTGTGTACATAGAATATGACTGTTCACATAGTACAGGGAGCAGCTACTAACACTGGTCCGTTGGGATAGCATTGGATGGAGGGTACTGTTTATTGGTTATTCAGCGACTCTAGATTTCGGGGGCGTCTAATTGATTGCTTCTTTAGATTACACCTCTTAACAGTCGGGAACCTGACTGACACTCTTGCTGTGACAAGACTGGTTGAAAAGCAGATACATTGGCTTTGCTCTTGGTAAAAATCTGCCGATTAATTTAAACAAACATCCCTAAATGATTCAACTCATATACATAGGTTTTAGAATTTGGTCAGACGTCTGTCGGCTTGGATGATTTGTTGTTGTTGTTGTTCAAATTCGGGCATTTGCCTTATTGCCTTTGAAATGAATACTGGCTCACAGCTCCTCGGGGACAAGGTTTGTAACTTTGCAAACAGGCAGTAACTCGTTCCTAACCACCGTGGCAGCTAGAAATCATATGGCAACTGTACCTCCCAGGTAGAGGTGACTCCTGAAATTCTACGGGCCTGGATTCCATGTGCAGCACGTACGTACGTGACTACGTGGAGTCACTGCAGGTGTAATCAAATCCTTTGTGCCGGTGAGCGTTTAGGTAAACCGGAGCTCATGGTAAGAAACTGATGCTTGGGACCAGACTGGCACACAACATAAATTGCATCCGTGATAATATGCACCTTCCCTTCAACTATTGCTTAAGTTAAATTCCCATATTAATAAATGGCTGAAAAGTGGTAAAGCTGGTACAAAAAAATCTCCATTGGTAAGAAGAAACAAAACATTTTTTTAAAAATCTTCCTTCAGGATTCATTTGTCCTTCATTGATTAGTGTTCATCATTGTTCAAAGCCAGCACACAATCGCAGTATTCGTATTCCTCTTTAGTATTGCATGAATGAATAAAGCTTAACCTATTCCCTGAAAAAGTTACATAGTAGCTAAACTAACAAATACCTGGAAGACTTGAAAAAACAATTAAGGAATCAGATGGCTATAACTGATCTAGATGGAAAAGCGATGACAAGCAGCAGCGTTCTTAAGTTGTCTAATTAGGGGCTGCTCCCATGAAATCTAATACTGCTCTCAGTCAATTCGTCGACATCGCACTGTACTGTAGGTGCAGTGGCTCTGTCTTTGATTCCTTAGTCACTGGGGACATTCTGGTTCACAATAAGTTCAGTGGCATCCATATTATGGATTTCCATCCTTTGGCAGGGCTGGCTTCCTATGCTCTTCCATTAGAGACCTCTTTGAAAAGTTCAGCAGCAGAAGGAAGGAAGAAAAAAAAAATTTCTTAACAACGAGAGCTATTTAAAATTGAGAAGGAAGGGAGGGAGGAACGAAGGGAAGAAAGAGAAGGAAATGAGAAATAGAGGAAACCAGGAATCAAAAGGAAGCCAAGAAATGGAGAGGAGGCATGACGAGGTGAGAAAAATAAAATAAAAGAGAGGGAGAGAAATAAGGAAAGGATGAGATCAGGTAGAAAGAAATTCGGCAGGGAGAGATGGAGAACTCTGAAAGCTGCTTCGGAGTCTTGCTGCTAAGTCATCAGTGCAGTCTTTGTTGATTTTTTATGGTGTTACACTAAACTCTAAGTTTCTTCGACATCACTCTTGGGTTTCTTTTCCCTTTTGCGGCGTGCAGGATAGGAAGGCCCAGGAAGCTTTTAGTCAGACCTTGGCCTCCAGCATTTCCAAAAAAAGTTTGTGCATGGGGACTTTGCCTTCTAGTTTGATGTTGTAGAAATGCTGCACGGCCTTGGTGGAGGTCTGCCTCAGCAGGGGCAGCGTCATCAGCATCTTGCCAGCCCTGCGAGGGTCTTCCATGTGCTGGCCGGCCTCATAATCCTGCAGGGCCTCGTGCAAGACATCCTGAAGCTTCTGGACGGCCTCCACGTCTTCTATGTGCATGGAGTCTGTATGACAAAGCAACAAACAGAAACAATACTGTTAGCAACAATGAAAACCTATGCACGTGACAGTTACCTAAGTTCCATGTGATCCTTGAAGGTCTCCAGCTCTAAACGGATTCGCTTAGAGCCTCACCTTTCCAAACTCCATTTTTTTTTTCTTTTGGTCTAAATTTCCCTACAGTAGATAACTTTCAATGTTGAATTAGAACATGGGAATTATTACGAAAGGTCCATTATTTAAAATGTGTATTGTTTTTTTGTTTTGTTTGTTTTCCTACTAACACTGAGCAAGAGAAGACGTTCTTTTAACAGATTCCAGTCTTGACTGTTTTATTCATTACCTCATTCATGAATTTATTCATTGATTCAACAATTAGGGAAGGCCATCTATTCAGTGTTGCTCTAAGTGCTGTGGAGGTGAAGTCCAAAATTCTGATCTGACCCTGAAAAAGCTCATGTTTCCCAAAAGGATGGAATAACATTGATGACCAGGATTTTCAGAATTCTTAAATCTTTCGTACATACACTGAATCTGACAGTGTTCAGTCATTGACTACACAGAAATCACAATAAAGTGAATGTCCTTTTTAGAATTTTTTGCGTACTATTATTCACAGCTCCTTAACAGATCCTTACATTGTCTGCCTCACTACTGAAGTACAAGTGAAGTCTGTAGATTAATGAGTTCTGAAATATTTTTCACATTTGTGAAGGCGAACTTTGCCCTCCAGTGACTAATTTAAAAATCTAATTTGATCAAGCAAGGAAAGGGTTAACAGGGTTGCCACAATTATTCTTGCGAGAAGTGTGAGATTGGGGAGAGGGGGATTAAAGTTACAGCTCTAGCTCTAAAACAGACACTTAATTATATACAAGTTTGAATCATTTAGCACGTTTTATTGATTCTGATGACAGTTTATCTGTTAATTACACATAATGGGGTCTTTGGGGGAATTCTGCATGTTTAATAATTCTACTTCTCTGAGAACGCAGAGCTCTAAGATATATGTAGTTAGCCTAATCTTTCATATAATTCAACTGTCAGGTCACATGCACAAAAAGAGAGACAAAATGAAATTTTAAATCAAGTAGCTAAACATATAATAAAATTATGGCAAAGTAATTAAATGACTGACTGCCATTATCAGAACTAATATATATTTTTAAAATTTCTTTGTATTGTGTTGAGTTTTTTTTTTCTTTTAGATCATCGTTTTGAATCATTTCACCATATCATTGGTGAATTGACCAGTATTTATATTAGGTGGGTAATGACACGTATTTCTGAAAGAGTTTTGAATAATCTGGAATACAACTGTTTATAAGTGTTTACTGCTCAAGACTTGATACCTGCCTGGAGGAGCCAAAAAAAGGAATTCTTCCAGGTTGAAATGTCGATCATGGTGCCCTGGAGTGAAACTCAAGGCTCCCCAACACATACCTTTGCCTTTCCCTATGGATTGTTTCTTTCTAGGTGTCTCTCCAATCTGGTTCCTGGATGGATGTCAATCCCATCCGCTTCCTATATGCCTTCTCTTTAACACAAGCACACATAATTTCCAAAGTCATCTAAGGGTTGGTAACATCAGTGACAAAAACAGTCACAGAGGTGACGACAACATGCTCTGATGTGCTTTCCTCTCTATGTTTGCACTTCCATGCTGTCTGGAGGGGAAGTGGTGAGCACAGACAACACACACGGTGCATGTTCAGGTACACAGAAGACTGACCTTGTACATTAAGGGAACTGACACAAGGTGGAGTTACCCAGCCTATCCTGGGACTAAAACTTAGCACTCTAAGTAAAAACAGAGGGCAATCAAGGGATGGGGAAAATAGGAATTGCATTCTTTACAGACAAAATCAAAACAAAATAACTATTTTTCAAGCAAACCAAAAAAAAAAAAAACCAGGAAAACAACAGCAGAATCAACATACTAAATATACCATGTATTAAGTACCTGTTTCGGGTGAGGCCCCTAATAGCACTTTATAAGCACAGCCGCATTTCATCTCCCAGCGGCCCTGCAAATTACATGGCGCTGGTAGTAAGGGTCACAATTAAGCTTAAACTCAGGTTTCTTTGAATCATAAGCACGCTTCCAGAATTTAACACTGACTGACATGATATTTCCTTTAAAAAAAAAAAAAAGAGTTGAAACTGTCCTCTGAGCTCATCTGGTTTAACCTTCCATCTTCATCAGGAATCTTCTCAACATTTCTAATGAAGACATTCCCAGTTTCATGCAGAGCCTTCCACTTGACAAGGAGCAGAACTCATGATTAGAAATGTCTCCATATTTTCCCCAAATCTGTCTCCAATTTTCAGCCTTTGGTCCTGGATCTAACTACTGGAACAATACAGGATACATCTCCTTCGTCTACAAAGCAGATCTCTAAACGCTGGAAGTCAGCAGCAGTCACCTCAGCCCCCACCCCAAGTCTTGCCGTCCCCACGACTCGTGCCCAGCAGAAGATATATTATAGGATGTCACAGGAAATGAGGCGAGAACAAATAGCAGAGAGAGACGCTCACAAACAGCAATTAAGACTTCAAACTATTCTTTAAAGGCTGTGATTTAGCTTGTGAGATTTAAAAATGATTTAATCAAATTACTATGATAATTTAACTTCCCATTTACAGAAAAGATTCTAACTCATTTTAGCTTTCCCCATTCTCCGATCGGCTAATACTTTAAATGCAAACTCACTAAATCTGAACTATTTAATGAGACCATGATTCAGCTGGCAGACTGCTGAAGAAAATATTAATCTCCATTAGAGAGCCCAGTTCAAGTTCTGACTCTGTGGCTGTAACCTCTGTTTTGTTCTTTGGGCAAAACTTACACATCGGTGCCAGGCTCAACAGAACTGGCATTAAATGGCGTACTCATTTAGCTTTGGTGGTTGCTGGTGGTTTCTTTTTAACTTTATATTTTAAAGGCAACAGTCCCAGTATTTGTGCTGATGGGAACCAACTAAACTTAATAATGCAAATCATAGGTTTATGAACTAACTAGAAAGGGTAAGGGTATAACTTTTAAAATTCTGGGTAAGTTGTTAAAAAAAAACAAACAAATAGCCTGAGCCCAAGCCCAGACCTATTAAATCAGAAAACTGAGGCTGGATCAGCACATCAGTATTTTTTTTTTAATTGAGGTGATTTAAAGCCATGATTGAGAACTATTGAGCTAGACAATAAAACAACCATGCTATTTTAAGATAATCGAGATTTCAAAAGATAACCAGAATTCAAATGATGCATATATTAAGTTTCACCACCTAATAATAAATGAGTACCCATCTGTTAACTTCTACTCTTTTACTGTGTGAAGTGGAATCATAAAGGAACGTGTCTCATTCAGGTCATTTACTTCGGGAAGGTAGCTAGATAGCCTTCTACCGAGAGCTGCAAAATTCAGTGAGGCTTACAGTCGTTGCAAAGAAGGTTTTCTTTGGATACCTTACTTGGAGTAAAACACTGCCCTTCTCAGAGTAAACATATTAATTATTGTGGGCATAGGCTGAGCTCCTCCAAATGCCCATGTTCCACTTGGGAACTGTCTTTAGGACTCATTTTTAGCAATAGTTTCTCAATCGTGCTAAATCTCACTTTGAGGGTGAGATCAAATATTAGAAATAAAGTCTATTCAGAGTCATGTGTAGTACATAACATAAACCAACATTTCGAATAACTCTTTCTGTGGAACACAGACATTGATTTTCGTTAGTGTCTGTAAGTTCCTACATGAAGAAGGGTGGGAAGGGTGGAACCAATGTGACCCTCCAGTTACTAAAGGAATGAAACCCAGGATGATGGAAAAGACCGAGAAGTAAGCAAATTCTCTAAAAGAGAATTGTGTCACAAAAATATTACATGCAGTATATAAGGAATCTAACAGAGTAATCCTCTGGGTTGCACAGAGCTGGGGTACTGGTCAAATGCCATGGAAAAGAGGCTCCTGATTAACGTGGGTAGTTGGCCCTACATGTTGACAACATGGTGCCAATCCTAAAGTTTAGATTAAAAATAGCTAAACTGGATTCTAGGAAGATGGCAGTGGCGGCAGGAAAAGAATCTCTCTTAATTTATGTAAACATCAAGAGCAGATAGACAGCACAACTAAAAACCACTGATTCCACTCACACAAAAACTAAGTGACACGGTATCCCCGAGACACATATATATACACTATCAGGATTACTGTGTTCCTACCTCCATCCACTGAAGAAGCCTAGGAAGAATGGCCAACCTGGGATTGCGGTAATAAGTAACGAACAAACTAGCACCCAGGTTGCAGTTAGATTCCAGGCCCTGGTCAGGAAATGTTTAAGATGAGTACAGAACATCCTGCCAAGTAGAAGAAAGGCATTATCTAAACCCCTAAGTCATTCAGGAACATTCCAGAAGGTAACCTGAAGACTGACCCAAAGTGGGGTCTGAAAAACACTAGAGAAAATTGACACCTGTGACCCAAGGTAACTGCCCCCAAATGGAACAATTTCAGCGTCAAAAAGTATTATAATTACAATGGATTGAAATCCATTGAATATGTTTAAATACATGTGTTTATAATGACATTAAAAGAAAAAAAAAAGAGGGCACCAATCCCTCATCTTGAAAACTGGTGAAGAAACAGGAAGAATCAAGCATTTATCCCATTTTTGCTATACAAATTTTATCACTGGAGAACAAGTAAGGATGACTGAAAACATCACTTTACATAAACACCCCAGCTGCTGAGTGAAAAAAGAAATAATAGAATTACAAATCACCATTTCTGCAACCCCTAGTGATGAATGGATTTGGGCAATGAGAGGTAACAGCCTCCATGATCATAAAAACAGAGACCACCAGACATTACGTGCCGCCCAAGGCGTACACAGCACCCACGGGTGCCACAGGGATTGAACCCGAGTCTGATTCAGTCTCTGATCCCAGATGCCAATTCACACAAATTGCCAAGGGCAGAGGAGCACGGTGAGCTGCACCCAGTACATGCAATCTGCAAAGTCCACACAGACGGACGTGATCAATAGATACATTATAAGAAAGAAGAAAAAAAATGAAAGAACTTTTAAAGGAGACTTCAAATCCCATAAGGAAAAAAAAAATATGTATGAATGGACAAGACTAACTTTCATGTCTGGGGATATACATTTAGAAATAAAACCATCAGGAAAGACAAGGAAGTGATGACTATAAAAGTCAGGACAGGACAGCGGTTACTTTGGTGGGAGGCGAGGGGCTTGAGACACAGATAAGACACCTGCACGGGTTCCCGGGAAACCTCGCCAAGTTTCATTTCTTCACCTTGCTTACATATCCACTGTGGTGGGCTGGAAAACGGGCCTTCGGTGAAATCAAAAGTGTCCTTCTAAGAGGGAGGGAAGGAAGAAAAAGCCAATGTCACCTCGGGAGCAACAGGCTGCCCTGCTCATTTTGAAGATGGAGGGAGGTGCCATAAGCCACAGAATGCAAGGAACACTGCTAGAGAAGCTGGAAAGGCAAATAAACAGTCCCCCGAGGGCCTCCGCAGGGGCTGCGGCCGTGCTGACACCTTGTCGTGAACCTAGTGAGACCGATGATGGACTCCCTACCTCCAGAAATGGAAGAGAATCAATATGCATCGTTGAAAGAAAACCAAGTTTTGGTAATTTGGTAGAGCAGTCATAGAAAACGTACATATTAAGCAATACATGTGTTTCTTTGTGTTTTGTTTTTCGTCTGTGTTTTATTTCACATCAAAATAGTGAAGGAGATAGGGAGGGAGGGAGAAACTTCTGATGGACTGGTCCCTTCTAGAAAGTAGTGAGTCAAGGAGAGAGAATCCCCATCCAGACTCTAGAAAACACTTGGCAAGAATACCAAGGAAGCTGTGCACATATCAAAGTAGGGAGTTGGATCAAAAATCTGCCCGGTCTCTCCTAACCTAGGGAAGGTATAATTCTAATATTAAAAAGAGTACTAATGATTCTGATTTTGTGCTTAACCATGGTGAGAAGAACTGAACTCTGAGTTTACAGCTTTCCATCAACACACACTTATTTTGGGGGCAGGAAAGCCGTTTTCCTCACTTCTTGCTCTGGCTATTGAGCCAGCCTTCTGTGTATGTGCATTTACACCAGACACACAAATCACTCTTCTGCAGAATTTACATAAAAGGTTGAACCACAGAAAGACCCTGTGGCCCGTATTTTCTTTCCCCCAGGCATCCGTCACAAATCCCAAATTATTGTTAGCATTGTTATGTTTACCTGGCATAATGCGATTTCCCAGCTAGGCCTTTTCTACCTCCCTATAAGTACTCAAGGGCTTCTCACGCCCTCCAGTATCTTACACTCTTCTTCTAGGAGCTTTCTAACTCCTTTTACTAGAAGTGATACAGACAATTATACTCGATAAGCGACTGTTGATACCACCTTGAGTGGTAAATATGTCAACCTTCCACAACATCAGAAATGATTTGTGCCACGCTAATGACTTTTTGTAACCGCACGTACCTCCTTAGAAGTAATGCAATTGCTAAGTAGTTTATACGCTTATTATGTAGGTTGGAAGCATAGATATACTTGAAGCAAATCTTTCCTATACTATGCCCCATGATAAGAAACATTGAAGAACCAGGATTTACTTTTTATGTACAAATTTGAACTATCATAATTTGTATCAAATGGAAGGGTTGCATTAAACTTAAAAAACAACCTTAATATATCAATTTAAATAAATTACCCAAATAGTGAGGGCAGATTTGAGCAAAAACCAAAGAAAAGCAGACTAGGAGATGGAAAGGCAGTTTCGATTTCTTATTTACCTGATAGTGTTAATTATGGTTTGGTCTGGGTAGAAGTCGAGAATAAATATCAACCTGACACAAAAGACCTACCCATATTTATTTCTTAAAATATACTATAATATGGTAAACATCTTGTTTCCAATTACTGGCATGTTTCTGGGTGGTGGTATACCACTAGAACACCAAGAAGACAGCAAGATAAAGGAAGTGGGCACAAAATTCTAGTAAACTACATTAAAAATACCAATTGAGGTTGGCAGATGTGAAATTGCAATGACTAAAGTCTTCTGCATGGACACTTTTAAAGGCATGGCATATACTTATTTGTGGAATAGAAATAGCTTATTGAGAGCAAGGGACAGGCGGTCCAACCCTCTGCCTCAAAGTAGCTATACATCTCTTATCAGCTCACTTCAATTACCTGTAAAATGGCATTGGACATATCCACCTCACAGACACAGTTTGGAAATCAAATGAGATTCCCAAGAGACGGCTAAAAATACAATTAAATAAATAAGTAAATAAATAAATAAAATATAAAAATTTTTCAAAAGTCTCCGGAAAGATTCTAAAAAAAGGATACTCTCTTGACCAATAGCTACAACAATCTCCCGAATATTGAGTCAGCCAATTTAGTCAAAGTCTCAGTAAAACTGTGTGAGGGTCCCCTTTTGTAGATTCTAAAGAACTGAAAAGGTTTTTCATTTTTACACCAGGTGTTCAGATGTTACTATTTCTACACTTTGAATTCATCACAAATACACACCACACACCAAATATATGAGCAAACGTACTGCCCTCACTGAAAAGTGACTGGCACAAAAATTTTAGGCCAGTTATGCTATAGTAGATATTATTTCATTTACCCACCTTGTTATACAGAGAAGAAAACAGTTACATGGCTAAACCACGCATTTGCAAATTAGATGAAATTTAGAATTGAAGAGTAGAAAAAAATCTCTCTTCTTAAGTAAAATGTGTGTGTGTGTGTGTGTGTGTGTGTATACACAGTATATAAACAGATACATAGTATATTTGTGATATTAATATTTCATCAGGGAAAACATTTAAAAGACTATCTAAAAGGTTATAATGAAAAAAGACTGAGAAACACTAGTCCAAACCTATATGAAAGTCCAAATTTTCTGATTATATATGCCTCCCCATTGCAGTCTCCTACAGGAATCATAAATTTCCTATCCTTGAAATTCCACCACAATTCTCAACATTCACCATTTGTCCTCAAGAACAAAATATTGTCATGAGGTGGTTATGATTACTTATGAATTAAAATTGATGACCAAAACATTACCTGCAGCTTTTATCAATAGATGCTATTATTCCAGAAGTACTGCGTGGAAGTAAAACCCTAAACTGCTTTAATCTTCCACTATATAAAAATGAGTATATTACCTTGGGGCCAGTGATAATAGCTCCAAACAAATTCTTAGACATAAGAATCAATAGGACCAATCGAGAGAATAGAATTGCATGACATAATCCTACCCCAAATGCTTGTAGTCATATTTCCTTGTATTTTCCAATAAAAACATAAAATTAATTACAGATTCATAGGATTCCCCATATGGAAAAAAAAATCTAGGGATCCATCTATGCTTTTGATGTGCACATGAGAAAACTGGAGCCTAACAATTACAATGGTTCAAACGGTGACCTAGATGTTCCATTTTAAATTTGATCCCACAAAGATGTATCAGGGATACAGCCATTGCTCAAGAGGTTGTTGGCGCTCAGAAATAAGAGACTATGTAGTTTAAGTGAGTTTCCTTACCTTCAAAAATAACTGGAGCAATTATTTAGGGTTTCCAAAAATTTGAATGTAAGAAATACAATATTAGGTTTAATATCTGTGTGTGTATATTTATATTTATATTTATATATTTATATATACATAATTTTATATATCTCATATAGCTGGAGATAGATAAGGTTTATATTTCCACTGGTGCTTTGGTATTATAAGTATTCCCGAATTCCGATATGACAGAAACATAGCTACAAAAAATATGACAGCCATTATCAGGAAGCCAATTCCCTGTTTCCCAAGCATAAGCACAACATTTATAATTGGATTTTTTTTCAGATGTTTAAAATAAGCTGAAATTTAGATTAATGAGACAATGGCTGTTAACACCTAAACTATACAGAGAATGCTAAGAGACCTATAAATAGAGCTGAAATAATTGTTCTTTTTTGCTTTTGTTTTCTCTGTGCATAAAAAGTCACTTATGTTGACCCAAAATTTGGAAATACTAAAAGAAGACCTATGAGCTCTTTAGGGTGTCTGAAAATTATTAAAGCATTTTCATATTGATGTATTTATGAGCAACTTAAGAATCACTGGATCTAGGCAAGATCGAATCTACAACTTTATCACTGTCCTCCAAATAATGGTAAGAAACAGAATGAGATGGCTTCATATTGACAGTATCAAAGAAAATGATTTTCTGAGTAATTTATCCCACAATAAAATGGTGGGGCTCACAGGTTGGGTGGGTAAGAGAAAGGCCATATTTGTACAACACAGGGGAGGTGGCACAACTTAGAATATTAAAAAGGTCCTCATAGTATTTAGTAATCATTTCTCATTTATTATGGACGCTGATTCAATTCATTTTTCTTGGTATTCAGAGGCTCAAGGACTGTTAAAATAACTTGCAGAAAATTTGTGTTTTACATGAAGAAATTTTCTGAGAAAAAGTAATACTAAATACTATGGTACAGAAAACAGGGAGGGCTTGTTAACTATTTCTGGCTTTACCCAAGAAAAATTAACTAGTTCTTTAAATACTCTCTGATCCCTACTCACTGCTTTAAAGTAGGTCACCCCTCCCCCTAACAGAAGAGTACGTGGGATTCGAATATTTATCAAAATATTAATGATTATACTTCCAAACAGCAGAGACAGAAATGCTGCTACTAATTAATTCAAGGCACTCTAAATTGTAACCGATAGCCAGGAAGTGAGCATCTAACATCTAAAACTACACAATTTTAGCAATTTGGATGATAAAATTTTAGCAGTGCTCAGTATTTATGATTAGTTAATAATAATAAAAAAAAAGCAATCTGAAACAGAAAAGATATGAAACATGGTTGGTGTCCTTTATCAATAATTAACCATGTAAATGTTTTAAATTTGAATTACTGTATGATTACCAAATACAAATTCTTCCCCAAATCTTTCATCTAATTATGAGAGATGCTTTAATGTGAAGTCTGTGCAAACTAATAAATCCTCAGAAAAGTTCGATCCCATCTCCCACTTTGGTTTTCTGGGGAGCAGGACAAGGTGTTCGTGAGGGTTTGTAACAACAAGGCCATGTGTCATCCTGAGTCATATTTTACAGTTTCACGGGAGTAGGAGAAGCGAAGTAAATGGCGGGGTAAGGAAGAAGGGTAATTTCACACAATTAAAAGTCGGAAAAGCTAACCTCCATTAAAAAGACAAATAGGAAAAGTACAACTTATGGTTGAAAACCATTTCCCTCCTATCCGTCCAAGGATGCATGCATCAATATTGTAGATGAACTGTTAATTACAAAATCAATTAAAAATTATTTCTAAAAACAGTCACGCATCCCTGGCTCTCATGGGGGCAATTTGGGCAGAAGGTCTCATCTCACTAGGACTGCGCCAAATCACAACGTCGTCATCCACAACTAAGCAAAAGCAATCTGGTTTTTCATTTTTCAGCGCGGCTGAGCCCAGCCTGAGATTGATCGTCACATATGGCCCCAGAAAACAAACTGTCAATACCTTGAATGCTGCAGAATTTGAACAAATAGCCGTCCGCCCATTCAAGCCACTCATTGCACCCCTTTAACAGATTTTATTGACAGTTTCCTTCTTGTAATTAAAGGGAAAACTACTGGCCGGCAACCAAGATAAAGTTCAAAGATAGGGTCAAAACAAAAGCAGATGGAGGGGCACGGTGTGACTGTCAATGGCAGTAGCATCAGAGCATGTTATTGACACGCAGGTATCTAATGATCGGCACGTCATTAAGGAGGGATCTATCCATAACTTGATGCAAATGCTGAAACAGACTTAAGACCACAATAAAGCATGCGGAGAGGCACAAAGGGGAAAACAACAAAGCGCCAACGATTTTTACTTATCAGAGGTTGCTCCCTATTTTAGTACGTTTCAGTTCAAATGTAAAGACTGTTTATTCCCATAATTCTGAAGCCTGACTGCCTAAGTAATACCTCTGAGGGAACTACTCCCTCAGCAGACTCTGACTTCTAGAGAATTCCAGAAGGTAAGAAAACAGAGCATTCTTTGATAACCAAAATTAAAAACAGCACTAAACATAGTTTGCCAGTTACAACATTTGCATGTTTTTGAGGGGGAAAATGGTTTGTGTGTGTTTGTAATTCATTTTCTTTTTCACTTGTGCACACAAGACAATGGAGGTAATTCTGCCCAGAGAAAATCCATTTACACTACAAATTTGTAAATGCACTAGGTGTAAAAGTTCCCCAGCTTTCAATAGGCCAATACAATAGAAATAATCCCCTTTAAGTTGATTTTTCTTATTTCTAACTTCTCACTAGAAAGCTATAATGATTCTAATTTTGCTGATTCTTATGGAATTTTCAACTAGGTCTAGCAAATCTCTGAAGAAGTTAAGGGAAAGGGTGAAAAGTGACACATTAGAAAATGTAACAGCAACCATGTCAATATGCCAACCTGAATTAGCAAGAGCGATCGCTTTGAGGGTGACAAATTCTTCTTTCTCCAGCTTCATGCTTTTGTATTTCTTTACCAGCTGCAGGATGGCATTATTGAGGTCAAGAAGGCCGGCTAATTTGGACTGGTCTTCATCCATTATATAATCGTCTGCATAGACAAGTTCATCCTCAAATGAAAGAGATCGGTATACGACACCCAGGATCAAAATTTCCATCCACGCACTCTGCAGGAGGCTCATCTGGTCCGCCAGGGACAGTGTGGAGAAGCCTGCATGGGAAGAAGGGCAGATCGAGTTACTCTAAAGCCATCATTTCATAATGCAACATTAGCCTCCTATGGTGGTCGGCCTCTGCGCCTGTGCCCAAAATTATGCTGAGCTTCGAAGAGATGCTCTTAAGTGTTCCCTTGATCATTGTGTGAGTGGCAGAGCAAAAGCCACAAGCCAGCTTCAATTTGGTGGTGTTGCCTCTAGGTTTCCTAGACACAGATGAGGGGCATGCAGTAAAGGAGTGGTTTGGTTTCTTTTGCTTGAGAAGAAAATACCGTGTAATTTTTCTGGCTGAAGTCCTAATGACTGTCTTACAGGAAGTCAGATTTTAAACCTCATCTCTAAAAACTACTATTCATAAAGTTTTTACGAATAACGTACAAGTTTTTTAAAAGCAACAATAAAAAACATACAGGAAAACACATGATTTAGGTCAGACAGCAGAGCGGAATGTGGAAACATTTCTCTATAATAAAGCACCATGAATGATAAGTAGGCTTCTACCCAAAACAGCCTTTCTAATTGGATATTTGTCCCCACTGATATTTAACATGAATTCCTTTCTAAAGCTGTATTGGTGTAAAAGAGAATAGGCTACTTACCATCCGAGCCTCCTCCTCAAGTAGAATAGCAAGTTTATTCTTGGGATTAAGATCCAGTTATTTAAAAAGTTAAATATGGAGGCAGTGGGGTTTGGTGGGTAGGATACAAACAGGGCTTGAGCCTGAATTTAAAGTTTGGCCGCACTGAGCTACTTACTGGCTGTTTCACTTTGAGCAAGACAATTTAATTGTTCCTTAATTTTTGTTTTCGAGGAAAAAAAAATATATATATATATATATAATTCAACAAAACATGTATTTGTAAAATGCATTCAATAAGTGTAGCTATACTGTATATTATTTTTATCTCAAGTATCTGGATGACTGCTTCCATTATTTACTAAAAATCTGGTCTGCACTCAGGTATACAGGCTTACAGTCCCCTCTGAGCTTGGGAAAACATATGCAAATATATATATATATATATATATATATATATATATATA
>NW_017731395.1:67136-94636 GCF_001890085.2 Hipposideros armiger
AAAAGGAAATGTGGTTCAGTGAAGTAATACAGTTAAACTTACTTAGGAGTAAAGATATATATTTATAGCTTAGAAAGATCAGATCTAAATTCTAAAAGAAATCTAAGGAACAAGGTCTTAGGAAATGTACCTGATAGTCAGCCACATACTTTTTCTAAGAATCCTAAAAGAGAAATGTTTCTTAGACTCTCAAATTTCATTTCCCAGATTATGCCCAGAAATTCCAAGGATAACCAACCACGCCTGTGTCTTTAGGATAATGGTACCATGATTTAAGCTACTGCCACCAGTAATTCTATAGAAGGAGGAAACCTTTGATAACGCAACTTATAAAGTCTATGTTTACTCCCCCTCCCCTCCGAAAACTCATTATTACCCAAATCATAAATACCCACTGCTGCCCAACCTTCTTAGGCTCTTGCTGTGGTCCCTGCTGTCATTTTATTCATATCAAATTGTTCCTATCCCGTGTGATATTAGGAACTACAGTACAATAAGAAAAAGGAGGTTTTCTGGCCTGTTAGTGAAAACTAGTCGTTTGCCACTTGGCACCATTAACTAGAAGCGTTAATAAAATCATCAAGAGGGATTAGCCGAGCTTTTCTATAGAGGGTCTTCGGGCATCTGTAAAAAGCATTTATTTCATTGCTTATCAAGCTGCTGACATATTACTTGACAGATCTTCTTTTGGACTGGCTGTGTAAGTTTTTTTTTTCCCCTTTTTTCCACTCTTTTTTCTTTTTTCCTCCTTACAATGTGGGGTTCAATTAATACCTGTCCTCTTAGAATTAGATATAACAATTGATAACACTTTCAACAGGGATTCAGAAGAGAAAAATAATGATCTGGTCCGAGTAGGTTTGGCTACGCTTGCCTTCAATTTTCAGCATGTTATACTCACAACAAACAAACAAACAACAAACAATATTGCTTTTTTCCTACTCCCCCCTCCCCACCCCCAAAGGAAAAAAAAAGATGCAATGCACATCCTAATATCAAACTCAGGGAAAGGAACTGAGGAGGAATTTCTTTTGTAAATTAAATAGACAAACAAATAAATGATCATCCAGGAAGTGATGAGCAAAAAGACGTTTTCAATTCGCTTTAGTTTTCCTCTTGCTTTTCATGCTCCCAGCAGCAGTTTTTTTCTGCAGTGGCAGATGGACAGAGCCCGCAGCCCCTTCCTGTCACAGCCCTAGTCTCCCTCCCAGACACTGCTGTTAGTAAATAGATTTACACATTCTCCAATCTCCACACATCTTTCTGCCGAATAATTAAAAGCAGGATGATTAGTTTATTGAGTGGAAGGAGGAACTTTTTTATTGAGGTCCATCCACGATTTTATCAGGGCCAGCACTTTTACGGTTGTCAGGAGGGTGCAGGCATCCAATTTTTCTTATCTGCCTGATTAATACAAACGCTGTTTCAGGACGCATTAATTAACAGATACAAATCTGCGTTCTCATGGAAGGATCAATACGGAGAAGAAAAGAGGCATCAATGTGAATTTAGTGCTGATGATGGAGAAGACACGCTATTGACGTTTACGTGCACGGAAACTTGAAAGTTGCGCCGGGGCCCCCTTTGTCCCTGCGATTTACAAATGAACAATTTTTCAGCCATAACAGTGGCTCACACATTTCTTTTGAGGTTTAATTCAGCAAAATAAAATAATAAAATTTCGCTTTTTTAAAGGTGGATCCTGCAATTTGTTTCTTCTAGGTAGGTGATTTTGTGTGTGTGTGTGTGTGTGTGTGTGTGTGTGTGTGTGTGTGTGTTTATCCTTCCTGTAAACCTAACTTTTTTTCCCTTTTTCCTTTCACTTCTTAATGAAATAAAAAGAAGGGTAAAAGTAAAGAAAGGATGTGGTTTTTTTTTTTGGTCGGGGAGGATGGGAAGATGGATTTAACACAGAAGGTTTGACAAGTTTGCTTGCTTACTATCTTCAGGTCTATTTTAGCTGATTAAAGGAGGTGTAATTTTGCAAAATGATAGGAAAAGCAACAACCCACGCTTTAAACAACATAAATAAAACTCTTGACTTTTATCTCTTCTTAGTCTGGAAATAGCTGACTCTCAACAGGTTAACCCTTTCCTACCACATCTCTGCAAGACAAAAACTGGCTCAAAGAGCTCTCCCTACCAAATGCAAAGCTAACAGCCTTGTTATGAGATGGCTGTTGTCACCTGGACACTAAGGGGGCTGAATACGGAAGAGATTACATTTTAATTCCACAAAGTTCTGCTCTCCACCCTTTAGGAGTGCTAGCCATATTTTATATACATCAAGACACATGGGTGAAATATTATTTTTATCAGTAGACCTGAGCAAAGAGTAAAAACCTAAATGACCAAAGATCTCAATTAAAATGCATGTTTTAAATACACTAAGCCTACAGAATTTTCTGAGAACACCACTGCTCTATTGGCACACACGTTATATCTGAATGATAATTCCTTGTTTGTGCTTTTCCCGGCATTTAATGGTGTTTTATAGCTACCGGGCTACAAGTGAGAGAGGTCCTCGTCATCTCTAACATGTAGCTATCTTTGGAGAGAGGCCTCTCTCTCAAGTGAAATAAAATATGCTTTGCAGCCGTGTCGCTTGAACTTCATGTTTTGTGCATCCCGGGATCTTAATCTTTGGTGTGTGACAGGTTATAGTTTTAAACGCTCAGCCGTGTTACAGCTTTTTAAAATACACTGATACCATGGCACATTTTTTTTTTCCTTCCCCAGCTACAGCCCATTCCACGCGTATCACTGACAACTCTGATCTCCCCTCATCTCCGTCCGGGAGTCAGTGCCATTTAATGTATCGTGGGCATTTTGCTAGCAGACTCACTCTCTACCTTGACCCGCAGTTAAATAGCATGTTTATCTCCAACACAGTGTGCTCCAAATAAACCAGATGACAGCTGGGAGTAACATCATTTGGAAGGCCCGAAAAGCTTCTCAAGAGACAGGTACCCCTGAAGTAATAGGCTTGAAGAAAGTACATTTTGTTCCCAGCCTCCTGCCTCAGTACTTTTTTTTCCCCTCCCTTAGCCTGGCAAACCGATGGATGCGCTTTGCAGTCAACTTACAAAAAAAAAAAGGCTGAGCATTTGAAAGTGTGAAGGGCAAAAAAGATCTGACGTCTAGTCTTCAAAAATACACTTTCATTTCGGAAAGCATAAATGTTTATTTCCCAAACTGAGTGTTGACAGAAATAGGCTGCCATGTAGGCATTTGGGTTTAACCCCTGCGAGGCATTTTCTTCTCGGCTGCTCCTCTGAAACAGAGAGCACGTCTTTTCAATCTTCAGGGGGTGGTCTGTTAATATCAGTTCATCACGGCATCGATTCGCCTGCTCAGTTTTTGAACTGTACTTTTTTCTCTGTTCCACAAAAAAATGAACACGTTTCAACAAACAGCATATCATGCTAGAATTGTAATTATGCCGTAATGACTCACTGAGGTCATAAATGGAGTCCACGGAGGGACGCTGATCGAGCTAAGTGAGGTGCTTTCTCCCCCGCACAAATACACCTGATGTTTACAGGAGCCAGGCGGGGATAGAAGGATGGCACGCAGGTTTGGTCCCAGCTACCACAAGATGCACAGATGCTGAACCCTTCTTAGAGGGAAGCTTACTCTGTGTCTTTAAGCAACTTGTTCTTTTCACATATGAGCAGACATATCGTATGTTCTGTGATCCACAAAACACATAGCTCTGGGGCTTGTAGGGTGGTGTGTGTGTGTGTACTATATGAAGACCTTTTTTTTTTTTTTTTTTAGAGAGAGATGGACTTCATGGACTAGTTCTCAGTAGAGTCCAGAGTTAAGCAAATACAAATGGTCAAGTGCCACGGTGAGAGCTGGAATACCTACCTGGTACTACTAGATACATTCTATTTAAAAATCTTTTTTTATAAGGAATGATAAGTGTTACCTCTCTATTATAATAAGGACATAAGCATTAGATATACCTACACTTTGAATCTTTATTCTTTAAGACTGACCAAAAATCCAGATTTCGTTAATTTAGACTCAGTCACAATTGGTTTGGGTGAAATGTAAGCATAGGTATGGAAATGTAAGAATAACTGACAAAGTGAGATAGCTCCCTTTCTTGCTAATTTAATCCTATGTTTCACCATTGGTGGATTCCATAAGAAATGTTTCTTTTGTTCTGTTTTTATACTGAAGCAGGGTTCATAGATATTTTTATGGAACCATTATTTTTAAATAGTAGTTTCACAGGACAAATGTGAAAGCTGGAAAGAACTCAGATTCAAAATTTACTTAATATCTATGTGGCAGAATTGACCACCATCTATAAAATGTAGCCAATGATTTGGGTGGTGATTATAAGTTAAAGCGGGGGAGAGCACAGTATTGTAAAGGTAATAGCTACCATTTCAGGACAGAGGTATCACTATCAACTGAGTTTACATGTGCAGCTGGCAGATGAGTTTAGCTTGCCTACTCATGGGCTCAGAAATTGAAAGCGCCCCCATGGCACAGGTGAAATGCTTTCTTTAGCAATTGTTCCTTGTCTCCTGGTCCAGCTTCCTAGAAAAAATAAGAGTATAACAGCAGCTAAAAAAAGATATTCTCAAGTGACAACCCAGGAAAGCCTCAAAATGATGACAAGGGTCTTTTTGTTTGTTTGTTTGTTTCTGTGAGTGGGCGGTTTTTTAACTGCCAACCTGCTTTGGGAAAAAAAAAAAGGGCTGCATATAGGGCACTTGAATGCAAAATAAAAATGCAGAGAATATCTACATGGAGTGTGCAGTTCCTCTCTGCAAATCCCCATTTACCTACCCCTTCTAAGTGACTACAGAGGATCTGAAATAATCCCCTTCGCTTTTCCCCAACTCCCTCTTACTGGACCTCAACTTAACTCCTTCTGTCCTTTTATCTAAGCCAAGAAGAAAGGACAATTGTTGGAAGGCACGGAGGGAAGTATGGGCCGAGCTGCTTTAAAGGAAGGAAACCTAATAGTATTTTCATGGTTTTTTTTTTTTTTTCCCCTACAACCTTTATTTTGTACTAGTTGAAAACCAGGAAGTTCTGCCTGGAAAGCACTCCTGTTTCATTGTGACTAAAATGTGTTTGACTATCAAGAAAAAAGGAAGGTTGTACCATAAAACATAGGACTCTTAAAAATATCTTATAAAAGGGCATTTGCAGTTCTCGCTTTGGGATTAGATGGATGCTGAGTAGGGAGAAACACTGTTTTGAAGCCATTCCTCTGAATTGAAAGAAAAAAAAAAACCTGTGTTAGAATCTGACGTGCTCTACCCCATCACTGGTAGGACCAAGGAGCACCAGAGCAGCCTGGGCATCAGATATGCAAGCACCACCCTCGTCAGGAAATCCCCAAGGAGTCTGTATCAGACTTGGTATAATATTTGATTTAAACATCAAGACTCCAAAATAAACACACAGTGACTCCATCTTGAACCTGGGGGATCTGTAAAGTTGACAGACATTTCCAGACACTTAAAAGAGTCTGTGGGAAACATTTAATATCAACTACCCAAAAGCTAAGGGTTTACTGTCATTGATTGATACATGAGGGAAGGGGCTAATGTGTGAGCAGTGACCTTGAGGTCTGGCGATGTGGGTTCTAGTTCCAGCCATGCTACCACCAATGATGTTCACATGCCCCCTGTTGTGGGCTGAATTGTATCTCTCCAAAAGATTTTGGGATCCCAACTCCCAGGTCCTGTGAATGTGACCTTATTTGGAAATGGGGTCTTTGAAAGATGATCAAGTTAAGAAAAGGTCATTTAGGGTGGGTCCTAAGTTAATATGACTGTAACTTTATAAAAAGGGGAATGTTAGACAGAAACAGACACAAACAGAGGGAAAAGGATGTGAAGATACACGGAGAGGATGCCATCTAAAAGCCAAGGGATGCTCGAGGCAACCGGAAGCTAAAAGAAGCATGAAACAGGCTCTCCCTCATGGCCCTCAGAAGGAACCAGTTCTCCTGAAACCTCGATCTCTGACTTCCAGCCTCCAGAACTGTGAGATAAGAGATGTCTGCTGTTTAAGCCACCCAGTCGGGGGTACTTTCTTACAGCAGCCCCAACCAACTGATACAGACCCCCAGTTGACTCTTCATCTGTCAAATGCAAGATGCAGTCTTCACCCATTTGAAGGATCTTCCAGGTCCAATACTGTCTGATTCCGAGTAACAAACTGAGAACTAGTTACATGAAGCACAAGGCTGGGTGGGAACCTCAGACAAATGTTACTGGACTGGGAGTAAGTAGACCTAGCACCTGGTGCCACCTCTGCCACCAAGTAGCTGTGTAACGCTGAGAAATAACTCAGCTTCGCTGGTTCCTGATTTCTCATCTGTAAAATGAGAAGGGGAGGAAAATGTCGAAGGTGTGGTCCAGCCCTACCCTACGAGGTTTCCAATGGTTCCACTGGAGCGACAATCGAATCAACTGATATTTAGTGCATCTGCAGCTAGTGAAGCACTGTGCTCAGAACCATTAGAACAGACAAGACCAGCACAATACAATCCTTGCCCTCTGAGACTTTACAGTGCAGAGGGTGTAGATTAGAGCATAATGAGGGAAAGAAGGTAAGTGACACAAAAAATGATCAAAGTGTATATGCATGCAGAAAGCAGAAATGCAATACTTATGTTTGGTTGCACACGTCCTTCTAAATGCCTCCCTCATTTTTTCTCCTTTTCCCTCTCACAGTTTTGGTTCTGGCCTCCATCAAATCTTTTAGTATAAAGGGACATCAAAATCCTTATATCTGGTATTCCCCTCTTCCATTCTACTCGTGGCTATTCAAGCTTTCTTTTAACTATGAAATCCACGTATGCCATCCGCTGATCAAAACACTTTCGTGGCTTCCACATCTTCTAAAGGACAAAACTGAAACTGTCCAGCACAATATGGAATTTCTCATACAATTTGCCCTTTTCTCCCTTTCTTGCTATATTTCCTGAAAAAAATCCTCCCCTGGTAACCTCTCTGTCGATGGTCTAACATGCTGGAAAGTGAGCTCATTTTCCCAACTGCAATGTCAAAACTCACAGTTCGACTACTTCCCAGATTAATAGCATCGCCACCCACCAGCTTCCTCACTCCTAGCCTTTTGCTGATCTATCACTTTTATATTTCTAGAGTCAAGCACATACATTCCTTTCCATTCTTACTGCCATCATCATTGTTCCTTGGAGCATCCAGGGGAATTTACAGCTGTAAGTTGTAAAATATAAATGTCGAGCTCCAGGTAAAGACATAAGCAAGTAAAGGAGGGGACGTGGTGATAGGCCTGCCGCTAACAGATATATCTCAGTGGACTGCCATGTTGTCTGAGCTCTTCACAGAGGAGGCCTCCACTTCCTTGTTCCTTGCTGCACCCCAGCACCTCCAACGACGCCTGGCACATAGCAGATGCTCAGTAAACACATGCCGAGTGACTGAGTGGATAATCCCTTAACAACCTATTGGCTTTCAAAAAGAATGGGAGGCAAGAAATGAAGACAGCATACCCAATTTCAGCCTCCTACTCAACACGAAGATATCTGGATACATAACCAAAAAAGTTGCCCAATGTTTTCTCATAACTCAAGAAGTGTTTAAGGCAATTATAAGTAATGCTCTTTGCTTGTAAGTGACTATATAGTTACAGATTTTCTTTGGAGCCACTTAAACTCTGATAGAACCTGCCTAAATTTCCCAGCCTCAGCCTATTCCTTTATAACTTGTAATTAATGTTGACATTTTCATCATATGGCCTGTTTTCCCTTCTGTTTACAAATAGCCATTCACAACAGATTCCATGATAATGTCACAGTGACTTTTCAAATTATTTTCAAGTAGCTGTAATTAATTTCTCTAAATTCTCCAAGTTGTATCATTATTTGACAATGTGTAAATTTATTTTCTGTAGCTAGAATGTTAAACCTCTGAAATGCTAACCTAGTCTGGTCAGGAATGAAAACAAATGCTCATGGATTCTATTTGCTTCTTTCTACTTTTAGGAATCAAAAATTGTATGTCTCCATTTTTAACAGAAATTCTTAGGAAATTCCAAATCTAGTTTTTGTAAAGCCCACGTTAAGTGACAAAGGCAATTTCCACACTTAAAAAAAAAAAGGGGGGGGGCAAGCCAACTGAGAAATGCTGGATTTTTATCATTATGGGTTCTCCCCCCTGCCTCCTTGAATGAAAAACAGCAAAAAAAAAGGCAATGCAGCAAAAATGCATTCATAGGGCATCTCCCTCTCAGTCCATTTTAGAACAATAGATTCTCACTAAGTAAATATTCACTTGTCAGATGTATTTGCTACACGACAGCCACGGAGCAGGACCAGGGGAGGGAGGTGCCTTCCCGTTTTAAAGCAGCAAATTAGACATTTACCAACAGTGAAGATGGTCCTTGTCGGTTACGACCTTTTGCTGTGTCTGTACAAGTAGGTGTTAATGTAATTTAAATGCCATTTAGACATGTTTCAGGTTTATCAAACTGGTTTGCATGTCCATCCTTATGGGATAATGTTTGAGGACAGCCATTGCCACTTGCTGTGGAAACTGCATAGCTGGAGCTAGCCCTGTGCAGATACTCTGAGCAGGTAAAGGAGGGGCCGTTGATGTCTGAAAGAAGCCAGGTTGAACCTTGAGGAAATCATACAGGGGGCCAAATGATTTTTGATACGTTGGTGGTAGATTCACACAATTTTTGTATAAACTTTGTTTTCCATTTTTTTGGCTGAGCGTTTGGACTTAAGAACAAATTATGTCTCTTGTAGAACACAATTTTTCATTTAAAATAGATACACAGGGAGAAACACAAGAAGGTGGGTTTTATTAACATAAATTTTAGGATCAAATGTATGTTTTTTTCATCACAAAGTTTTAATAAACTAGCCAATAAGTTATTCATAAAGCATGTCATTTGTCAGATTTTAGCAACAGAGAGAAGTGCCTTTAATAAATGTCTTAGCTGTCAGAGAAAACCGCAACTGTAATTTTTGATCAGCTTTTTATAAACAAAAAATTATTCACACTTTTTACCTTGCTTTATAATTTCTAATATTGGATTATTTGCTGTGTTTATGTCCCAAAGATATATTTTAAATTAAAAATGCATTTTTGTGAATTTTTTTTTCACCCACACATGAAGTTTAATAACTTTTTTTTTTTTTTAAAGATGAACTGCTTCTCTTGGGAACCATTCAACCATTAAAGGAAATCTATAAACAGTAAGTTAGCCATTGCTGCTTTGTTTCTCTTGTATGTGACCCTACATAATATTGTGGTATTGAAGAATCTAAAAGCACATTGCGCACACTGGATAAATTAGGAATAAGCTGCAGTGGATTAAAAATACACAAACACACACATATATATATAAATATATATACACACATATGTGAGTGTATACGTGTATATATACAAATATGTGTATATATGTGTGTGTGTGTATATATATATATATCTCAGAGGTGCCAAAAAAATGTATACAAGTGGACACTGCTCAGCATTGCTCAAGCAGTAGTTCGCCATAAGCAGAAGTGTCTGGACGCTGATGGGAACCACTTTTAGTAATTGCAGAAGTCAAACGTGACTTGTAGTCATCTTTTTTTATCGGTACATATTGAGGATTATAATTTTAATACAGTTTTCCTTTCTTAAAATGTGTGCACATGTTTTTGGCACCCTCTGTCCATGCATATATCTATAAAATGTACTGAGAGAGCACGAAAGAGAAAATTATAAGGCAAAGAATTCTGCTCAATCCACCCAGCCTGTTTTTGGATGAAACACTGCCTAGCCAAGGAAGCGCAGAGCCCCAGCATTCTTCCAGTGCACCTGATTGCCTCGATGAAGGCAGAGTTGCTGGCAGTAAGGCTCAGGGTATCTTGTGAAAGGAGTTTTTTGTCACCATTTTCCCATGTGTGAAGGCCACACCTTTACACACACGTTAAGGCACACCATGATGTTGGCGTTATGAAAACCTGGGTATTTTCATGAACTCAGCTAAAAATTTGAAATTTTTATTTTAGCTACCGATGACAAAAGAATGGAGGCTGGTGATTGATCATCTTGTGCGCCTTCACTGAGATAACCAAGAGTTGATTCTATCTGGGATCTCGAAGAAAAAAATCACTTATCATTTCTATATTAGTTTTAAATAACATGCCTTCAGATCTTTTCAAATTTACCTAATTGGTCCCTTGGTATAGAAACACAAATTCCAACAAGAGTACTAATTATTGGAGACTCAGTGTTTGTGGCATTAATATTAATATCTCTCCTCTCTCAGTTTTACTAGTTACAAGTAAAGCAGAAAAGAAAAATAAAATCCTTCAGGTGTGCTTTTCATGACTTTCTCAAAAAGGAAGACACTATAACTCAGTGTCTCCAACATATGCCCTCAGGGGGAAAAAATCAAATCTTCAGCATAAACGCAAGTTAAAGAATTTATAGCACAGGCCATTAAAAACAAAGTGTCATATGTATTCATGAAAGAACGTAGAAGAATTATGTTATCCATGAGATGCATGTCACAGATAGGAAATTATAGCACGCTGACCCTGAAACTCCACATTCAAATAATATTAGAAATCCTCACTATCTGTATGTAAAGACCTAGGCATAATTTGTGGTCCGGACAACATGGCAAAACAGCGTCTCTGAATTTCCAGCCCCAAGAGTTCTGGTTAAAATCAGGCTCCTGCACTGTTTTTCTCAGTGGCTAGTGAAGATCTGTTTACGACTATTGACTCCCAAGTTCACGGCTGGTATTTGCAGGATCAAGCAAAGCTAAGTCATTACGGCTTGGCATCCGCTGCACTGGGGATGATCGCAGTTATCTTACTGACAACAGAGGCAACCCCTCGATTCTCCTCTGCCCCCCCCCACCTGCCCGCTTCTTCCTCTCCACACTGCCCCCGGTTTGGATAACTGGCCAACTTAAAAGGAAACAGAAGCCAAACCCTGAAACAACACGGCTTTTAGAATTCCTCCACCCCATGGATGCAGAATTGTGTATCAGTAATAAAAGGCTGCCTGTCGTCATGTATCACGGATCTACACACACCAAACCTGTGCCTCTTAGCACAACTCTGGCTGAGACACTCACTCTTTCATTCAAAAGTTGAGTGGAGGAGGGCAGTGCAGCTGCGGCCAAAAAGCTCTCACCCTGCAGCCCCTCGCCTCCCCCATGAAAACCAGCTCCGTCAGCCCTGCTCAGCCTCCCTGCTTTGATCTGTCGGGAAGTATATTTATCTTTGTATCCCAGCTCTCCAGTATGCTGTCACCAGTCCCTTTCACGTCACTGAGATCCTGCACATAGATCCGGGAAATCCTAGAAATTCGTACACTGGGTTGATTCAGGGGAAAAAGCCCAGGAAAATACAAGGGTTATGTCCATGCATTCGGAAGTTGCACTGTTTCCTAACTCGATTTGAGTAGCGGTTAAGACGAACCTCTGCAGTCAGAGGCTCTTACGTCTGCCACAGTCCAAAATGAAAGGGGAGAAAAAAAAAAAAGGAGGGAAAAAAAAAAAAGGCTGCCTGGTTCTAATACACCTAATTAGCCATCGGCAGACTCTTAATTGCATACATTAGGATGATTCCATAGTGGAGATTAATTCTAAATATACCCAAGCAGCTGGTTAAGATGCCATGGATTACAGTGTGGACTGTACTTTTCCACTTAATTAGATATCAAAATTAAGCAGCAACAAGCATTTTGACATAGCGGGGATCAAGCCGCTGCTTGGTATCCCAGAGCTGCACTAAAGTGACCGCTAAACAGAGCCGCACAGATGGAGAGATATTAAATGCCGCACTGGAAAGTAATTTCAAATAATAAAATATCAATATTTACATTTTAATTACCCCTACTGAGAGCCGCTCTGTCATTTTCACTATTGCCGACGCAGCAAGGGGTAGTGGAGTGACATTGCGGCTCTGGCTGCAATGACTATTTTGTTTCCATTAAAGAATGACAAGTGTTTTAGAGGCAGTGACACTCGGTGTGTGAACAAGAATGACAGCAGATCAGAAAATTCCTATTAAGGGACTAAATGCCTCAACCAGAGAATTCACTCTGAGCAGCAGCTCCTCCTTGAAAACACATAATCCTTTCCCAATTTTCCGCTGAAAGTTTATTATGGGGGACACCCCAGGGAAGTTTGGGTCTCCCATGAAATATTCAGATCCGTAAAATGGTCTATGATGATTGCCAATTTAGAAACAATAATACTTGACGTGAACAAATATCCAAGAGTTGAGTGTAAATCACAAGGAAGTTAGGGGTTTCTTTCTTTCTTTTTTTTTTTTTAAATTGACAATATCATTGATCATGTTTCCTTGAAACATACCTAGTTCATATTGCATACATGGGAGAAAGCTCAGGATATGGCTTAGCATCATCATAATAAAAATGCTGAGTTTGTTTTCACTATCTTTTCGTTAATATTTTATAGCACGTGGCCATCTCAAGCAAAACTTCCAGGACATGGAAAAAATCAAGACAAGCGTGGGTCATAATTTGCATGTGTACACGCACAGACATGTATGTATACTGTATATTTTTCTTTAGCTTCTGTTATGATTGGAAAAAAAAAACCCAGCAAATTCCTAGCAGCTCTTACAGGCCTTCACCCAATTTAATTACTCTTTCCGGGGTGTGAAGATGAGATTATGGGGGGGAAAAAAAAGGGTACATATTTGAGGTGACATGGTGCATTCACAGTATAATCAATGAAAACAGTAAAGTCTTCCTTTGGGGATGACTGTCAACACTGCAGAGATCTTGAAAGAATTTTAATGCCTCAAGATATGAGAGAGTGTATAAGCCACACTCCTTGGTCAGTATACTAGAGTAGGCAGTTAACTGACCCCCCTCTTTCAGAGCCTGCATTTATTTAATGTGTAGAGATGGACAACCATAAATGTGATAAATGGCCGCAGCAGGAGGCTGAATAGAATTTTTCAAAGAGGAGAAAAGGGAAGTTGGGGAATTATATAGGCGCTTAGCACTCTTTTACTTCCATTTAAATGTGTGTGTGTGTGTGTGTGTGTGTGTGTGCGCGTGTGTGTCAGTGTTGAAGTTGGTAATAAAAACTTGATAATAGGCATGGTACATGATGCTTGTTCTCTACTTAAGAGATGTTCCTCTGAGCAAAAAAAAAAAATGCAAGTGCCTACGAAAGTATTTCTTAAGCATCCCTAATGCTTTTAGGACAAGACAGATCCCCCATTTCTCAGCGACCAGCACCTTTTAATTTCTGAAAGAGCCACGGTTGAAAATCTTAATTAATTGTTCCATACTGCTTCAGGATCATTATGCAATGTAATAAAGGCCGTGTAATTATGAAATTTTACAGCCATTACCAAGGCTGATGGCTCGTATTTCATCCTCAGCTGGACCCGATGGCTTTTAGGCACTCGGCTCTCCTTTGATGAACTACAGACAGATCTATCAGGCCCAAACAATATCCAGGCGAGGCAGCTATAATAGCTACCTACAGATGAAGCCATAGATAAAGATAAACTATAAATCTACACACACAAATGCAGGCACGTCGCCTGGGGATGACAGAGCGAGGATGAGGCACTTGGGAGATCGCTCCCATGAAGACGGCCTCCTGTATCTCACGCGCATTCACTGCAGAATGGGTTGGATTTCATAAAAGAAACCCCAGTGAATGTCTCATTTATTCCCTGTATCTTGAAATCAAATGAGAGAAGGAAGGGGTGTGAGTGTGTTCATGACCATTGTATGTAGTGCATTATTTAAAGGGCAGAAACCACTCAGATATCCTAACATCTATTTCAGTGGTGGGAAAAAAAAAAAAAGGCTAGATACCTGGGATTTGTTTTTCCCTGCATATAGCAGTAACCATAATCCAAAATGAGTACCCAGAGACAAATGTGAGTATAGCCAGTGAGCATCGTTTTTACAGATATTAATATTTTTAAAAAATAATTCAAAAACACATGTTTCCAGGTAGGCAGGGAAAATCAAATCATATTCAGGTATAACTAAAATGTTTATAGCTCAAAAGCATTTTCATTTTAGAGTGGAATAATTCAGACAGGCTGAGAGCTGATAAAACTATGGTTTGCTTAACGTATTTCCAACATATCTCTTTTGTGTGAGTTCAGTATCAAGTTAAATGGAAAAGGGCCATGGAGGAGGTTCATCTGACAACCGTAAGTGCTACACTCCAGGGAGCACCTAGTTCAAGTCTGCCTCTGGGACACGGCAGTAACTTCGCGGCGCTAATGCCCTCAGTCCTTAACGATGGCATCAGCCTCATGCCGGCTCAGTTCATGAATACGACCGGACGGCCAGCCTGCAATGACAGGGCTTATCCAGGAGAAAAAAGCTCATCTGAGAGTCAGTCCCATTCAGGCTGCAGGCTGAAAACAGTGGGCCACGCAGGGCGAAAAAGAAAAGTATCAGGCTGCGTGGAGGCTGGTTTTGAGGTGGAAGGCTGGCACGGGACTAGGATGTCTGTGTGCGTAAGAGGGCGTGATGCCTACAAAAAAAGGATGCAATGCCAGTCTTAAGGGGCACAAAGTTTCAGGAAAGCACAGCTTGAAACAGTTCACTACAAGCACAGATTCAGAGTAAGAAAAACTGGTTTCAGTGCAATGTTGGCTACTAACTAGCTGCATCACCTTGAGCTAGTCACAGAATGGGATCGGTTTCCTTATCTATCAAACAAGGATGCTGGACTGGATGTGCTGGTCCACAGGACACTCCAGACTGAACGTTCCATTATCCTGGGTGTTCTTTGTTTGGGGCAGGAAAAAGCACGGATCCTAAACACATCATCCCTCCACGAATGGACGGTCTCTGCCTGAATCCCTTTCTTGGGCTTGACTGCATTTTATTTTGCCAATGTGACCTCACCTCCCATTTTTTTGTGGGGGCAGGTGGGCTGAGGGAGAAATAGAGAATATTGGATAAAAATGCTCTTACCTCGTCCCCCTTCTTATCTGAACCAGAATCAATCCCTAACCCCTTCCCACTTGCGTCTAAAGAAAAGGATTTGCTTCTTCTTCTCAAGGAAGACCTTTGCTGTGTTCTCAGCCCCACCCGCTCTGGCCACCTGGGTAATTCTGTCCCATCGTTTTCTGCTCGTCTCCTCTCCCTTTCTTGCGCCTGTTAATCTCTCCTTCTCCCGAGGTTCTATCCCTTCATCCCCCTCTAATCTCATAAAAGGTTTCCTCCACACTGGCTCCTCCTCACTAGCTAGCTCTCCGTCTGTCTGTCTGTCCGTCTGTCTGTCTCTCTTGCTTTCCACGCCCTGCACGCCCTTGCCCTCACAGTGCCTGACTGCATAGTATAAACACACCTCTCCGCTCCCGTGTTCATCTCTAGTCCACTGAGGTCCGGGTCTTGTCTCAGCTGCTCCACCATGAGAGTCACCCGCCTCCCCTAACTGCCCAGCGCCGTGGCCCATCCTCCTTGAGCTCCTATTTGATCTCTCTGAGATATTCAGCCCATTCTGTCACCTCTGTTCCTTCTCGCCCCCCACCCCCTGCCCCCGCCCATTTGGCATTTGTACCGCACCTTTCTTCCGGTCTTCCTTCCTTCTCCTGTGCCAGTCCTTTCCAGGTGACACTTCCAATAATTCTGCCTGGGCTTTTCTCTTCGCCCCCTACCCCCTATCCCCATTGCTATGGATGTAACAAACCCATAACAACCAGGACACACTTCTCCCCAAAGACCTAGAATTTTATATTTCCAACTCCCTGCAGGCCGTTCCCATCGGAATGCACCACAGGTAACTCACCTCGAAATGTCTACAATTAAACTCGTCCTCTACCCCCAACTTATTCCAATGTATTCATTCCAAGGAGCATCATCAAGTACTCAACGAGACAGACTCGGTTTTGTGCGGCAGTTATCTTTGGTTCCTCTTCTCCTACGCCCAATGTTTCCTAGGAAGTATCTCTGTGAGCCACTTGTAATTTCAGCCCCACTGCCAAATTCAGTCCTCTATTATCTTCCACCCAAACCAAACTCACGCTTTTCCCGCCTCAAATCTCACCCCTTCTAGACCTAGAGTGAGCAGACATCATCTCTTCTCTGCTCTTACGGTGTGTCTCTGGGAGACCCAGTGACACTTTCAGTCAGGGCTCACGTTACCTTTCTTTATTTCCTATTAAGAATGACAGTGATGATTTCTAAAATTCATTCAGGGCTTACTACGTGCCTGGTACCATGCCAGCCGAACACTTCCATTTGTCGAAGGCCTACCATGGGTCCAGCTGTAGGGATGTGACAAAAGTCAAAGAACTGGCCCTTTGCGGGCTTACACGTGGGGATGGAGGGGGAAGAACATAAACAAATAAAACTCCAACAGGCAGGAACACAGCAGTGCAATGGAGAAAAAGACCCACAAAATTAAGGGGAAAAAAACAGACATCAGGGAGGGGCTAGGGGGAGGAGTCATTATTTTAACAAGGCTGTCGAGGAAGGCCTCCTCGATACGGGGCTTTTGAGCAGAGATCTGAAGGAGGGGAGACGGCAAACCCTGCATCCATCTATCTGTGCAAGAGCATTCCAGGCCGAGGGAACAGCAAAGACACAGGCACTGAAATAGGAGCCGTCTTTCTGCAGCTCAGGGAATTACCAAGGGGCCGGTGTGGCTGGAGAGGAAGCGGAGGTACATGGGGTAGGCTGGCGGGGTGACCGGAACAGCCATGTCACAAGGGCTTTGCAACTCTTTGCAAACTTTTGCAGCTTCTAGTTTGAGCGAGACAAGAAGCCACCGGGGGCTTTGAGCAAAGAGGAGACGGGACCTGACTTGCATTTTAAAGAGATGATGGCGTGTAGGAGAGGCGTGAGACGGCTACAAGCGTTTAATTCTCACTGGAACCTTATGAAACAGGCCCTCTCCTCTTTCCCACTGTACACCTGAGGAAACGGGAGGTACAAACCGTCTCAAGGTCACGCGGTTAAAAGTACTAGAGTTCCGACTCACACCCACGCTCTCCAAGCTCAGAACCCGTCAAGGAACCACCACGCAGCACAGTGCCTCATCCTATGCTCCAACCACCTTTTATCTTTTCCCAAACAGGCCACACTGGTTTGTACTTCTGTGCTTTTGATATTTTTATTTTTCCTTAGGGTGGCAATGCCTTTTCCCTTCCTGGCTGCAGGGCAAACGCCTCTTAAAACTAGCTATACACCATCCATAGATACCGGAAAGATTTTTCTAGAAGCGTTTCCCGAGTGACCCCAGGCATGGATGTGTCCTCCTCTCCTGCTTTGGCCTATTTCTGTTATCACAGTGTGTTGACACTCCCGAAGCCATTATCTCCTCTATGACATCAAGCCACGCATTCATCTTTGTATCCCCAGTGATGATTGGTAAATAGCAGTTTCTTTCCTTCTTCTTTTTTTTTTTAATTGAGTGTGTGTGTGTGTGTGTGTGTGTGTGTGTGTGCGCGCGCGCGCGCGCGCATGTGCACGCATGTGCGTGCCCAGAGCTTGCATGGTCTCAAGAAGCTAAATGGTTGTAATCCATGTTTAGGGAATGAAAAACAGAAATGCTGGTGGGAAGGGAGAGTGGTAACAGCTTGAGTAAGGGTAAAAGCAGTGTCTGGGAGAAGAGCTAGGTGCAACGCAGCTAAAGAACTTCCCGGCATCTACCCTCCCCCACCCCCACCCCAGCACCCCATCACTGGCCCTGCTTTCTGCTCTAAAGGCTGGAAATCAGAGCGCAGTGAGGACTTTCCACTGCAGCTGCCCAGCTAGACGTGGCTCGGGCAGCGAGTCATTCCTCAAGGGGAACACAGGATGAGCTTGAGGAGCTGGACTAGTCTGAAAGTAAAAAGACAGCAAATACAACCCTTGGACCAAAAGAACATGGGCAACCTCTCAAAAGGGCCCAACCCATCATCATCTTCGCCAGCTTAACGGCAAGCTACTGCTCCACATCCTGGGTATAATTTTCCAGTAGGCCAGGCACCCAATGAACAGCAAAAGTGTTTCAAGGTAAGTCAGAAAAGCTAAATGCCACGGTATGATGAAGTTACCAGGTGTTTATTAAATGAAGTCCATACACGCACAGGCAATAACCCCAGGAACGGGGTTTTTAAAAAATTATCTTATTCAAAATGGTCATGTAAAAGATGAGGAAGCTTACAGCCCTTAGGAAAACAAGTCCCATCACTGCATTCGACATGTCACACCAGTTAACAATTACATTTGACCTTTGAACAACACGGGTTTGAATTGCGTGAGTCCCCTTATATGCAGATTTTTTTTCTATAAATGCCTGGGTGGTTTTCGATCTGCACTTGGGTATCCATAGATGCAGACAACCAACTGTAGCGCTGATCTGCTCTATTTGGTATCGGGGACTTGAGTACCACAAATGTTGGTATCCACGTGGGTGGGGGGCGTCCTAGAACCCATCCTGTGTAAATATCTGAGGGGCAACTCAAGATTTGGGGGAGTCGAAAGTTAGGCATGGACTTTCGATCATGCGGGGGTCAGCACCCGTTCCCCTAACCTCTGCTTGTTCAAGGGTCAACTGCCCTGTAATTAACAAAAGTGGGACTTACACATGTGTCATCATGATATATGTTAAAAACGGATTGTGGGGCCTGCCGAGTGGCGCGTTGGTTAAGAACTGGCTTGGGACGCCAGAGGGCCCCGGTTCGGATCCCGCATATGAGGGCCAGTGACACTGTCCTCTACAGCTAAGATGCTGAACAACAGCTCGACCTGGAGCTGGGCTGTCGTGAGTCACCTGCAACAGCGTAGGCTGCAGCCCCTGTGGCAGTGGGTTGCCATGGGCTACCGTATGTAGCCAGCAGCCAGCGTGAGCGGCCAGCAGCCGCAGTGAGCGGCCGTCCAGAAGCCGGCGACTGATCTGCCTCGCCCGGGAAGAGCGCAATGATGGTGCCAACCTGGGCCAGTGAAGCAACGTCCTCCACAACTAGACTGAAGAACAAAACGACAGCAACTTGTCTGTTCCCTTCCCCCCAATTCCCCAGTGCTGTTCCCATCCCCCCAATTCCCCAATAAAAATCTTTAAAAAAAAAATGGATTGTGATACGTATCTTCATTTCCTACAATACAAGCCCAACATTTTCAGTACAGCCTAGGAAATGGGGATGACCATTCTAATTGCACAAATAAAATAAAAGTCTAATTTCAAACCTTTGGAGAGATTGTTCTTCAGGTATAAGAAAGGATAAAGTCAAAATGGCCATTTGAGGCCAAGCCAGATGTTACATAATAGCTAAAATGTGTTTGTTGACCATTTCTTTAATGAATTTGAAGAATCTTCACACATAGTATAATCCTTTGACAAGGGCGTCATGTCCCCAGAATCACTTGAAAGTATAGAATTTTAACTTGGTTGATTATTGAGGATATTAACAAACAGATGATTAAATGAAGTGATATACTGGAAAGCACCATGACAGGCAGCGCCCGTCCCCTCCCTGACCTGAGGCTCTACCTCCCTCCCCCATCTTGAACTCATTCATTTGAGCCTCCTCATTGTTCTTGTGATATTCAAGCACATTCCTGCCTCAGGGCCTCTGCATATGCAGCCCCTCCTGTCCATTTTCTGTCACCCCCACTAGAGTTTAAACTCTACAAGAGTGAGGATTTTTTTTTATCACTTTCGTTCACTACTGTATCACTAGTATTTAGCAGAGACTCACACCACACAGACTATGCTTTATAAAATACTCAAATGAATGAATGAATGAATGAATGATACCATGCTCAATACTGACACTGCACTGTGAATGCAGTGGGTTTTTTAACGGAAGGTGTTCAAAATGTTTCTTATCCCATCTTCAAAGCAAAGGAAGACCAATTTCGCTTGATTTGAGATTTAAGAAATACATACAAAATTTTTTTTTCTTCCCAAATATTTTTTCTATCCACTCTCTAAAGAGCAGTCTAAAAACATGCTACTGTAAAATGTAATTAGATTAGAAAAATACTTAAAGTCACAAACAGGGGGGAGGGAAATGCCAGGATTTAACACCCTATTTCCCTTTCCCTAATCATTCTAGGAGATACTGTCTGGCCACATGGCATGTAGAATTCATGTACTTTACTGTAATTTCCAGCATGTCACATGCTTAAGACAGAGGTAACCTTGTGAGCTTTCTCCCTTATGGACGCATCTCATAGGTTTCAGATATTGCTATTTTCATATTTTGAAGAATCTCAAACAAGCCAATGGACTCAACGATTCACATATTATGAAATGGATGTAAACTTCTGTATTCTATGCAGAGAAAAATCTTAACGATCATTTGTTAAACCTGTTTACATTTGCTACACATTTTTAATTAGAACAAAGAGGTGTAACATCAGACTCATAATTTAAGCCTCTAACCGAAGATTGCAAGTGGCTGTAGACAAAGGACCTTGTTTAATTTGTTGACTTGTCTTTTATATCACAACGTAGGAGCTCAAATATGCACTAAATGCATAAACTCACGAGAGCAAGTTGGCTATATGAGTCCCTAATGGTGTGTTTTCAAATTTTGCATTTCTAAATTCCATTTTTGTATATATAAAAATATTCACAAGTAACTCGGCATTTAAAAATGGATGGTAAAGGTTTGGATGTAAGGGTGCTCCATGCTAAACACAGGTTCAAGACCTAGACTGTACTTGGCTAATTAAACTATAGGAGCCACAGAGCTAGAAACAAAGACTTATTCAAAGTCAATTACACCCCAACATGAACCTTTCTTTATTCTGGTGCTTTTACTAAGGTATGTTCTTTCGACAGAATAATTCCAGTTGTGCCTGATTAGGATTTTTCACCACGTAAAATTCAACAGTTGAATAATCTCTTTAGAAAAAAAAAAAATCCAATAATGTGCTTTTTTTATTCCCATTGAAAACTGGCAGTTTTTCAAGAGGTTCCTTTATAACCCAGGAAGACGGCATTTACCAACACAGTAAGGACACATGGATTCTTTTCTGAGGCAGGTAGCACCCGGAAGAAAGATACGGCTCAATGTCCTAGCTATTCTTCCAAGTTTTATTAATTAGGTGGAAAGCATTTCCCACTGGAATACTGGGAGGTATTTATGAACACTTCTTCTCACAAATAGAACAAATGAACAGCAAAGGAGGTAATTATTAAATACACCGATCCCTTTATCAACTTGGCAGGGACAACCCAAAAGACGGTTTCTGATTATGATCTTTTTCATGATATTTTAATTGTGCCTCTTAACCTGCTAAATTAAAAACTACAGGGCAATCTCACTTAGATCACAGACAAAGGAGATCATATCAATTTGCAACAAAATGTATGAATGCGCCTATCTGCTTTAATTACACCAAGAATTTAACAGGCAAATTCAATAGGATCGCAAAAGGAGTGAGAGCTAAATGTTATCTCTTAGCCAATGGCATTATCATCTCCCGTATGTTGTTAGCCATTATGGACTGTGAACCTCTGTTTAATAATAAGTTTAGGAGATAATGATATTTAAGCAAGGAAGGCTTTTTCAGACATTTCGGAGTCTATTGATTATTTCTGATATTTACCCCGACCCAGAGCAGAAGATGAGAGATGACAGAGAAGACCCAAGTCTTCCTGCCTCTTAAACAAGGTCAGGTTATGGATTCCAAATGTTTTTCAACTTTTATTTTATTGTATGTCTGCAATCATTTCTAGAGCAAAATGCTGCCAGAAATTTCTCTCAGACAAGCCTGTCATTTTTATCAAATAGTGCATTTATCTTTATCCTAAAACCCTTACCCAAAACCTTCTCATGAACCTCAAATACAATCACAGACCAGGTTCCCGGGAACTTCAACTTCCAAAGGCCTACCCCAGGTTCAGTGCCTGGTAATAAACTGACCTAAACATACTCTTTGGTGAATTCATGAACTGGATACATTACCTTCTGTGGGTGTAGCATGTGTGGGGTTTTTCTTTTGGGGGAAGACAGGGGAGGCAGCAAGTTTTCTGGTTCTACTATTGATCTTTGGTGATCAATTGATCAATTCCTATCCTTTCTATGCTACTTGCAGAGGAAATTCTTTCTAATGCTCCCACTCTGCTGAATTCCATTCCCCCACCCCCCGACCCGGTTTTCCCAGAACTAGGTTCTATCTCCCTCCTAAAGGGCAGGCTTCTTATTTAATCACTTTAGTAAGATTCACGTTTTTTTGTTTGTTTGTTTGTTTTTTTAAAGATTTTATTGGAGAATTGGGGGCAGGAACAGCATTGGGGAATCTGGGGAAGGGGAACAGACAAGTTGCTGTCCTTTTGTTCTTCAGTCTACTACTTGTGGAGGACATTGCTTCGCTGGCCCATGTTGGTATTATCATTGTGCTCTTCCCAGCTGAAGCATATCGGTCACCGGCCATTGGACAGCCACTCACGGTGGCTCCAGGAAGCTCATGACAGCTGCCGGCCACTCATGGTAGCTTATGGCAACCCACTGCAGCCCTACTGCAGCCTACGCTGTCGCCGGCGGCTCACGGCAGCCCAGCTCCAGGTCGAGCTGTTGTTCACCATCTTAGCTATAGAGGTGCAGTGTCACTGGCCCTTCATGTAGGATCCAAACCGGGGCCCTGCTGCTCAGAGCTGGCGTCCCAAGCCAACTCTTAACCAGCGCGCCACTCGGCCGGCCCAGATTCAAGCTTTTTGCTTTCCTGAAGGATGCATCTCTTTTCAGTTCCTTATAAATAATCCTTAAAAATGAGCTCTAACTCCTAGATACAGGTATAAATGAGGGATCCGCACGCAGTTATGCCACAGAGAGCCATACACCCAGCCAAGGACGGATGCTGTGGCACCTATCCGCCTAGAAGTCTCTACCAGAATCCAGTGGAACAGAAAAGTGAAGAAACGGAAGCCAACGCTTCAACAATATTAAGAAAGCGACTGGCTTCCCGTCCCGAGTTAGAACACATTGTAACGTTTATTTCACACATATCTTGAATTGCCCTTGAAATCTTTGGGTTTTTTTCAAACTATCAAATTTTTATAGTGTTTTTTTCCAAACACATTTGAATAACTGAATGGTGTTCTACAAACACCGCATTACATATAAAAATATTCAGTAATGTTGCAGGGCGGAATTTTTTTCTATTTCTGTATGTATCTACTCATTTACTAATGTAGTTCTAGGTCCACACTTTTGTATGGTTTATACAGACTTGCATATGCCATGCAGGATTCCATTTATACTTAAAATCATAGTGACAAGTTACTTAACATATTTTAAAGAGATAAACCCATTTCAGAAAAATAGAGATTATATAATTTTACCCCTATTATGTTTATGCTCAATGCATGCAAAAAATGTTTTTTAATCTTATAAAACTATTTCAAGTATTAAAATAACAGAAACTTTAGCTACCTTGAATTCACGTATCTTGTAAGATGTGACTAACAATGACCCAGAGATGTGCAGATAGAGTCCACTGAGTGAATTTAGTGGAAATCACAAAATCTCTGGGTCTTCATTTCCTTACGCCATCAACACAAGAAAATGACTATAACTACCTCCCAGGGATGGTGAAGGTATCAAATGCACGTGAACATCAAATGTATGTGGAAACATCTTGTAATGTGAACATCACTGTGCACATGACCATCGTCATTATTGTTTCACTAACAGTAAATATTCACAATTGTAAAGGAAGGAGGCATCTTGCCTGGGTGAATTTCATTATATAAAACTAATATATCTATATATATATATATCTATATCTATCTATCTATCTATATATATATTTAATTTTAATCATCTTGGGAAGATTCCTTTAAAAAAACAATTACACATTTCTTGGCCTTCTTAAACTACGTCTATTAAATACATATTTAAGTTTCTTGATGGTTTAGAATCAACCCATGAGGAATCGTCAAGAGCTCCAAGTTACACTGAGCTGGCCTCAGAAAACCAGGGAGGTGGGGCTGTGCAAACCCACCTGACACATGCTCCAGTGTTAGGTTTCCTAGTCCTCAATCTGCATTTCTTATTTCTGTGTGCATACTCTAATTTTATATCGCTTCCATGGGATTCCCTTTGACATCAACCTCCCCATCAAATCTGCTCAAATTAGAAGACTTAAGCTCGTTGGAATGGCTCATAGAAAGAGTTTAAATGGCCTATGAGCAAAGGGCTAAGGGACTCCTTCACAGTTATAACACTTTTGGAGGTTACCCAAAAAAAAAAAGGTTTGTTTCTTTTCAACAATGCTGTAGGGAGCTGGGCTGTTTGATATTTGGTATGTTACCCTTAGGTGGAGAGGAACGGAGTTGAAAGATAGTTATATCATATTTACTTAAATGGAAGTTTCTGTGTATAAATATGGTAATTATAGTTTCTTTTTCCTCTTAAATGATTAGAAAACCAATTTAAGAATTAGAAAGTGCCACTAAGAGTTGAATTATATAGCCTCATACATGTTTATGAGTAATTGCCAAAGTATTAATCAATATAGAAATATATTAACATATAATAAATGGTTTTATATAAACTTTATAAAATTCACTGACAAGCTTATGACATATCCATCCCAGCTCACCAATTCTAAGACTGTCCAGATTCATAGTAACATATTTAGATTTATTTTGATGTTATTTGTAACATCAAACATCAAACTATGCGCTGACTAAGCTCATATAAAAAAATGTATCTGGGGCCGGCTGAGTGGTGCGATGGTTAAGAACTGGCTTGGGACGCCAGAGGGCCCTGGTTCGGATCCCACATATGAGGGCCAGTGACACTGCCCTCCATAGCTAAGATGCTGAACAACAGCTCAACCTGGAGCTGGGCTGCCGTGTGAGTCGCCAGTGACGGCATAGGCTGCAGCCCCTGTGGCAGTGGGTTGCCATGGGCTACCATGTGTCACCAGCAGCCAGCGTGAGCAGCCAGCAGCCACAGTGAGCGGCCGTCCAGAAGCTGGCGACTGATCTGCCTCACCCGGGAAGAGCGCAATGATGGTGCCAACTTGGGCCAGTGAAGCAACGTCCTCCACAACTAGACTGAAGAACAAAAAAAATGACAGCAACTTGTCTGTTCCCCTTCCCCCAATTCCCCAGCACTGTTCCCATCCCCCAATTCCCCAATAAAAATCTTAAAAAAAAATTAATCTGTCAAAAATTCATTATGTCTTTAAATATACATAACATTTACCTGAGTACTTTTGAACATTTATCACTTAACGTTTGTAAATTTTTATGAACGTTATTTACATCCAAATAACTAAGAAAAGGTTTCTGTTTGAGGCAAAAATACGCATTTATATATTTGTTAAAATGCATATTGCTTCTTCCATGTGCTACAACTGCTCCTTTCTCACCATCATGTGTGAATATGTAATTAGCCAATAGTAAATATCGCCTATAAAATTTCTAAGAAAGCTCTTAATTCAAATGTGTCATAGTCACTTTTCAGAGTCTACTAACCTTTCTGTTTTGTCTTTAAATACCAAAGATAAAACTTATAGCTTGGCCACAAAGTACTGGTAGAAATACACCTTGGCTGCCCAATAATTATTTACTGATCTTGTCGATGAAGATGGCATCTTGCGACGTGAAGCCCTCTCTTTGGTAATAAAGCTACCATGTTTATTTATGGATTCATTTATAAGATTTGCAAAACTGAATACTAAACTCCAAAAACCTCACCAGTATGATGGTTTATGACAGGTTTCTCAAGCTCAACGCTACTGATATTTTAGGCCGAATAATTCTTTGTTGGAGAGGAAGGGGTGGGGTGCTATCCCATGAATTGTAGATTATTCAGCTGCCTCCCTAACTGTTCGCATCAAAACGTCTCCAGACATTGCCAAATATTCCCTATGAGGCATATGTTCCCCTACATGGGAACCGCTGGTTTGGGATGGTGAAAAACATCTTCTCTTTCCTAAATAAATTGTTCATTACTGATAATGACAGGATTTAAAATTGCTTGTCTCAGTCTATGCAGCATTTTCCCAGCTCTGAACATACACAGACTGGAATCAGAGGGACTCCTCTATCTGCTAAATCTATCCCCAAGCAAAATGCCCATCTTTCACAGCCATACCAGGCCAGCTCCAGGGGTGTGCAACCCTGTGTAGTTTCATGCTCTGCTATCGCCATTTTGAAATTCTCAATAATTTTTAACGAGTTCTGCATTTTCATTTTGCACCAATTATGTAGCCAGTCCTGCAATAATTATCAAATCCACATTATTGCGATGCACCAATGAAATCTATATTTTGCTAGCAGAAGTTTTGGAGATGCCACTGTACCAGAGAGAGAGAGAGAGAGAGAGAGAGAGAGAGAGAGAGAAAACACTAGTATATTAGTATATACTGGTAAGTTGGGTTAGCATAACAAATAAAAATCAGGGTTTGGAATCCAACTGATCTGAATTTAAAGCTCATCTTCACAGCCTTACTGGCTTTGGGATTTTAGGCAAGTTGTTGGACTTCTCTAAGCTTCAATTTTCTCAATTCTAAAATGGCCTCAAGAGGCAATCCTCAACTATAGGGCTGCTTTGAAGAATAACTGACATCATGTGCATAAAACAACATGGGGCCTGACACGTAGTAAGTGCTCAAAACGTAGCTCCATGATGATAATGTTGCCAAAATCCATTCTGGATCGGGATGAGGAAATAATATTCAATTCAAAAGCTTCGTCACATAGTTTTGAAGGCAGATTTCCAGAGTTCAAAGTTGGAGTGAGTTCAGTTGAATCATACCAATATTTTCCAATCACTATTCTCACACACACACACACACACACACACACACACACACACACACACAGAGTCTCCAATGTAGACGTTAAATATTGCTATCAGGGACATCACACCTGGCGATGAATCCATACATCCAGGTCCACGTGTCCAAGAGAACACATCTGCACAGGCCTGCACGTACTCGATGGCTGACATCACGCTGAGTCGATGGTGCAAGCATGTGTGTTAATACATTTCCTACATTAAAGATGTAAATTTTATTCTTCAAGCTGAAAGCCAGGTGATTAATTCTTGTAGCACAGTGATCAATTGGTGCACACACTCCACCTGTATTAATGTTTGTTTTTGTACGCATTAGGAGCAGGAGCATACCAATAACACAGGTGTCTGACGCCGAGCTATGCAACACTCCCTTTAGCCGGCAAACATTGGGATCAGTAGTTAGGCTGCACGTAGCACTGCCAATTTTTTCAATTAGACCCATTATTGATTTGATGAAAAAGCAAATTAAACATACCATGGTGGTATGTAAATTGGTTAGAGAGAGCAGAAGGTTCTGGGACAAAGCTTCAGAGGCGTGGGCTGTATAGCTTTCATCAGCTGAGACTCATACGGGTTCCTGGCAATTGCGGCTACATAGGGCTGGCTGGGAAAACCATCCCCTGGAAGGACCGGGACTGTATTTTGAAAATTCACAACAGCTTGGCAGAAAGGAAAAGAATGCTGGAAATCTACTCGCCTTGAATGGATGTGGAGATGGGAAGAGGTGCATAAAATTGTTTTCATAAAGTGA
>NW_017731395.1:97136-100285 GCF_001890085.2 Hipposideros armiger
ATAGCTGCGATCAGCTCTATCTGCCCATGATAATTCAAAGTAAATGAAGAACCTTTTCTTAAAGCAAAGGAACCCTGACACCCTCATGCAGTAAGACAGCCTCTGTTCATAAACAGATTTCGCTTCTGCGGGAGTTCAACCATTGAAAACTCAAATTGGTTCAGAATAACAACGTATGCATGGTTTAAAAACAGCAATAAAAACCCTCTCAGGCAGTCCGCGGCCCTCAATTTCGTCCACAGAATATCGCTAATATAAAGAACACAGGATGCAGAGTGGTAAACTCTGAAATACTGGGCCAGGAGGCACAGCTGACATCTGACTTAGATCACTCTCAAAACATTTCTGCAAGACTCTTGAGTACGTGTGACAGAAAAAAATGGAAACCATGATTCTGAGGAAGCGGCAAGGCAACATTCTTGAAATCAAAAATCAAAAAGTATATTAACTGTAGGTCAACGATGCCTCATAATCATAAAGTGATGACAGAGACAGTCTCCCAAGAATAGCAACTTCAGTGTAAGGCCTATCAGACAGTAGGTGCTTGCTGTATATGTTGGTTCAGTGCATGAATGAATAAGTATTGACTTGCTACAAAAATATCGGGTTGTCGGAAAAGTCATGATGCACTTGTGCAATGAAAAACAGAGAAAAAATATGTCATGACTTTTCCAACAACCCAATATATCAGGCACAATATTTTTGTTGGCAAATTAAATATTACGAAGTATTTAGAAAAATGCCAAATTGAATTTGTAGAGCTTATTACCATCTTCAGATATCTCAAATATTACCGTAGTTGACCTTTGATGATATCCCATCACCCATTCTCAGCCCATATAAAATTTATTCAACCGTACCCATACAGTGTGATCAAATGAAATAATAAATAATTCCATTCTGACTATATAAAATTGCCTTGGGAAGTTTGAGTTAAAGTTTCAGAGCAAATACAGAGATGTTAAAACCTAAAGCCCTCACTGAGTAGAAATGGGCCCAATAACTGGCCAGGTTAATTGGAATCCGTAAATCATTCACAAGCTAATTTCAACCAAATGCTATATACTGACCTTCCAGACAATGTTTTCAAAGATAGCACCAGGGTTTATAGAGGTGTATTCAGCGATGCTTTATAAACCTCATATCACATGTATTCATGTTATTTTATCCTTATGTTATCGAGACACTTAGCTCTACACCACGGTCCTCTGTCCAGCAAATCTGTGTTCACTTTGGGCTGTTGGCTAGGTTGCCCATCCTCGAGCCTCAGTCAGGGATTTCTCTCTACTACATCTCCTTGCATAAAATAGAAGGATTCTGAGCCAGACCAAAAGACACATAATCCATTGGGAAGGGGTTTGACCAGATGTAGCGCGATAATATTCCCAGTCCATATTAAAGATTACCAAAAGATGGGTTTAGTGCTTATAATTTGTGGTATACAATTTTTAAAGTATACCACGATAACTTTTCTATAACATTTTCACTGCTCCCCTATCTTTCAGAAATATATTGTCTATATAGATATATGTATGTGTTTGTAGATAGGATGTGATGTAATATAGAAAAGAGATAAAAATTAGATAACTTGCTAATATTTACTACTATGCCTAAGAATATATACTCTTTTTTTTCTGAAAAACTGGTACTGACAATGACAAATACCAATTAGTGCCAAACTGGTTAAAAGACCCAAGTTTTTGCCTCAACTCTGTCACTGACTGTATTGTGACTATGGGTAAGTCACTCAACTTTCCTGGTCTTAAGGGTCTTTATCCATAAGCAAATGAGCAAAAGAAGGCATTTACCATTATTGAACACTTACAATTATACATCAAAAATTGGACTGGGCACTTGACATGCATTAGCTTACTGAATTGTCCTTGCAACCTACAAAGTAGACATTGTTCTCTCCATCTTATACATAAATGAACCGAGTTCATGGAATGTAGCAATATCTGAATTTAAACCGAGATCCGTAACTCCAAAGATGGTACACTGCCCACTGCAATAACTGTAGTGCCTTCTCTTAAAATGCCAAGTTCTAGTCAATTATCCTCAAGGTCCATTCAGGCTCAATCATCTGCGAATTAATTTTTGGGGGGAAAGAGATCTCTCTCTGACATCACTGCATTTACTTAAAAAGGGTGTCGCAAAGCTTCCTTTAGGCATGTTTCTCAATAAGCAAGCATATTTTTAAAACTTGGGGGAAATCGATCATAAAGCCTCTTATATCAGAATTCCATACAGCAACAGAACTACATCTGAAATGCCTTAAGTAATCGCTCCGTGTTTTTCCACACAAGGTTAATCTGAGTGACACACACGATTGAAAAGGCCTCCTCGGCGTGTCCTCCTCCTTCAGGTAGAGAAATCCGTGCTGACGACCTCCTGCCACTGGATTCTGCCACCAGAACACAGAAAATCACAAAAAGAAGTGCGGCTGGACTTCTTTTCCCTGAAGTGCTGACAACGTCAGGAGGAGTTAGTCTTTCCAGGAACCCCCAGCTGCTTCTTCCTTCTCCCTCTCTCCCTCCTCAGCCCAGGCCACCATGTGTCCTGCCACAAACGTGCTGACTGGCCGAGGGGCCAGCACTTCAGGTAATTAATCCTTTCCTAATGTAGGTTAAGCAGGTGTGAGCCTCCATCATGGGGAGAAGAGGGTGCTGCTCTTCAGAGACACCCCTGGAGTTACGGTATTTAATTGGGCTCCGATGACTCCAACTGGATAGCTGTGCTGCCCACCTGGCCACCCAGGTATCCACTCGCTTCATCTAAATCTGGTTGGCGAAACGGGTGCTTTCTCCTTTCGTGATTTTATAAACAACCTGCCGTTAGGACTTCATGCCCGTTCTGGCACTAGAGGCGTCATTTCCTCATTGGAAAGCCAAGTGATGTGATTAATGGAGATTGATAAGACTTCGGGATGCGCTAAGTTGAACTGACTCTAGCTCGCAGCAATACCAAGGGATGGTATTTATCCATGATGTTGTTCACTTTCACTAAATTACAACGCACAGGTACTTCTTAATTCATATAAGAATAATGTTGAGCTACACTCGAAGAGGTCCAAGTGTAAAACAAAAGCTGAATATCCAATCTATTTGGAGTTTGCATACTTTGTACATCATTCCTGACTCTTGGTGAAG
>NW_017731395.1:101365-103721 GCF_001890085.2 Hipposideros armiger
TACACAGATATTTTTTAAGTACAAGCTATAATGCACTGTACCAGAAACCCTGAGTTCAGCTGAGTAATACACCCTCTTTCAAAAAAGAAAACTCAGCAGTTACATTTTTTTTAAGAAATCACTTCTCTGTGTGTTTAAAGAGCGATTTTAAATTGCTCTGTATTCTATAGAAAACTGTTTCTCTGATGCCTGAAGTCTCCAGCTGCCACACAATTTATATCTCTTTCCTCTGCTCTTTGTTTTTCAGCCATTTTCCCTGAATGTCAAAGTCAATTTAGTGCATTTCACTTTGCTGAATAAATCAGAGGCGAAATCCTTGCTAAAAGTGAAAATTTGATTTGCTAAAAGGAGCTTAGGGCAACTATTAATCAATATATCCAGAGTGTCAAAGCCAAGGCCAGGATAGACACGCATTCATTTGGAGATTGGCTGAGGCAGATAAAGGGGAACGCAGGGGAAAAAGTGCCACAAACCCCCAGAAGGGAGGTGGGATTTGGGTTGGAGAGAGGGTCAAAAAAGGAGCAGAGGGAGAATCAAAATACGTGGGTGTCACATTCTGTTCTTCCTCCCGTTCTTTTAGAGGTGGCAAAAAATTTTAATTAAGCATATAAGCACATATGGGTTATACTAATTATACTAGTTTTCATACAACAATTTTCTCACAAGACACAAAAGCCATTCTCTCTTTAACTCATGAAGTAGCCTTGAGAAGAACCGAAAAGTCAGAGGTAACGGCTCCATTCACAAATAGAATTCCAAAACAGCAAGATATGAATTGGGCTGGGTCTATAAAATGCCAATAATTGGATAATCCTCAGGTAGATTTCGGGCTATTTCAGGTTTCTGGAAGATCATGATAAACTGAATGACTGAACTCATCCTGCCACCTTATCATTCAAAGGAGCTTAGCAATGACCAAGAGCTTGCCTGAAAATGGTATCATAGTTCAGGACCCAGTACAGATATTGTAGAAACCTTGAATGCTCGGGAACATACCATATTTTCAGAAAGTATTAGGTCATCTTTCTTTATGTGAGTTGACTCAAAAGCTATGATTTTAATCTTTTCAAAAGGCAGTTCCAATCGTATGGCTCAGTTTGAAATTTCAATGGCTCCCTGTCGCCTTCTGTATAAAATGTTACTTCCTTAGCATGCAATTCGAGATCTTTCAAGATGGGGCCATTGCCTATGTCTCCAGCCTCAAGCCATAGGCCATACCTTCACCCCATGCTGTTCCTTTCACCCACCCATGTGATTCTGTGTGAGAGAGCCATCATGGCCCTCATCCCTGGGGTATGGCTGTCACTTCATCTTTCTGAATCACCCACTACTCTGTGAGGGTCTTAGACGCGGAACCTGTGTTGTATTCGTGTGTGCATCCTTCATGCACAGAGCCTGACACAGAGCTCGTTAAACGCTTGTGCAAGGAAGAAGGAAGGGAGGAAAGAAGGGAGACAAGTATGGAGGAGGAAAGTGGTTCCATGTTAAGTGGTGGAGTGAACATTTTTGATATCTGGTATGGTTGGCAGTCATTCAACTCGCTTCTCCAGTTTACCTCTTAACTCTCAATTGAATATAATGCCCAGTGAACCTGAGCAGTCGGGAGGGGAAGCATCCAATCTTAGCAACCCACTGTTAATGGATGTTTCCAACTATTCAGATGAGCAGCTAAACAGTGATCACCTAGTTTCACTAAAATTTGTGGTCAGGGGTTTCTAGGGTACACTATCAACCCATCAGCTTGATTTGTACTGATCTGAAGATGTGTCCTCCATTTCCTTTTTAAATGTATCCTCCTTTCCGTCAATCTTTCATTTTGTAGGAGTGTAGAAGACAGCATTTAAAAATATGGCAGGTGTGTTACATTTGCCTAGATTTCTTCTGAAAAGCAGGTAGGTAAGGTGGAACAAGTGACAAAGAACGTGGGGGAAGTGGGTGAGGAGTGGTAAGGAAGACATACTGAAGCTACTGGTAAAAAGTCATTTAAGGTAAATACTCTATGGGTTCGAAGAATATGACTAATAATGTGAATCCTACCTACAGAACACCTACAGGATTGTTGCAGACATCAAAAAAAAAGTTTGTAAAAGTTCTCGGTAAACAAAGAACTACATAGATGCTAGTTATTATTGCGTTTAAGCTTGACCCCATGAAAAAGGAGATTATCACATATATATGCACACACATGCATATATAGTTATGTAGACACAGATGCATGAATCAGGGTACATATCATGTCACGCACATCTTTCATATTTCCCATAGTGCTAAATACAGTGGTAGGTACATGGCAGACACTCAAATGATTAAATTGTATTCACAGTTGCTATGAATTTATGATTCCTCTTTGATCAGA
>NW_017731395.1:105761-108000 GCF_001890085.2 Hipposideros armiger
TTTTTTTTCTGTTTGATGTCATTACAATAGACATGATTTTTTAAAATGTACCTAAGAGACTCCAAATTTGAGCAGAGTACACCTTCTTTAGTATATAGTTGTTTAATGTGTCATGCTAAAAATAAACAAGCCTACCTAAAAATTTGCCATATTTGATAAAGAAAAAACTGTCTAAAATGCATTCATTCACTAAATTGTTCAAATATCTATTCTTTCAAACTAAACTGTCTGAAAGATCCATGCATACATGTAAGCCACTTATATATAGGTCAGTTAATATGGGTTATGCTTTTTAAAGCACCATCTGACTAAGCACATTGTGCATTTTGCTAACCAAGTTACACTACATAATAATATTTTAATCCACCACAAAGAACAATAATAGATCTGACGGCTGGGAAGATAATCGCCTTATCACACCCTGTGAAACCTAGCTCTAATATTCGACGGAGCCTCCATTACTTGGCAGCCCATTCTGAAAAAGGCCAACAATGGACAGAGAATGAAGTGGAGTGTGCAGTACCTCCATATCTACATAAAAGAGATTAGAAGCGACAGCATTTCATTTTACAGCTCAATCATATTGTGTTAGCATGCGCTTATCCGAGCGCGGACGAAATTGAAAGAGAAATAAAAAAGAGTCGGGCAGATAGGAACCAGAAAAGCGAGGCATGAGCAATTTCCAAGGATATAAAAGGATGCTAATGGCGGGGCCCTGTCATTCTTAAAAAGGGCTATTAGGGCACCATCATCTGTTCTTGTGCCCTTATACTCCACCAACTAAAGTCAAGCGTTTTCTAAAGCCCTTGTGATCTCTTTTTTTTTTTCCCTATAGATAAAGTATGGTCATGTTTCATAACAACACACTGTTCCATTTCTATGATTTATTAAAGTAAGTGAACTAATTCTATTTACTGATAATAAAAAGAAGGCCCGCTCCATATGTATTTTTCTTCAATAGTTTCTTTTGTTGCATGCTTCATTTTTTTTTATATAGCAAAAGCAAGTATACAAAAAGTATACCCCCAGCAGTGCAGAAAGACTACTGATCTTAGATGATAAACTTAACTTTTAAAGTATGTGTGTGTGTGTGTGTGTGTGTGTGTGTGTGNCTAAGTTGAACTGACTCTAGCTCGCAGCAATACCAAGGGATGGTATTTATCCATGATGTTGTTCACTTTCACTAAATTACAACGCACAGGTACTTCTTAATTCATATAAGAATAATGTTGAGCTACACTCAAAGAGGTCCAAGTGTAAAAGAAAAGCTGAATATCCAATCTATTTGGAGTTTGCATACTTTGTACATCATTCCTGACTCTTGGTGAAAGAAAAAAAAATAGCTTGGTGAAAATAAGTAAAAAATAAAAGTTGTTGATTGCTTCATAGAAAAAAATCATATATATATATATATATATATATATATATATATATATATATATGTTGTTGTTGTTGTTTTTCTGGTACAAAAGGAGAAAACTGTCTTCTTAAGAGGACCACAAAGGTATTTTATAAACAATATGGTTATCATACAGCATAAACTTCTTAGAAAATTTGGTCAATTAAAGTGATTTTGGCAGGTTAAATAAGTTATTTTAATTTTATTGCTCTAATGAAAAGTCCAGATGCTTGACGGTGGCATGAATTAGGGAGCAAGCAGCTTGAGTAGAGGGAAATTAAATGCTTATGGCCATATCTAGCTGTGTGTTAAGATATTCTCTGATTTGTCTGATGCCACTGATATGGAGAGCTTGGGTTGTTTGGACATAGATTTGTCAAAAATGAAACGAAAGAGAATAATACTATACATAGTTAAAGGGAGGGCAGTGTCTTCACTACGTGACCTCGACTTTGGTCAATAAACTCATACTGAACAGGAAAGAGGCAAATTCCAGCTGCACTCATAGATGTCACCTTCCTCCTCTCCTTCCACAACTCTGGCAACCCCTCACAGAGGTGATGCAACAGGCTAGTAGAACTCAATATCAAAAAATACTCTCCAATATCCCTCACACCTTTAATTCCACCCCAAGTGCCCACAAGTGAATTCAGCTCAACTCTCTGTCCTCTTTGCGCATCCACACCTGTGCCATTTCTTTTCTACACATCAAAACCACACTTGGCATCTTCAGCCTGATGGGTACTTCTTCACTGAACCTTGGTCTAACAAGGAAGGAGGCTGACTTAGTCACACATGAAAAAAAAAACCCACAGCCACGGCTGGAATTCTTGGGGAAAA
>NW_017731395.1:110687-112521 GCF_001890085.2 Hipposideros armiger
AGACATCTCTGTATCTTTTTTTTTTTTTTTTTTTTTAGCTGAGCCATCCTGCCACCTGTTGGCAGCTCAGTTTGGGCCAGGACTCAAACTGCTATTGCTCAAAGCGTGCAATTTTGAGCAAGCTCTTAACCGACTGAGCCATTCGGCCGGCCCCAGCATCTCTGTATCTTGAATAACATTTCGGTGTCTCTAGAAGCCAGGTCTCTGTCTAGGAAGCCTGGCAGCTTGTTTGTTGGTCTACGCATTTTCATTTCTAGCAAGTGTAGCTACAGAAAATGACCACATCCTTAGGAGATACTTCAAGAGTATTTTTTTATAACCATATTTAAGTTAAATATTTTCCAACTTAGTGGTTTCTATTTCCATGTCACGGTTGTGACTTCATTGAGTTATTTTACGTTTGGCCAAAGAGGAGGGACTAGATTATTTAGACGCTAATGATCCTGCCCACCTATGACAAAATGATGACACTATTCATACAATCACCCTCCTGTTTAAAGAAGCTCACCCCCTCTCTATTACAACCAATATTTATTCTGAATATTTCTTGAAATGGCTTTGATGAACACTAACTTTTAGGATCACTTGATTTTAATTGCAACAAAATGACAATCTATGTGCAGTATCTTAGAAATGAAAATGAACACTGAATATTTTATGTTTGGGTCATGCTTTACAATTTGCAAATTAATTAAACATATGTGTATAACTTGCATGTGTATTTTTTCCTCGTTTGGTTTTCATAGTATAACTGATGGCTACAGCAATTAAGTAGCTTATAAAAAATTACTCAATGAGTAAAACTCAGGTTTTCTGATCTGACTTTCAGAATCATTCTACCTTATAAACCACAAGTATAGGCGCACAGATATACAATGACCAGGACCATTAAATATAACCTCCAACTACTTGGCAATTGAATATACTTATAATTTAAGGGGTTTCATGAAGTGCCAAGGCTTTGGTTTTAAATATTTTCTCCACTTATCTAAAAGATTCAACTATTTCATAGTTCTGAAATCATTAACTTACATACACAAATGAAAAATTAATCCTGAGAAAAGAAGCTATATTTGCTTTCATTCATTTATAGCAAAATAGAAATTACAACTACATGGAAATTCAGTTACAGGATGGGGTAGTGGGTGGAGCCTCATAACCAATTAAATGTCTTGTGCTAAGCATATTTTTAATCAACTAATCAATACAACACTTATTCGGTGCCAATGATGCAGATCCAAAACAGAACATTAGGTGCTATTTATGTATAACTCTCTCTTAGTCAACAACGCTCTCCTTCCTGCACATCAAACCATACTCACACACTTATACCTGGAAACACACCTTGTGTTACAAATGGACACATAATTTTACAGTAATTATTCCGATCACATTTTTTTGTGCTTTTGCACATCTCATAATCACGTAATGGCGCTACCAGTTTAAGATATGTAATGAGCATTTAAAAAATGAAACTCCCACAACTTTGGTTGAGGGAATGACATAATCTTAAACACTGGTCTTTACATAAAATGCATTATTAGAACATATGTTGTAACTTTAAGCAATATCATTAGCAATAAGTGTTCAAAATATTGTTGGGTATTCTCCCACAAAATTTCTATCCTAATGTAGAAATAGTTTATCCACGTTCCTTAGAGACTTATGTCATTTTTAGAAAAGTCTAAATAGTTCTCTTGAAAAAAATATAATAAGCCAACTCAATGAGAGATTTTTGACACATTCTTCTAACTAAGTGTTTTCACAAAAAATATTTCAGTGTAAGTGGAAAATCTTGGCTTCTATACTTTAGATTTCTAACGTGAATAACTAT
>NW_017731395.1:113807-114704 GCF_001890085.2 Hipposideros armiger
ATTACACAGAGCACAGGATTAAGAGAGCAAAGGCTTAAAATTATATATAAATATAAACATTTCACTAGTGTTACACAATAAAGAGGTTTGAAGTTAAGATTGAGACTGGTGAAATTTCAGTTCTGATTTGGCTTCATTCCAGCTCTGACCCCAGTGGTCAGGGCTGATGATCAAGAACACGATTTTACTTTTAGCAAGGCAGAAATGTGACTTCACTCTCCATATTTTCTCTGTCCTTGCACCCCTCTTCCACACTGCACACTGCACCTGTGCCAACCTCCCAGAACTCCAGGTGCCTCAAGGTGCCGTGTGGCACACTTACTGTTAAAAAACTAAAACAAATTCCAGTTAATTCTTGTTTTGCTAATCCCTTTCTGAAAAGCCAAGATACCCCTTGCTTTGAAACCAGAGCTGTGAACTGTCACTCCACAGTGACCTGTTCTGGCATTTTCTATGGACAGAGAATATTGTCAGTCTCCACCAATTCTAGGCCTCAGCTTAAGACTGAACACATAACCGTATAAAAATTGTTTCCGCCACTGGAACTGATGTTATGCATGGTTCTTTAAAGTTACTGTCTTCAGAAAAGTCACTCCAGCCCTTTCCCTGGGACGAGTTCCTATATCAACTGGCACTTCTACTTTGATGCACAATGGGACTCACGGATTTGGCATTGACATTTGCTTCCCAGAGAACATTGCAAGGAGGTGTTGAGTTGTATTGTCCTTATTATGGGGTGTTTGTACCACAGCCAAATACTGACTTAACAGATCCCTCATCCAGGTTGAGCTTGGGCAGGGTTCTCTGAAATAATGAGTGACATAGCCTTTCATGCTGTTGCTACTAATAACAATAGCACCATTAGGACTTAGAAACAGTTCTTTCGAGAGCAATCAA
>NW_017731395.1:117939-127325 GCF_001890085.2 Hipposideros armiger
CTTTGATTCTTAAGTGGGATTTGGGGAAGCCGCTTAAATACTCCTCAACGGCTTTAAAATAAAAATCCACAGTAAACCACTGAACTCTAGAATATAATGTGGACGGCAAAGAGCCACTAATGCCGCCATCATAATGGGCATGAAGGTCATTAATTATCTTAATTCCTTTAAAGAAGAGCAAAGGTCAGGGCCCGCCTGCCTGGGTGAATTACTGACTATATAAGTCTATCGCTGTGGGATGCATTAAATGGGACTTTCTTTCCTTTCTCCCCATCCCCACACCCCCAGTCCGTCTTCCACACAGAGCCAGGAGCAGTGTCCAGAAAAATACCCCTCCTTAAATGTTCCTGCATTTTCTCTTTGGACTGTCTAATTCTTTATGCCTCTATGTTCATCTGTTGCCTTTAGTTCGTTCTCTGGTTATGAGGTATCTGTCTGAAGTTTGTGATAGATGTTTTGAAAATCCTTCATAAAATAAACACTAGAGACAAATGGAAAGCATCACATCGAATGTGTTTCAGTGCTTAGGGGCACGGGAGAGTTTATGGAAGGGTACGTTGTAAAGCCTTGCTGACGGAATGTTTTTTCTTGTTGGTCCTGTTTTCAATTTCCGTGAGTAGCTTTAGATTTTATATTTTCTGCTAAGTGAGGACATAGAAAGTGGTAGGAATGAACCCAAATACCTCAGTGTCCTATGTATTGTTACTCTAGAAAATGAGGGCATTAGATGGGATTTTTGTCACATTTTGAGCACAGCCCAAGTCGCTTGTGTGTTAACTAGACAATTTTCTTTTCTGTATAAGTTTTTAACTTTTTAAATGAAAAGAAAAGACTCCCTAGCCTTAGAATTGAAAACATAGCATTCTTTTAGTCTCCTTATACACAGTCACAAGGAGACTTATCCAAGCTATCATTAGCAATTTTCCTGACATATTTTAAAATGCTGACATATTTAGGAGGGCTGCCATAGGAATTATATTTATTGCAAATAATCAACAGATAACCATTGAGAGGCAGTAATACTCAATTATCATCAAATTGAAAATGCAGATTTGAGGGGAAATATTCCCAAATACCATATTTTCTAGAAAAAATAAAATAACAGTAATTAGAAATTCTTTTTTTTTTTTTAATTTGCAGGATCTTCAAAGAATGACATTCATTTCTTGTATATGCTGTAGAAACAACATCCTGTATTTTTAGTTACGCTTGGAAACGTTTCAACTTTCATTGCTCTGAGAATGCAACAAAACCTGTCAGCAACCACTAGCATCTCAGGATTGGAAGAAAATGCAATAATAAAAGGCACAAAAATGAACCAAAGGACACCCTGGGTCTAGTCCTTTTAGTAGAGGAAAAAAACACTACCTGTTTCACCCACGTCAATGGATACTTGGCTTGGGCTCAGAGAAATTGGGTTAAAGCTTAGAAATTCCTATCATTCAGAACATGGAATAGCCGGCAGCACTGTTTCTAGGTAAATCTTATTTAATGTTTCCCTAATTAGAATCAATAAAACCCAATTTTCATTCTTGGGCTTTTGCGGTACACAATCAGTCAGGGTCCAGAAATCTCCCTCAGCCACTTTTTCTGCAAAGCCCGCGCATGGTCTCCTGACACTTATCTGACAGGATCTGAAAATTAAGTTTTATAAATGTTTGTTACCAAAACACACTAATTGGATGGACTCGGGAAAATTAACACAGAGGCCTTGAGATAATGAGTAATGATTTATTAGGGGTCCTCTTTATCTCAGACAAATGAAGCTCACTGGAACGGCTGTAATCTTCTTAAAGATACTTGACAAGCCACTTCCCAATGTCTCAGGTTTGCACAGAAAACCATAGCTGTTCCTCTGCCGTGTGGACTTAGAAATGGGCCAGGGCTCGTTTTTCTCGCAGTAGAGGAAATTATCAATGGTTAGACTCAATGTCTGCATAAAACGAATGAGAGAAATGGGCAGTCTGTGTATTCCTGAGTCCAGGATAACGAAACCTCTAATGAAATTAGGCATTAGTGTTTATCACATTTTATTGTATTATCAAAAAGTTTTTTATTATAATGTGCAAAATCTGCTTACTGCAGTCCTAGATCGTATGTGCAGAATGCCAAACGGCTTATGCAGGCGGGGGAAAAGATGCCAGATTGGACAATTGAAGGTGTAATCAACATAATGTTTTTTGGAAAGGCAAAAGGAAACTATGCCATATGTTCACTTAAGCTTTAATTTTATGTAAAATGGGTTGTTTTTCCTTTGACATAGCAAAAATGTCCTTTCGTTTACAGTTCAGGGCCTGTTTTACTTATTTAACCCATCGCGATATGCTCATGTGTATGATGCACAGCAGCGACCCCTCCTGGCGGACCTGAATTTGAAGAGGTCACTTTTTCTCTTCCCTTGAAAGTAGAGCAAAAATTACCCGCATCTTTTCTAGAACTGCTACAGTTGCAGGATCCTCTGGTGAGTGCGGCTTGTGTCTTCTGAGTCTAAGACAGCTAAATGTGAGAACTGTTTCCAGGGCCTAATATGAACTCTTTGCATAAACATCCTAAAATGCTAGCTAGCTCTGTTGCACTACAGCTAGAGCTGCGTTTTCAGAAAATGGGATACAGTGATTGCCTCAATCTATATTCTGGCTCTTTTTAGTTAATGACAAAGAGAATGGGGCTTGCATTTTAGCAACCACCATCATCCTTTCAGATTGCAACCTGGCATTATAAAACCATGGGCTCTTTAAAAACAATTCATAGTGCCCATAAGGGCATCTGAGATGGAACCATCAACCTATGCTTGTTATTAGTAGGACCCATTCTTGTTTTAATCTATTGCAAGCGAGTGTGTTAACCTCCTATAGCTCCAAATTAATGAGGCTCCTAATGTATTTTCATTGGGAGGTTGAGCAGTCAAAGTCATTTAGTTAGTGAAAACTACAAAAATCACTTTCTTGTGAAATCTGAAGCGAACAGCTCCAATGAACTAATGATCACAGTATGATCCATTTTATGTACCTCTGAAAATAAAGATAACCAGTAAATGTAAAATTCACACTGTATAAGCTACGCCTTAATATGCTGATGCTTCCACAAAATGACTAGGTAAAAAAAAAAAAAGAAAGAAAGAAAAGGTAGCAGGAAAAAAACAAAGGAAAAAAAAGGTAATTAGCTGAACTGCTTTACTCCTCAAAGGCAATTCTAGGAAATGGAGCCACGGCCCCCCAACAAAGACAAGCTTCCTTGGAGTCAGGAGAGATGGGCATTCCCAAACTGGTAGACACAGAGCTGGGCAGCCAGACATGTCTGCTGTACTCACATGGCTTTTTGGCTGGCTGAACCAGCTGAGGGTTCAGGTATGGGCTGTTCTCCGCGTCTATTCTGCGCTTGTACTTCTGCCGACCGCCGCGTACTCTGTCAAGACGCACCCCTGTGGGCAAAGACAGGCACTGACTTACTGTTGGGATCTTTATCTTTGAGACCAATCCAATACATAGAGGGTATCACCCAGGGGTGTTAGGGAGACAGACAGAAGGTTGGATGGGTCACGGGTATTAAAGGAATATAAAAAAGTGGTGGCTAAGCCAAGATTGGCAGTGGTTGGAAACCAAATTGGGCAGGGGATAACAAACCCGAAAGACATTTTCCATAAGGCCATCCAAGTCACGTGTACACATCAAAGAAAAGGCATGTTTTCGTGGGAATTCATACAGAGAAACGGTTTCTCAAAGACAATGGTAATTTGTACCTTATTTATCAATTACCCCTGGAAGCTCAATGTGTACAGTCAGGTAGACCAGTAGACCAGCTACCCAACCCTCTGCAGTCTACCAGGGACTCAGTGAGGGCCTCTGAAATTGAATTGCACTGAGTACCATATTTCCCCATGTATAAGACGCACCCTTTTTTGAAAAAGTCGGGGTCTAAAACCTGGGTGTGTCTTATACAGTGGTTGTATGAGTGCAAAAAGCAAGAGCGGAAAAAGTGGGACATGCAAGAAAAAAAAATCTACAACCACTGTATAACACACACCCAATTTTTAGACCCCAAATTTTTCGAAAACAGGTGTGTCTTATACATGGGGAAATACGGTACATACCTTGGAAAGCCAGAATTGCACTACACCAGATGAGATGCAAGGATTGTTCCATAGTATCATGTCAACAGGTCTCAGAAGGAGAGTGTTATTTACATCCTGGCAGATATTTGTATTCTCGTGCAAATAGAAGAATCCTGGGAGCAGCTTTGGACTGAACACAGGAGAGAAACAGGGGTGCTTCCTGAAAGAATTCTGGAGGGTTGATGGCAAAGAAGGGGTGCGTCAGTAAGGCAGAGCTGACAGGTGAAGCTAGGAAGCAGGCACGGGTAGACTGGCTATGAGTAAAACTTTCTCCCAAAGAGTGATGCGTTGGGTCAAGACTCAGGGAGCTTCGGCTGGCAGTGGATTTAAAAGATCAAGGAAAGAGCAAAAGGGAAAGAAAGGGATTAAAAATCAAGAAATGTTACATGGGGGAGTGGTGGGGAAGAGCTTGTTAGTAACCTGGTTTCCAGTCTGTAACTGTAAAGTTTAAAACAGGACCATGCAAATCTTTGTCAAATAAAGAGTGAGAGAGAAAAAAGCAAGGTGAGAGCTTCTTTTTGCAGAATTAGGTTGGATCTTAATTAATAAAACACTATCCATTAATAAATTCAACCAAGTAATTCATTGCACATATTTTAGCATTTCTCAAACCATTTAGAAACTAGCAGCATCAATATTATTATTTTACTGAAGAGCCTTTAATATGCAAATAACCTCCGTAAAACTCTCAGAGGAAGATACAGCCTATATAAGGTTTTGCAAACCAAGTTAACCAAGGATTCTGTGTTTAGAATATTTATTACTATCAGGTGGAACATGTGAGTTGTGGGTTATCTGAGTTAACACGAGACAGTTTGAAAAAGGTTGACATATGTCTATGTGAATTCTGAAGATAAATATATATACTCCAAGGTTAAGTATTATTAATCCACAAAATAAAGGAAAACACAATTTTTTCATATTATCTTAGTAATAATGCTTTAAGAGCTGGTTATCTTTTAGTGAAATACACAAACATAGACTTGGTCTTGATAAATCTTGACGCCTCATACTGAAACATCAGAGCAGAGTTTAAATGAAAGCAGGAGGAAACTTGAAGCACAATTAAGTAGGTTTGAATGAACAAATACCAAAAAACAAAGAAATTAGGTAATGTCTAAGTATTCACTGAAAACAATACTGCATGTGAGTCACAAAGAAGCTATATGCAATAACATAATAAGTTATTTTTAAACAGTAACAAAGAATATGTTAAAAAATAAAACATAATTTGCAAGTCAGAATGGTTGAGTTTTGTTTTGTTTTGTTTTGTTTATGGACCTTTCTTTGGTTAACGTTTTGTTTTGTTTTGTTTTGTTTATGGACCTTTCTTTGGTTAACTAGCTCTGTAAACTTTGATGAGTTACTTAACAAATTTGCTTTTCCAAATATAAGGTGGATATAAAGACACTATCCTCCCCAAAGTTTCGCTGTAAGGATCTAATATTATATTAATATACTTTCTTATACAAATGCATGATTAAAATATTTTATAAACCTTAAAATGCCAGGGAAAATAAGGAAGTTGTCACTATATCATACTGTTGTTCAAATACTGCTCTACTATTTTATTTAAATGTATTTTGCATCATGATCATTTACGGAAAATCAATCTCCATGGAGTTTGACAATCTAGCTTGCCTCAGTTCTGTAGATAAACAGATTTGAGGTATGATAGAGTGGTAAGATAATTCAAAAACTACAAGCCAAATAATGAAACTATTTGATGTCTAAGTGATTTATAGACATATTTTGTATCCCATTCTACTTATGGCTCATCCCTGTCAGTAATAATATCATTTAGGTAGGTGATTATTTTAGAATAGATATAGAAACTAATTCAAAGTCTATCAAAAAGAAGGATGCTTTCCTTAAATTTAGCTGTAAGTATCCAATACAAAGTTGAATAGAGAATTGATAATTATACAATTAACCTGATACAGTTAAAGCTAAATATTTTAGCAGAAAGAAACAACAAAAAACAACAGTTTTTACCATTAGGGCCTGGGGAACCCAGATTTGCTATAAACAAATATCAGTCTAATCTAAATATTTCCACTGAAGGTGACAAAGCTTGTCTCTTTACACCTTTACAGTCTTAAATACAAACGATTTCTGTTTCGACTTTGCTTGTAAGCCAGTTTTTAAAAAGTTTAAAAATAAGATTTCTCCCAGGAAATAAGATACCTGCAATGTTCAGTGTTTGACAGGATCTGAAGTTAATTAAGGCAGCTGGATTTTTATTCATGTGGAGACTGCCATCATCTTTTTTTTTTTAAATAAAAGATTTCAATAGTTGGCATTACCTACCAAGTTGAACGTTTCACATTGCTTCTTCTTTCAAACACTGCATGTGCCTACACTGCCACAAGGGAATTACAAATCTTATACTTTGTCAGAATTTACAAAATTGAGAAAGCCAGAATAAGGCAAGGAGGAAAAAAAAAAACGCTGTGAGGCAAATAAACGCCAAAAGAAGTAAAACAGTTCAGCACAAGGTCTTCTTAGGTCAGCTAATTTTAAGCCTACATTTTATGCCCAAATGCAAATTTTCATATTATATAGTCCAAAGTCAAAAGTATTTTTCACATTTTTAATAGCACAAAGTCAGAGGCATTTCATAGGATAATAAAAGACCTTCCCTTCAGAGAATTACCAAAGGATGCCCTAGCTTACTTTCCTAAATTAAAGACATGCCTTTTGTAATGTTCCCTAACAAAGGTCTGCGAAAAACATGAATGACACAGACCCCCGGAATACTTAAGAAGGATGCAAATAGTTAAAAGTAAAAAGAATTTTTAAAAGATACTGAATTTAATGACTACTAAATCAATAGTTACATTAAATAATTGTTATCAAACATGACTTGTAATTGGGTGCAGACTGGAAAAGCAAGATTTCTGAAACCATACGGTGAACATGGTGGGGACTTCCACTAAATACCTCCCTGCTAGTGCAGTTCCCTTTCACTCTGGGAGGACTTGACTCCCTCCTTAAAGTACCCAGCAGGGCTCTTGAATTCTCCCGAGATTTCTGTGAAAGACCCATCATGAACAGAGAGAGGATGGAGAAATTCCTTGGAGGCGCTACAGGACAAGCAGCAGAGGCAGATGAGCAGTGTCAGACACCACAGCGGGAATTTTAGTGGCAGTCTTGGATGGGGTTTTTGGTGGGGACTGTGTCCTGACAGAGTGTACCAGTTTCACCTAGAGTAGGTGTGCACATTCATAGGCTCCTGGGTAAGGGGATGAGTGACAATTATTTGTGTAGCCACACATATACTCCAGGGGGAATCTAACCATATTAAATTCTGAAGATCACGTGAGACAATAAAACACGCCACCCTCTAGAGAGCTTCTCGAACCCATACTGCCCCTTCTCAAGGTAGACAGTGACATTGTTAAACACGGCGTCATAATTTAGTGCTTTTCTTCCTGTTTCAGCAGTCTTCATACCTACATCTCCCTACCGAGCAATGTCTTCTTCGTTAATTGAATGAATCAATCTCTACATGAAGCGTCTTGGAATACACCAAAATAGTAGCCAGTTGCTCATAGTCACTGGTTGTCAAGACCTTACTATATTCCAGGCAATGGGTTGTGTGTATGTATATATATATATATATATATATATATATATATATATATCAACACATTTAATCCTTACAGCAATCCTAATAAGGTGTATATGGGGGGCAGCTATTAACATCCTGTTTTACAAAGGAGAAAACTAAAACTAGCAAGAGGCTGAGCCAGGAGGGGGAGCTGGGGAGAATAGCTGCAGAATCCATATTTTTAGGTGCTGTGTTTGAACTGCTTCTCTGCCATTGAATCCTGTTTTGGGGAAACAGCATTTGGCATATGTATAAACAGCAGAAGCACGGGCAGGTAAACCCCAATTAGGGTGGTGAAGAACATTCACGTCAGGATATGGGGTGCATGCAAAGAGGTAACAGAATGATGAACAAGCAGGGGAACTGAATCCTTTCGTGCAATTAAAAGGCTAGTCACTTTGCCTGTATCACTCCATCCGGCGACCTCACTTAGCAAAGCGTATAGCTATAAGGCTGTGGGCAAACCAAAAGCGCTCAAAAGGTTCAGTCACTCTGCTTATCCACTGAGGCCACGACCCAGGGATGTTAATTTCCTTTCTCCTTGTTTATCCTTAAAATGTAGCTGCGATGCAGACAAGGCCTGTTTTGTCCTGGCCACAGAGGCAGTGCGATTGTACAGTTCAGAGCGAAGGCTCAGGCTTTTCCAGAGATACCCTGGTTACATTTACTCCTGCTGGAATATCATGACAACTCAGAAACTTTGCAAATTGCTAGACTGCATGTGAAAATGCTGTGAGATCTGCTGAACTAACAGGGCAAAAAAAAAAAATCACACATGGAGAGAAAATGCATATCCATTAGGTGAACTTTTTTTTTTTAATACTAAGTCCTCAGTCACTAAAAGAGATAAAAGCCATGACTCACATTAAAGCTTCCTTGCTCTACAGATGAATTAACAATTAGCAAGGGGAAGTCTTTCGTTTGGGTCTCCTGATAGCTATCTGGACTATTAAACATGTGAGGCTTGCATAGCAAATTACAAAGCCTTCCCTCCGTTTCAGGCTCAGCTGGCATCCAAAATACATTTGCAGATTTCTGTGCATAGGACACAACCCCAGAGAAGTCCCCCCCTTCTTTTTTTTCAAGGTGTGATTCACTGCTCTTGGCCGGTTCAGAGGCATATATGTTAAGTCTGTAATCTGGATTAGAGGCGAAATCAAAATGATAGAAATTTAAAATAACCATAGACAAACTATTTTGCAGGAGAAATGTTGTTCCGTCGGGGTCAAGTTGCGCCATCCTCATCTGTGGCACATACAAGTTCAGATTAGGTCATCTGCAACAGGTGACAAGTTTTAATTGAATGCCTTCTGTCTTCAATTCTGACAAAAGTTGAATGGAAACAAATGAGTCTTGCAAGACGGCCCTGAGCCTCACAATACCCAATATCTCATTATTTTTAAACAGCTATCTATAAACTGGTGCTGACAAGCCCAGGACCCTTTATTTCTGCTCAAGATGAGGTGGCTGTGAAGGGAAAAAGAAAGAAAGAAAAAGGGGCATCCAGAACATTACATTAAACATGCAGTACCCACCATCATCGCTTCCCCAATGTAATTAAAGGAAATCGCCTATTCAAAAGGTACTATTTCTTACTTTGCTTGATGTCAGAGAGAGAGAGAGAGAGAGAGAGAGAGAGAGAGAGAGAGAGAGAGAGAGAGA